>NC_138951.1:25447500-25830000 GCF_965226115.1 Aulonocara stuartgranti
AAGCTATAGAAGACCTATTGACGGGGTCAAAAGGGGAATTCTCCAGAGGAAAACTGCCCGTTACTCAAACGTGATTAAAAACCAGCTCTTTGGTGTTCAGGATTTAAAAAAATAGTGTGTGTGCAGAACTTATTTTCTGTTCTGTTGTTCGAGATGAACAAATTGACCAAATATTTACGTCAGTGGTCAGTCTCGCTGGTGTTGAGCAATAATGTCCACCTTTTGAGAGTTTGGAGGTATGGCAGTGGGGTAAATACGACAGAACAGTGTTTTGGTCTGTTTTCACTTGCTGATTAGTTTGACTCCCACCGAGGGCACGGTTGTGTTTAGGCACTACAATCTGCTTGGTTAGGTTGAGAAAATGATGATGGTTTGGGTTAGAAATCCATCCGTCTGCTGCTGAAATGTGCTGCGTCACAGGACTGATACACTCTGTTTATCTGAGAGACTCCAGAGCTTTTAATGAAACAGCTAATAAATGTCTTCAAAGTCTCCTCGACCATCTTAGAGAAGCAGGGACTGACTGACCCAATCACTGACACGCAGGCTGGTTTGTCTACACGTGTGAGGCTGTGGATAGTTTATGTGGTTGTTTTTTTTTTTTTTTTTAACTGATTAAGTGTGGACAGTCGAGTGTTCGGTGTGGCTGGTCTTGGCTTTTTGTTCCAGCTCGTCTCTGGGAGGTGAACCATCATCTTCAGGGTTTTTATCAAAGCTGCAGATTCCTCTGATTATCTGTGGCATGGACATTTTATAAACCTGCCTCATAACTGGCAAAAGCACAGTTTTGTTTTTTCCAGAGGCAGAAAGTGTGTCTGGCTCCATCCTTAAAGTATTTTCTTTCGATCATACTGCAGCTTCTGCAGTATACAGTATGGCTAAGCATTAGCATGAAATGGGATTCAACTGTCCTCAGAATGTGTGCGCATACAAAACATGTACAAAGGATCTCTAATCCAGGTAGGAAATGTTTGTGCTGTTAGATTTCTCCTTGCTTTCCCAGGTTTCTGTGTCTTCTATACTAATATCTGCTCTCTGTGACCAAACATGAAGACACGAGTAGAAACAAACTGTCATAAACTGGATGTTCAGAGCAGTCTGAAGGCTGAGCTTGTGGTCTACCGGGACTTTGGCTTTCTCTGTGTTAGCTACCCTTTCCTGCTGGAGGTTTCTTCCTTTTAAAAGGGAGTTTTTCCTTCCCACTGTCACCAAGTGCTTGCTAATAGGGGATTGTGTGATTGTTAGGATCTTTATTACAATTATCAATATCTATAACTAAAACTGAATTGAAGTGAATTACTTGTGCTTCTAGAAAATCTGAAGATAAAACGAAATCCTGAATATGTTTCATGTGAGTATGAACGCCACAGCAGGTTGTGTTCGATGGGGAATCTGTTGAAACAATCTAACATAAAGTCAGGAAACACAGTATTCTGAAGTACAGGTGCTTGTTGTGTGAAGTGGAGCACACATGCCGAGTCGTGTTCCACTGAGCGAACATGCAGACGGAGATTTGAGGAAAATGTTGTGCTGCGTTCGATTTTAGTTGTAAGCACTCAAACTGAACTCGCACATCATTTCCATAAACAAGCTGCCCACTCCATTAATCCTCGCACGGGCTAATCTACCGGAAACCCGATAAGGCTACACTATCTGTCCTACTGTCCAACGCCATTCATCATCCTGAAGTCTGCTCTTCACCACAGCTTCCATATTTTTCTGGTCTGTTCATGTTTAATATATTTCAGCTCTTGTGTTTTAATTTCTTCCTCTGATAAATGTGCTAACTCATGCTCATCACTTTTGTCTAAATCACTTTCTCTTTTGCTTTGCTTTCTCCGTCCATCACACTGCCTTACCTCCCTCACTGGTGTGGTTTTATTCTGGCATAGCCATGTGTGTCTGATGGATCACCCGCCTTTACCGCGCACACACACAGGGACACACACTGCGCACTGTTTAAGTGGTTATCGTGTGTGTGTTAGAGACAGAGTAAGGCGATAGATCACACAGGACTGCAGGATGACATCTGTTCACTGGTCTGTGGATTGTTGTTTTTTTTTTTAATTAAAACTCCTTCTAATAACAGCTCAAAGCTTGTACAACTGACCACTGTTATTTTTGTTTCATTGGAAGAATTATTATTTTATTGTATATGTTGTTATATTATGTCTGTTATGTGCACCGTTAAAGCACACAGTCCAATAAAGAAGCACAGACTGCTAACGCGTAGTTAGGTTTGATCAAACAAAGAAAATTTGCAGTAAACCGAGTGAAATTAAATCTCCCACACATGCAAACAGTATATGCACATGATGGACCAGCTGGTCATAATGTTTTGCCTCATCAGTATTTAATATATCAGTAAATAAGTTTTGGTCTTAGTGTATGTTTGTCTTAATGCTATGCTGTCCTTTTGTGGTGTAATACAGACTGAAACTAACTGTGGGGTTATTTCTAACTCGGGATCATGCTTTATACTGAGGATCTAGATCAGGAGTTGGGGAGCTCCAGGCCTCAAGGGCCGGTGTCCTGCAGGTTTTAGATGCGTCCTTCATCCAACACAGTTCATTAAATGGCTAAATGACCTCAACATGTCTCGAAGTTCTCCAGAGGCCTGGTAATGAACTGATCATTTGATTCCGGTGTGTTGACCCAGGGTGAGATCTAAAACCTGCAGGACACCGACCCTTAAGGCCTGGAGCTCCCCACCCCTGATCTAGATGTTGGATATATTCACCATGCTTGTGGCTCAGGTCTGGGCTTACTTGTCCAAAGGAAAAAAGAAAAGGTAGCTCAGTAGCAAACCGTTCAACTCCTCCATTATGCATTTGCTTTATAGATTATAGGAAAACACAATCTTGTCCAAATCTTTCAGAGAATTGCAGTTCAAAGTCATCGAAACCAAAATCCCAGATCCATATACTTAAATAAGGAAATGTTAAATATATTAGCATAAAAACATTAAAAAGCAAGAATTTTTTTTTTTATTTCGAGTTGGATAACAAGACAAATGAGGTTAAGGTTGTGTTTTTTTTAAGTTTCTTAGTTACCAAAGCTGAAAGTAAAAAGTCTGTTAGCGTTATTTTTACCCCTCAGATCAGAAATGGACACATTTCTGTGGTTCTCGCTGTATTTACTCTTTGTCATCATAAAGGGGATGTCTTTGGTGGGGTGGACATTTGAGGACTTTGCTGCTTTGATATGTCACAGACAAAACAGTGAATGGATTTACTGAACAACTCTTTGTACATTCATAAAGAGTAAGTACCTTGAAGCAGTGCTATTCAACGATTAAATGTGTATATTCTGCTACATAAATGCATGACTTTTGCCTGAGAGTGCCATTTTGCCACCAGCTTATTAGTCTTTTAATTACTCATTTCATTCATGTTTTTCTTATGTTAAATAAAAAATATTTGAGGAGACATGAAACGTTCTTCAGACTTTAAACTATTTCTTCCTGTGGCCTTTTTCTTCTCTTACCTCTCCTCATCACACATCTTTTATTATTCTTGCTTTCTTTGTACATTTTTCCCTCTTTGTGCTTTGCTGCAGTCTTGGCAGCCTTTGCCTTCTTTGCCTTACGACTGGCTGTTAAAGTTGATTAAAGAAGGGCATTCCTCATCTCAGTGGCTGAGTCACTGCACGGCCACTTTGCTTACTCATTCCCTGAAAGGCCATCCAAGCTTGTTAAGTCTGATTCAGATATTCGATGGAGCAGGAGGAAAGCCCGATGGACAAAAGGTGGTAGTGTGGTTACTGCGATCACAGTCGAACACAAAAACAGAGTCTCAGTCAGGTTTCAGAGCTCATTGCAGTACAGAAAAAACAGCTTTAGTGAAGGTTACAAATGATCTTCTTACAGCCTCTGACAGTGGACTAGAACATGTTGTAGGTATTACAGGTACTGCGCTGCAGTAGTTTGTATCATATCTATCTAATAGACCCCAATTTGTACATGTAAATGGAGAGTTCCACAGGGTTCAGTGCTAGGACCAATTCCGTTTACATTATACATGCTTCCCTTAGGCAGTATCATCAGAAGGCATAGCATACATGACACCCAACTTTATCTATACATGAAGCCAGATAACACAAACCAATTAGTTAAAATACAGGAATGTTTTAAAGACATAAAGACCTGGATGACCTCTAATTTTCCGCTTCCAAATTCAGATAAATTTGACCTTATTGTACTCGGCTCTAGAAATCTGGATGAATGGATGGATGCCATTACCTTGGCCTCCAGTAACACTGTGAGGAATCTTGGAGTCATTTTTGACCAGGATATGTCCTTCAATGCACATATTAAACAAATATGTAGGACTGCGTTCTTCCATTTGTACAATATCTCTAAAATTAGAAATATCCTGTCTCAAAGTGATGCTGAGAAACTAGTTCATGCATTTATTACTTCTAAAAATTCCCTGAAAAGCATTTCAGACTTTTGCTGCTATGAAACTGTTTCACAAAAGCAATTTGCAGGTAATCAAGTTCAAGAGTGCATCTATGTTTTGTTTTTAAACCTGACCTCTTAAATCCAAATGCTGAACACCTCTTCAAGCCACTTTTTAACCAATCAGGTAAAAACCTCAGCTTAGTGTTATTGGCGTTGGGTTGTCAGATGAGTCAGAGATGGCAGGTGAGTGTAAAAATCAGCAGTAGCTGAAACACGCTAAATTGATCAAGTTAAACAATAATATAATCTGAACATGTGTTAACATTTCTTTTGACCATACCCAGCTCATGGCTAATGGTGTGTATGGATTTTTATAACTTTAGGAAGCAAACACGGCAGGTAAAAATAACCAGTTAGGGTGTTTAATTCGCCCTCCATCTCTGTGATGGATTATAACAAATCAAAGGATATGCAAGTTAAACCTGCAGCACATTTACAGAGCAGGATTTCTTCAATCAGTTCTGTTTTTACAACCTCAACAGCACCCAGCAGACTTCATCCCGCGTCTTCTTCACTGTTCAATCCAACGCAAAGCTGCTTCTAACACCTGCAACAGCACAAATCTTTAAGATTCACGAAAGTGAAGCAGAACCAGGGTTGTACTTTGAAAGCTGAAATCATGAGCCACTCTGCAGCTGGGACAGATGACAGTGAGGCAGTGTGTCATTCAGCTGATAGCCTCGTCCATGCTGAGGCATGTCATTCAGATGATAGCCATGTCCCGGCTGATTATAGAGTAAAGAGAGGGAGGTGGAGCTGCAGCTGTATTTTCTCCTTCACTGGATCGTCTGAAAGCTCTGTCTGTGGAAAAAGACTTCAGCCGAATATTTTCAGTCAGGATTTTTTACCTCTTGAGTTTGTTTCAAACAAAATGTTGAATTTTATTTCTTATTGATTAACTTACACTGAATATTTGTATGACATCGTGCAAATTAGGGATGGGTATCGTTTAGGTTTTATCCGATACCGGTGCCAAACCGGTACTTTTGAAACGGTGCCGGTGCTTAAACGGTGCTCGAACCGGTGCTTAAAGAATGGAGAACACAAAATTGGTCCAAAAACCTCTCGTGTTCAGCTGGTTTTTTTTGTAAAAAGATAACAATGTTAGCCTTTTCTGTAGCTATGGGGCATATATGGCATCACTCTTGGCTGGAAGCAGTGCTTAAATAATGGAAAAAACACAAACTTTGTCCTAATCCTCTCATGTTTAACTGTTTTCCACTTTTTCTTTGGTCATTTTAGCCTTTTTGGCCAGGGTGAAGGGAGTATCTGCCATCAAACAAGAAGACAGCCACGTAACTACGACGGTGTTTGCTAGTTCACCTTACATGCATTAATTTAATAACGTGGTTAGCCTACTCAACGTAAATTACACACGGACAACATGAAGCTACTCACGCAGAGAAGAACGGCTGCTGCTGCCATCATCATCCTCATCATTTCTGCTACACTGGCAGGGCTACGGGCCAGGACTCTATTCTTCGGGTTCTTGGGAAATGTTGCTCCGGGTCAGATAACAGGCAACCCACGCGCAGTAAATGTGCTCGGTGTGAGGTCTCGCAGCAAGCTATCAAATACGGCGCATTTCTTGGCTTTTAACAAAATGCTATATGTCGCCAGGTGTTTCACCAGATTCGAGGTGTTACCTCCTTTGCACAGTATCACCTTAAAGCACTTGTTGCAGGCTGCTGAGTTTGCATCTTTTGCTGTGAAGTGCAGCCAGACTTTGACCGCTTCGCTTTGGGCATTTTTAATCTGTAGCTCTGCTCTAAAAGAACGTACGTACCTGGGCCCGCCTGCTACACTCGCAAAGGTAAAATGATTGGCTGGAATCCAAAGTGTGTGACATCTCAGGAAAAAAAAAAAGCACCGAAATGTGCGCTGCTTTTCGGTCTGGTTACTACAGTTTATGTCAGAACCGGTACCCATCCCTAGTGCAAATGCTCCAAATGAAAAAGCCTGACCCCTGACATGTGGACTTACCAAAGAGTGTCAAAGAGTGCTAAAAGAGTGCTAAATAAATATAAATCTAATGTTCAAAAAGATGAATTTACGGTTTCTGTATACAGTGGCACTGGTGAAGGGGAAACATGATGGAAATGGCAGAGATTAGGGTAAACAGTATTCCTGCCTTATTGGGGGTAACTGTTTTTCCTTCTACTCTTGACGTATCAGTTGTCCTCGAATTGCTGTATTGTGTGACTTACAAACACTATCTGATTTTGTAAAAATGCACCAGCTAAACAACCAAAAAGTATAAAATGAAATTTAGGCTCCGAAATTTAAATGTGAAGGCTTTAAAATTACAAAATGTTTTATTAGTTAGCTTCATACAAACTGCAGTAAGAAAGAAATCGGATACAGATACCGTTTTTTTCAAAGTCTTCAGCAGGCAGGTCGTTTAAAATCATCCAGGAGGAATGGGGGAGGGGATGATGGCTCGGTCGTCTGCAGTGTTGGCACTTAGATGAATGAAGTGTGAGTTTTTGGTCTCTGATGTCAGAGTTCCTATATCTTTCTTCTTGAATGTGGTTCCATCACTGAGAATAAGAAGTGGGCTAAAGGCTGAAACAAAGTTATCGATACCCATGTACATACGAACAAGACCTCATAGTCTGCGATGCTAAGATCAGGACTCTTGTGGATGGTGGTTGTTCTTTAAGACTTAGATGTCTCGTTGATGACGCTGTCTGAAAGACGAGAAAAAGAAAAAGTTACATGAAAGTACAGGAAACATTTGGGTATGAAGAGTTTAACATGACTGACACTGACAAACTGTCCTGTTCTGATTCGAGTCAGTCTGAGTAAATATTCTGGTATCTGGATGGTTGAACTAAGAACTACCTCGACTCATCTGAGCCGGCCGGCTCCACCTTCTTAAAGCGCTGTGGTCACTTTTAACCCAATGAATGAATAAGCTGACAGTCCCAGAAAACTCTAAAACACAAAAATATGACTTTTTTATTTTTATGATTTAGCTCTCAGCTGATGTCGTGACTGCTTTATGTGTTTGTGCTGTGAAAGTAAACCCAAATCAAATGTTATTTCTTAACAGACACTCTTTCCTCTTCATTCATACTGACGAGCTTTTGGGAAACACTCAGTATCTGTGGTTTGATGTAAAACCACCGCAGCTGAGATGAAACCTGGATGACGAAGAGAAAATACTGCAAATATAAAAGCATGTTTTTATTAATACACTCTTAGTCCTGCTCAACCTGCTGGTGAATCAGTGGAGACTGATGAAAGCAAGAGGATGAAGTGCAATAAATGGATTTATGTCGATGGACAGCTCTTAAACTAGCCTTCACAAACCTGAGAGGATGTTCTTTGGAGGCAAAACACAGGAAAGAAAAGAGAGTTTGTTGTGCAGACCTGGAGTCTGCACGCTCTCTAAACTCCTTTGTGCCCGACCTGATAATGGAAGCTAATTCAGGTGGAACACTTTGATGTGTTTGTGAGAGGAGACAGAGACCACACTTAACCCAAACTCCTCTGTTGTCTCAGAGCTGCAGGTAATTTCAGCTGGAAGCTTGAGCGTGATTTAACTTTACCACAGAGAACCAGCTGTTACCTGCCCAGTCACATCTTCTTTTTTTGCTGCAGAAAAGAACATTCAGTTTATTCCAGATTTTCTCTGGATACGTGCTTCACTTTACATCAATCTTCACAAGCTCTATCTTCTGATTTCTAAAAGTATATAAATTGTGAGAGTTTTGGTTCAGACATGTTTCTGTCAGTGATGTCGATGCTTGCTTTATAGTCCTGGATTAAATCTGTGTTTAACCTCGTGTGGTGGAAATGAGCCTCATTTTTCCATCTTTCAGGGACTTCAGTTTTCATTAATATGAATATAAAAATCCAGAAATTTCTATATAATGGGGTTTTCCCATCATTACGGAGTGAAAGCATTAGATTCTTCTCTCACTGTCAGTCATTCCTTACTTGAACCATCGAGGATTGTCAGTAAATGCCGACTCAGACTTGCAGAGCCTCAGGAATCATCTTGTTTGTTCAAGCACCAAAAAACATGAATTTACTGTGATTTTAAGCAGTAAATCCTAAATCCATTAGAAGCTGGAAACAGAATATGTGGCTTTGTGTTTAGTGTTTATTGTTTTTTTTTTTATGAGTGTCATTAAATAGAAGTATTCCAGATGTTTCTTGCACCGTATTCTGTAAATCGTCAGCCTGACATGTTTAATACGTCTGCATACTGCAGGATGTTTTTTGTTCTATTGATTCACTCACTCGGTGAGTGCGAATGGTTGTTTGTCCCTGTGTGTTAGCCTTGCGACAGACTGGCGACCTGTCCAGGGTGTACCCCGCCTCTCGCCCTATGACAGCTGGGATAGGCTCCAGCGCCCCCCGCGACCCTGAAAAGGATAAACGGAAGTGAATGGATGGATGGATGATTCGGTTCATTTGATGCTGCAGGTTCAAATCCCGATGTGAGTGTGAGGTGCTCTTGAACAGCATGTGTGTGGTTGTGTGTATGCAGGTGGTGGACTGTTCCTGGGACGAGACGGTGAAGGTGTACACACCTGCGTGCCTGTCGGTGGGAGCGCACAGTGCAGCCCCTTAAAATGCCCACAGACCTCTGAGGACGATTTCACCTCGGCGCTGGTATTCGAGCACTTCTCCCCGATGAAGCCAGTGCCTCGTCCTGAACCATAACGACTGCTTCGCCGACGCACACCCGACTCTTCACTTCTTCCACAACGTTGTTCAAAATCCGAGCCTCAAACTGTGAATGGTTAAGACACACGCCACTGAGACGTCATTGCTCTGACACTTTGGTACCAAATCGGAGCCAAAATTCTGAAAACATAAGTTTCACAGGTGGCTACTGGACCCTTGTTTCCATAGGAACTGGAAAACACCAGCCATCATGTTTGGGCAGATGAGCTGGACATTACTCGGTCCCACGACTGTGATCGACTCTGTCAGAATAAAGCATGTGTTGGCATGTGTTTGAAAAGCAGATATTTTACTGTGATAACTTTTGTTCTTGGTTTTGTTATTTTGGGCATTTCACATTATCAAACAGTGGCACCCCTGTATTCAATGCTGCCTACTACAGTGGCATAGTGGTGCAGGGGTTGGGTTTGTTGCCTCACAGTGGGAAGGTTTCTAGTTCAAACATTTTTGTGTGTGTACTCTGGCTTCCTCCCACTGGCCAGAGACAGGCATGTTGAGTTATTCTAACTGACCATGGAAGTGTGGTAGATACATGCACACACACGCAAACACACACACACACACGTCTGGTTTGCATTCCTCATGGGGACATCCCATTGACATAATGCTTTCCCTAGCCGCTTACCCTAACCCTAAACCTAGCCTAGCCATAACCCATTTGTAACCTTGACACTAAAACCACATTTTGAGTGTGAAAAATGCCTTCAACCTGATGAGGACCTGGATTTTGGTCCCCACCAGTATAGTAAATTTCAGATTTTGGTCCCCACCAAGATAGCAAGAACCCGTACACACAAACACACAGCTATACTGTTTGCTCTCAGACCTGGGAACTTTGGAAAAACTCCGGAGTTTAGGAGTGAAGCTAACACCTCACACTGGACTGAAACAGGTCTCCCCATCATCCGTGTGTTTAGTGTTTTTATTTTTTAATATTAATTGCTGCAAGTTAATTTATCATTTGTTTCTCAATCAGGGATATTTTTGTGTCTGAGTTGAACTTTAACCTTTGTACTCTCTAATCAGTTTGAGTTTAAAACTGCAAATGTCCTTCATGTTTCACACGTCACTGAAAAGTTTACGGTGAGTTTATTTCACAGTCAGTTGAGACGGCTTCAGTGTTTGGCGATGTGCCTTGAATAAAGCTAATTTTAATAGTGTGGATCATTTTTTGTGAAACACGCACATCTGTATCACTGGAACATTTTCATACGGGGAAAATGAAAAGTTAAAGTCTGTCCCTCACTTTGGAAGAAAATGGGGATGATCACACTGACACTGATGTTTGTTTACATGAAGACGAATTCATGTCCAGGAAGATGAATTATTTCACATCATCATTTTACATGCTGTGAGACTCTTCAGTGTCTTCTAGATAAATCTCAAATAACCTTTGAGTCCTTTCGATTTTTGCAGGTTTCACTGACATAAAATGTTGATTATATATATAAATTGTAATATTTTTAATATTGATATTTTTCCGCCAGTGTTGAAAAAAAAAACCTGTTCAGTTTAAGTTCAAAATGAAATGAGACATTGTGTACGAGCCCACAGACGGGTGAAACTGTCGCTGGCTTCAGGCGACGTGGTTTCTCATTCCTTCGCCGTGATTGTGTGCTACACATTCATTTGGAAATCCATATTAAAAATGGATTCACGCCTGTTAAGTTCTGTGTTTGAAGTTAAATTACTCGGCCTAATCTATATTACCTATAGTTTCTAGAACAATGCATGCATGTATTTGCAGTTTCCCCTCCTCCCTCTCTCAGCGAGTTCCGGTCTAAATCCTCGGCCCGTTTTCCCAACGTTTGAAAGCGCCTCCGTCTTCTCCTTTCTCTGCGTGTTAATTGAAGCTAATGGTCTGAGCTCGATAAGGGCGGATTTCCCTTCCCTGTGGCCTGCAAACTGATTTTCTGATGAAATATTTCAATTAAAATATTGTCCAAGTCATTTCCACGCCTGTTACGACTGATGGTGGAGTCTCTGTTTTTCGATAAGGAGGTGGAGGAGGCTTAAAGGAATGAAAAATAGAGATGTCTGTTTCTCCAGGATCATGGCAGACGTCAAAATATACATAGAGGGTTTTTGTTGTTGTTTGTTTTTAGCTCTATCGAAGGGAAATCTTAATAGGCTACTGCAGTAGATAAATTGTTCCATTAAGAAATGATTTTCTGTGTCTGATGCGGAACAACACGAGTTCAGCCTCATCCAGGATCTTCGGGATGAGCTGGTGGCCAGAACACAGGGATGGAAATCCCCGCAGCAGCATCACTTTCTCAGTTCAAGGCTGGAAGCGGGGACGTCACAGAGTCCCCGCCCTGTTTTATACTGTTACACGTGCGGCGATATCCAGGTTTCATCGTCTGTGCATGCTGGGCAAGGGTTAAATTTGATGATCTGAATCCTCTCACACTCACATCCATTCATGAAGGGCTCAAATGCAAGAGGACACACACAAGGGTTATTAATGCTCTGTGAGTGAGAAATTATCCACCAGTTTAATGCTGATATCAGTTATGTAGATGGAATATTTTACAGTAGGTCGCACACCTGCAAACATCGGGCACGCGCTTCCAACAGCCACTGCATTTATTCAGGTGACGTACCCTCCAAAATCCTCCACTCATTCAGCTTCCTGCAGATGCCACAGATGTGAGGTCAGGGGTGCTTTTCTCCAAAGAAGGGCTGAAGATGCGTTACACGAGTATAAATGCAGGTGTATCTTCCCATTCTGGCTTGTCGTTGTCCCACGATTGATCAGGTGCCCAGTCTGCTGAGGTGAACCAAGAATGTGTCATTTCATTTCTCTACACACCTGGAGAACAGAGAACCTGAAACCTGCTCCACAGATCCGGGCCGATTCCATGAAACACGGAGTTAATAAAACTCGTTTAGTGCAAATAAATGAGCAGCTCATCCACGAGGTCTTTAATCGAGTAAACCTCTGATTTCAGCGTCTTTAGTGTGAGGATTTTCTCTGGGGGGGTTTTCAGCTGCACTTTCAGATTTTTCTAGCATCTTTGTTTTTTTATTTCTCATATTTTACAGATTAATTAATATATTTCAAAAGATAATAGGCCTACTTCCAGCCCACACTCAGACTCCGAGGCCCTGCACTGAACATGCTGAGCTGCTTCCTGTTAATATCTGTAAAATCTGTTGATTATTTCATCCTATATCCACGCTGTGCGGTTTTCAGCTTCAGCAGCGTATAAATCTATGATCTGTCACGGCAATAAATCTGATTAAGACTGAACTGCAGAAGAGGTAAACACGGCTACAGTCATCTGTACTCCTGCTGAGTCTTTACAGTCGTACTCGTCGGCACTGGCGGCTGTGATCCGCAGCAGACGGAGTTTAGGAGATTATTACACCTCCAAATAAACGTTTTGCTCTCTGAATCAGAACAGTTCAGGTTTTAAGGTGGAAGAAATGACTGCTCAGATATGCCAGATACAGAGTGTACAGGTCTAGTCTTTATCAATCTACCTGGTAATGTTTCGTTGTTTCCTGCATGTATGTAAAGGCTCCCTGCTTCAGACTGGAGACCCACGCTGAATCCCACACCTGAGACAGGTTGTGGCCCCGTCATGACTCTGAGCAAAGGAACAAAGTGGATGGATGCTCATGTAAGCTTTAGCTCTACAACTGTAGAGTTTATCTGGAATCTGTAGCTCAATAATAAGGTCTTTTTCCACCTTTCCCATCAAATTATAGTAATTGGCCGTCACTAAAATCGTAATTCCTCTGTAATTTAATTAATTTCTATTATTATATTTTGAAATTACAATGTAATTATACTTATGTACAATTAGGTAGCTACACTAGAGTAACAGTGACGGCAGATGGCTACCCCTCCCAGAGCCTGGTTCTGCTGGAGGTTTCGTCCTCTTAAAAGGACACCAAAGCGCTTGCTCATAATTATCGGGCTTTTCACTTTTTTCTGTGTATTATTTAGGTCTTTAACTTAAAATATAAAGTACTTTGAGGCAACGATTGGTGTGATTTGGCACTGTATAAATAAAACTGAACAGTCTTGAATAAGGAGGTAACAAGTTAGATTTGTATAGAAAACAAGGAAATATCTATCTATTTTTCTATTATTTAACTGTCCTTTTTTAACTTATACTTTACTTCAAATTTACTTACAGTATAACTTTTAAGTAATTGTACATAAACATAATTAGGCTACATTATCATGTCAAATAAATCCTGGTTAATTACTCAGAAATAAAGCCCTTAGTCTCAAGCCAAATTATAAAGTGTTACCAAAGACACAGAGACATGTATGTATGGAGTCAAGTACTAACTCTGGGAAAAACGGGAAATAATCAGAAGCCACGAAAACCCCCCACAAAGAAACAAACTACAGAACGCACCAAAGCATGGATAAATAATCTAGTAAATTGTTGTTGACTCAAAAATCCGATGAATGCGCTCTCACTGGTCCGATCCCTGCACACAGAAATGTTTATCATAGCTGGAATTAATATTACAGAGTATTTAATATCTTCATCTTTTGGTTTTGGCTCGTGAGGGTTATTCTCTCTGATGAAGAGGAGGAGGTGCCGAATCAAAGTCATGAATATTTAAACTGCCTCTCAAAACAAAGATAAAGACATTTCCACGCAGACACTCGCGGTCATGTATCCTCCGTGACTTCATTGATGGAGCGGGTAAACACCGCCCCCTGCCCCCCCACCCCCCACGGTTCTGAGCCAAGAGGCTCTGCGGCAAAATGTCATTACAGAGTGCGCGCTCCGAGGAGAGGCTGCTGCGCTGTTTGCGCCGCTCTCCCACTTCTGCAGGACTTTTTCGTCTGATTTTATTTTCCGAGAAAGAAGCAGAGGAGAATGTCCACGGGTGATGATGATTCAGTGGAAACTAAAGTTTGTGTCACGTGCAGCACCGACTCCGAGCGCGAGCTCCTGCTACGTTTCTCCGTCTGAACTCTCCTGAACGCGGACAGCGGGCTTTGTGCAGCCTCAAGTCCTTCCTCTTCCGCGCCTGGCAGCACCCAACCTGTCCACAGGGCTCCCCGACACCGACTCCTCTCTGGCCCCCGTCATGGATGTGTTCAAGAGCCGACTTTTGGGAATTTCCGTGGCCGTGGCGCACGGCGTGTTCTCGGGCTCCCTGAACATCCTGCTGAAGTTCCTCATCAGTAATTATCACTTCGGCTTCCTCACGCTTATACAGTTTCTGACCAGCAGCACCGCAATGCTCACCCTGGAGACCCTCAGGCGGCTGGGGAAGGTCGAGATCCCCCCGTTCAGCCTGCAGCTCGCCAAGGTAACCAGTGTGACAGGAAGTCTCCACAAAGTGTCTTTATTCACTTTATTCATTTAGAGGCTCGCAAAAATGTAATATTTCTGTTATTTAGATCAAAACTTCACTATTCAAAATGTATTCATTATAAATACACAGATTCAAGTATTTATACTTAGTGAAGTAGTGAAATCAGTTTCACTACTTTTTTAACGCATTTTAACGGATTTTTCTCTAAATCCACGGTCACTCATTTAAACTGCAGTTTGTGAAAGTTACGGTTTGAAATAGAGGAAACTGCTTAATCATCGGCTCAGACCTGCCTCAATAAAACTAATGACTGAATGAAATTTGTTTTAGAGTGGAACATTTTTCTTTAATTACTGGCTGATTGACAAGATACATTAAAGAGACTGCAGTGATGGAACGGAATCATAATCTGGAGGAAGAGCATAAACCTAAATATGGTACTTTTTCATTCATGTCCCCACTACAATAACTGTAATAACAGACTGTATATTCTGCATGGACTCATTGAGCTGTTACACACACACACACACACACACACACACACACACACACACACACGCACACACACACACACACACACACACACACACTGTATAACAAAGATGGTTTTCCTTTAAACCCTGTAAGGTTTAATTCAGCAGTCTCTGGGGACGGGCTCAGTTTTTACTACTTCATCATTAAAAACAATGTAATTAGAATAAATAAATGACACCTGCTCAAAGCTTGTGTTTGCCAAAGCTTTTAGGAATAGGAGCTTTTCAGAAATCAACGACTTTTTTGTTCACAAGATTCTTTTTATTCATTAAAAACGTCCAGATCTGAGAACTGAACTCATCATACTGGATGCTTATAGTCTATTTATCTTTATTTTATTATTAATGTTCTTCTTCACTTCAGCTGTATCTTTGAGTTTAAACACTGTATTGGAGCTGCCATCCTCATCATTCATAATTAATGTGAGTTTTTACATAGAACAGGCCTCCCATATCTCACTCAGTGAAACAGGGTATAAACGAGGCATCAGAACAACACAGAGACACGACTGCGGTCATTCCACCTCTGCTTGCATTTGTACGATTCGCCTCCTCGACAGTGAAAAATGATGACAGTCGATGTACATTAAACAGAGGCTGTGGGTTAGAGTCCACTGAGACCCAAGGCCTGATCCGTCGAACACAACGAGTGTTTCTGGATGAAAGTACAAATACTACACGTTCAGGCACAGCACATTAACTCCAGCTGCACTCACTGCTGCTTTAGGAGGCAGATTTAGCTGAGATTTTTGGACTTCAGTGTAAATCTGAGGCATTTCTGTTTTGCTACATTTCAGGGGAAATGCTGTACTTAAAGTGGAGTTCTGAAGTGTAGCGATTTACTGACACTACTACCATAAAAGTGGAGTTCTTTAGTGCAGTGCCCTCAGTGTTTTGGAGTGGTAAATACTGTGCCGCTCGAATATTATCCAGGTATCTGAATACTGACCACACTGCAGAAGCAGTGTCCGGTATCGTAGCTGTGTCCAAATTCAGGAACCACATCCTCCTGTGCCCGCATTTGTAGGCCAATTACATTACAGCGACACGACGAAGACTGCTCAAATTCGAAGACTCCGACAAATGCGCCCTTCATTTCCCCAGATTTGAAGGATGGGTTGGGTGTATACTTCGTGGCCCAACATATCCCAGAATTCATAGCACGGCCCTGCTCAGTTTCCAACAATGGCGGCAGCTAGTTAGTTTTAATATTACTCTTATTATTCTTTCTGGGTCACAAAATAAACGTTTAACATATTTTCAAGCGAGAATGTAGCTGTGTAAATTTTAAATATCTGCTCAGTTTATCAAGACACCGCATATTTTCAAAAGCGCTCCGACGTTTTCGGAGACGTCCGTTATCCACTAGCTCGATAGCTAGCCGGGGGCAAGGCTCACTAGAGCCGGTGAGAACACCGGACTCCCGGCAAATCGTTTTCAAACCCACCGCCGTCTTTCGCTACTCAGGTTAAACATGATATATAAGTCGCTTAGATAACTGTGGAGCAACGAGGCTGTGGAGGAGCTTCGCACGTGTTTGGAGACCACAGACTGGGACACAATGAAGGCTGCTTCTAACAGCTTGGACGAGTTTACGGACACTGTCACCTCCTATATCCACTTCTGTGAGGACAGCATTGTGCCATCACGCACCAGGGTGAGCTATAACAATGACAAACCCTGGTTTACTCCTAAACTCAAAAAGCTGTGGCTGGAAAAGAGAAAGGCGTTCAGAAGCGGAGACAGGGACTGCTACAGAGAGGCCAAGTACAGGTTCACTAAGGAAGTGGACATTGCCAAACATCAGCACTCTGAGAAGATGCAGCAGCAGATCTCAGAGAATGACTCGGCCTCTGTGTGGAAAGGTTTTAGGAATATTACAAACTACAAGCCTAAAACCCCCCACTCCACTGATGACTTGCTCTTAGCCAACACCCTTAACGACTTCTACTGTCGTTTTGACGAGCCATCAGGCAGCCTTCACACCTCCAACGACCCCAACAATAGAGGCACTTTGGACACTCATTCCCCCACCTCTCCCCCCTCCATAGAGCCATCACCACCTTCAAACTGTTTACCTGCAACACCCGCCCCCTCACCCCACACAAAAGAGGATTTCACACCACCTCCTCCGACCACAACTCTTCATATTCATGAAGCAGATGTGAGGAAGCAGTTTAAGAACCTGAATGCTCGGAAAGCTCCCGGCCCAGACGATGTGTCTCCTGCCACCCTCAGACACTGTGCAAACGAGCTGGCCCCAGTGTTTTCTGGCATCTTCAACTCCTCACTGCAGGCATGTCATGTGCCTGCCTGCTTCAAGTCCTCTACCATAATCCCTGTCCCCAAGAAACCAAGGATCACTGGACTAAATGACTACAGACCCGTGGCTCTGACATCTGTGGTCATGAAGTCATTTGAGCGCCTAGTTCTCTCCCATCTCAAGACCCTCACGGCCCCCCTCCTGGACCCCCTGCAGTTTGCATATAGAGCCAACAGGTCTGTAGACGACGCCATCAACATGGCCCTACACTTCATCCTGCAGCATCTGGACTCCCCAGGAACCTACGCCAGGATCCTGTTTGTGGACTTCAGCTCTGCCTTCAACACCATCCTTCCAGACCATCTCCGAGGCAAGCTTTCCCAGATGAATGTGCCTGATCCCATCTGCCGGTGGATCACTGACTTCCTGACGGACAGGAAGCAGCACGTGAGGCTGGGAAAGAATGTCTCGGACTCCCGGACCATCAGCACCGGCTCCCCTCAGGGCTGTGTTCTTTCTCCTCTGCTCTTCTCCCTGTACACCAACTGCTGCACCTCCACCCACCAGTCTGTCAAGCTAATCAAGTTCGCAGATGACACCACCGTCATTGGGCTCATCTCTGACGGGGATGAGTCTGCCTACAGGAGGGAGGTTGAACGTCTGGTGTCTTGGTGCAGCCACAACAACCTGGTGCTGAATGCCCAGAAGACAGTGGAGATTATTGTGGACTTCAGGAAGCACACAGCCCCACTCCCCCCCATCATCCTGACTGACACCCCCATCACCTCTGTGGACTCATTCCGCTTCCTGGGTACCACCATCACCCAGGACCTGAAGTGGGAGCCCACCATCACCTCCGTCATCAAGAAAGCCCAGCAGAGGATGTACTTCCTGAGGCAGCTGAAGAAATTCAACCTGCCAACACGGACGATGATGCAATTCTACACTGCAATCATCGAGTCCATCCTCACCTCCTCCATCACCGTGTGGTACGCTGGAGCCACTATCAGGGACAAACAGAGACTGCAGCGTGTTGTGCGCTCTGCTGAGAAGGTGATTGGCTGCAGACTCCCATCTTTGCAGGACCTGTACACCTCCAGGACATTGCGGCGTGCAGCTCGGATCTCAGCTGACCCTTCTCACCCTGGACACAGTCTGTTTGACCTGCTCCCCTCAGGCAGGAGGCTCCGGTCCATTCGCACCAGAACCTCTCGCCACAAGAACAGTTTCTTCCCCTCTGCTGTTGGACACATGAACAATAACCACATGACTGTCCCCGCCACTAACACATGACCCTACGCTGTGTCACTGCATCATTTCATGTCTGGCACTGATCACCACCTGCACTCATGTATATATCTTTCTACGTAGCACTCATAATTCTTACTCTCATGTATATATGTTTGGCACTGATCACCACCTGCACTCATGTATATATCTTTCTACGTAGCACTCATAATTCTTATTCTCATGTATATATCTCATGTATATCTCATGCACATATCTTTCTTTCTACATAGCACTTTAATTCTTATTGTCTGCACTGAAGCACCGCAGCAATTTCCTAATGTTGTAAACCTCAACATCTGGCAATAAACCCATTCTGATTCTGATTCTGATTCTGATTCTGATAACTTAAAAATGTTATCGTTTGGCTTTTTTTTGGTTTTCATTTGTTCCTGAGTAAATCTGTTTGGCTGAGATTAAAGTTATAGTTTTTACACAGCTGAATAAACGTCAAGCAGACAGCTGATTATCAGAAGTGTGAGATGCTGGAGAATATACTCCAGTGTCTTGTTATATTTTAGAGAGCAAGGAGCAGACGGCTGAGTTTATTAAACTTCACCGAAACAATCTGCAAATGTCATTAACATTTAATAAACTATCATCTTGGCTTTATTTTTAGTTAGCACACACCTTAAACACTTAAAGCTGTAAGCTAATGATAGTTATATAAGAGCAGATGCTGCTGGTGCAATAAGCTGTACGTTTTACCTCCAATGGATGATCTGATTAGTCGACTAATCGCAAAAATAATCGGTGACTAGTCGACTATCAAAATAATCGTTTGTGGCAGCGCTATGTAGATGCAAACAAGTTTCATTTTAGTCGCAGAAACATGGAAACACTTCAAGTCTGTTTCAGGCCTGAGAATGTGTGTTTGCATCAGCTTGAGCAGGAAGGAGATTTCTGTTATTGCTCCAGCACATTCAAGATACTCGAGTAAAGTGGTCAGGTCCTCAGTGAAGTGAATGTGTGTTAATGTGTCACCATGGATGCTTGTCTCTTCCTGTCTGTGCAGGAGTTTGCCTCAGTGTGTATCCTCTCCACGCTGCAGTCCACGCTCACGCTGTGGTCTCTGCGCGGCCTCAGCCTGCCCATGTACGTCGTGTTCAAGCGCTGCCTGCCACTCTTCACGCTCAGCATTGGCGTGTGCGTGCTCAGGAACGGCGTGCCGTCTGTCGGGGTGGTGACCGCTGTGCTCATCACCACCGGGGGAGCTGCGCTAGCTGGTGAGCACAAACAAACACTCACACACTTAGTGACAAACTAGTGCACTGAGGCAGTTTAAGGTGCTCAGGGTTCTGTACTGCCCATAGTCCTGTTTATGTCTTTGTTACTAACGTGCTAACAGGTTTTAGCCCAAGTCCAAGAATATTCCACATCCCATTAACGTGCTGACACACACTACCCCACCAGAGCTGCTTGTCCCATTGTCTATCTTTGCATCAAAATGCTTTCCTTCTTTCTCCCCCTTACACCCTTACCTGGTTGCCTTGGACAGCTGCCCTTATTCAAGTCTGGTTCTGCCAGAGATCTCTTCCTTGTAAAAGGCATTTCTGCATTTCCACTGTCAGAGTGCTATTTGTAGTGGATTGTCTCAATTTTGGGGAGTTAACATTTTAAGGTCTTTACTTTGCAATATAAAGTGCCTTGAAACAGATGTTGATTTGCAAAATTAAAAAAATTAAAGAGTGGAGGAGACTCCAGTCATGTCTATTATTGGCAGACTGGTCCACATAGCCTCCGTCTGATTACTTTAAACACCTTCTTAAAGAACAGAGGTGTTAGGATAGTTGCAAAAACATTTTGAATGCTTCTATATCAGTGCTTGTCAGAGTTTTAACATTTTTGGCTTTTCTTTATGCACCTTGGAAGTTGGTGAAGTTGTGCCAGGAACCTGTTTTCTTCTATTTTTGAGCAGCTCCCACAGTCCTATAAGCTGTTGGCTGGTTGGCTTGTAACACCCACATAGCCAAAGCGATGTGCCGTAAACAGATTCTCAAACAGCTTTTAACTTGTGTTGTGTTTGTGGGAAACAATCCCTCACTCTCTTATTCCTAAAGCACAAGTGTTTCAGGTCAACTCCATCTGTCCGTGGTCAAATGTCAAAGGTGTAGCGTGTACTTTTTAAAGAGCCTTCTCTTGCTGTTCATTCATCCCTCTGTTAACTTGTTTACTCTGCCTTTCCATCTTCTTTTAATGTATTTGTTTTTTTCATAAAGGAGAAGAAAATATTGAAGCTGATCCTTAAAAACAACAACAGTTAAAGCTGTTTAAACATTAAGTTATCTGTCTTATACAGATCTTTTAATCATCATTCTCAGCAGTAAATGTTGCCCTTCCATTAGCGATAACGATCCTGAAGTCATAAACAAAAACCTCCACGCACAATTCATTTCCTGGATTAATCCAGTCTGCTGGATGGGGGGTTGCTGGAACATGGACTGTGAACTCTGCAGAATATGAATCTAATGGACAGATTCATCATCCTGGGTTTTAATCTTCATGATAATTACCGCTTCTCGCAAAAAAATGTAAGATGTGCATCTTCCATGCGTCCCTTGTGGATTAGCCAAATCTCTGCAACATTTGGATTGTTTGTCACGTCAACAGTTTGCGTATGAGGCACATCTTTCAGCCATGATTAATATTATGGGGGAGATAGCTTATGACCCCTTCCCCCACCCCAAGTTTAATAAGCCTTTGTGATGGTTGATGTTGTTGTGCAGCGAGTCTTTTGAGCCGAATGTTTTTCAGGGTCTACTTCCTGTTGTATGTTGGCACATACTGTACCTCAGAGCCTTTATTCAGATTTTAAACTTTATTCTAAAAGTTGTAAAAAACATCACACATGCTTAACAAGGGGCAGATGATCACACCAGGAGCACACCTGTGTTTAGTTTGCATGGGGCTTTTATTTTGAAAATCCACTCAATTCTCTCTGCTGAGCTTCTGTGAAAATTATACCTGACCCCATTTTGAATCATATGAACTCAGAAAAGTGCTGGTGAGAATTTTGTGGATTTGTAAGTGCTTAGTGGGCACGAACGGCTTTGATGGCTGCCTGAGATGGAACAGGATCCCCATCCAACTTTACCAGCCCCCCTCTCATCCTTTATCAGGGATGCTACACTCGATTGTAACACCTAGGGGAACAGCTACACCAATTACATTGAGTTGAAAGATAATAGACCAACTGTGGTGCCTTATACGTGGTGAATTATTTTAGAAGTGGATAGTCATCTCTAAATTTGATTTAAAATAATAGAAAATGCAAATTATATATTCTCTCTGAGTTTAAAGGTGTTTTTATGATAACCCACTGAGCAATGTTTGCACATCCATGAACATATAAAGTAGCTTCTAATGGTTGTTTTATGTGCTTTTAGTGACATCAATTTAAGGAACAGCTAAACATTTTAATAAAAAAACGGATTTTATTAAAACAGCTGGTTTTTACAGCTGCTATAATATAACAATATAAAATGCCACAAAGCAACTCTTGTTGTGATTTGGTCCTGTTTAAATAAAACTGAATTGAATTTAAATGAATTGGAAAATTGGTCACATTCACTCTATCCTGGATTAACATCACTGAGGTGAGGAGGTAGTATAAAAATCCTTCCGCCTACCTGCAGAAATAAATCGTGCATCTATGGAGCTTTAAAGGTGCAAATGCTACAAATGGTTGGTGTTCACTGCTGCTGATCAGAGCGCATTCTGCACCATCACCAGTACTGAAGAATTTCTAAAAGGCTCACATAGAAAAGGGGCCGTGTGGAAGAAGAGCAACATTGTATCGCTGCAGATGATGATGATGGGCCAACAGAAGCATGCGACTGCAACAGTGGAAGTCGTTATGAGTCAGAACCTGATTCACTAAAGTTTGTGGTTTTTAAAAATAATTTTAATACCATCTTTCTCAAGTTCCTAATGAGTTTCATTGTAGTTTTTAGTCTTTTCCTGATTTCTACCAACAAGAAGCGTTTCTAAGTAACAACTTCTGACTTGCCAGCCCAAAGCCAATTACATTAAAAATATCCACAGTCACATGTATTATTGTGTGCTTTAAAAATGCAGCAGTTTTCTAACAGCAATGAGCACCACTTTCTCAAACACGAGGAACTTGTGCATTTGTAAGGGATAGTCAGCAGCAGTGGATGAATCCAAAGATGGAATATGTAAAAAAATGGAAGTGACTGCTGTGTGTTTGCCAAATCTGATGGGCAGGTTGACCAAGTGTATTGGTTGGTTTTCACTGACAACACGAGCACTGACATCACGCTGGCAGACGAGGCTTCAGTTAGTGTAGTTTGTTTTCAGTATGAGAAGCTTCCTTGTCAAGCTTCCAGCATACAGGCTCAGCACAGGATTAATTCCATCTTTCCTTCTTTATCATCTGTCCTCATTCCTCAGCTTTCCCACCTACAAACTCCCACAATCTCCCATCTTTTGATATCACAGATATGCTAAAACACAAGGAAACCTCTCAGACACAGAAGGAGAAGCTGTCTGAGAAATGCTGCTCAACATTTCACAGTAACGTTAAAGCTCTAGAACCCAATGCTGCAATGACACAGACAACGTCCAGATCCCAACACGATCGAAATGCTGTGGAATGAATGAATGCCTGCAAAATTCCTTCACAACCACATGAGAAAATAATGAATTCTTCGAGTATTTGTGCCCGAAGTTCTTTTTATAAGCAATTTAATTACAGGGTGTACTTAAGCTTTCCCCGGACAGTGTGTGGTTTCAGGTTACTATAGCAAATTACCCATCAAATAAACAGACGTCTTGATGAATAAAAAAAAAAAAAAAATCATCCATTTAACAAAGCACAAAGCTGCTGGGAATTGCTGTTGTGAAGGGACTGGACCCAGTCTACCATCTCTTCCTGACCGGAAGTTGTTTTGACTTCCTAAACTGATCCAACAAGCCCCGCCCTTCAATGTTGGGACGTAGACTTAGCGGGCATCTGAAGTAAGGTGCAGTTGGCACTCGACAGGGTGCTATTGTTTGTTGCCCTGTTACAAAAAGTTGTATTAATATTGATGTAGGCTGTGGATAAAACATACCATATCCCAGTTATACTGAACTTAAAGTTCAGAAAAATATCATGTAAATAAAATCGAGAGAAACTTTACAGATGTTGAAATAAAAAAATGTAAAAACTTGATTTAAATTCTTTCTCCGCAGGTGCCGGTGATCTCACAGGTGATCCCTTTGGTTACGTCACCGGTGTTTTAGCCGTCATCATCCATGCCTCCTACTTGGTTCTGATCCAGAAAACCAGTCTGGACAGCGAGTATGGACCGCTTACCGCACAGTACGCCATCGCCATCATGGCCTCACCGGTATGGAGTGGTGTATTTTCAAACTTTACTGCCATCGTTATTCTCGCTTCTCATTTTGTATTTTTATCGGCTTCTCTCAGGTGCTGCTGGTGTGCTCCTTCATTTCTATGGATGCCATCAACATTTGGTCATACAAGGGCTGGACGGACCCTCACATCACGGTCATCTTCATCTTCTGCATCTTCATTGGCTGTGCCATGAACTTCACCACGCTGCACTGCACCTACATCAACTCGGCTGTCACCACCAGCTTCGTTGGTGTGGTCAAGAGCATCGCCACCATCACCGTCGGTATGTTGGCCTTCAGTGACGTTGCACCCACCAGTCTTTTCATTGGCGGTGTGGTGGTGAACACCATCGGCTCCATCACCTACTGTGTGGTTAAATACTACGAGACAAAGAAGAAGAGCTCGTACGAGGACCTGGAGGTGGCGGGAAAGGACAACGGGCTGCCGGGCAAGCCTTACAGAGAGAAACCTCCGCTGGACGGGAGCGGTCCCACTACAGGATCTGATCCAGAGCAGCCAGAGACAGAAGGAGTGCCGAGCAGTGACGACAAGGAGGAGGCAGCAGCCACGGCCCATTTGGCTAACGGACAGTTGTGGACGGGAGAAGGTGAGAAAGGTGTCAATTCTCATGTCATGACAGAAAAAGAGGCACTGGAGATGCAGAGGGAGCACCTCCACAAAGAGAACACCACTGCTGCCACGTCACTCAGTGATAGCTATGTCGGAGTGTGGAGGTCCATCAGACATCTGCAGTTCCTAAAGAAAGACCCCTTGATCGAAAACATGGAGCAGCAAAGTCCGTGAGGGTGGGACTAAGAGCCGAACTAAAAAAAAAAAAGGAAATTAATAAAACGTCAAGGAAACCAGAGAAGAAGAAAATGACTGAACCTCTACTGTATGTACGCCAGGAACCTCTTAGTGCTTACTGAATGCTCGTTGGTCGTGTTCACTGCTGTTGCTTCAATTACCTCGACGAGATCTTTTGTGCCAAAAACTCTGTTTCATCACACAGAAGTCTGAGTGCTTTATTTCTTTGTTGTTTATGAGTGGTGGAGAAAAGTGGATGAAGAGCTTTGGGCAGAGCTGCCCGTCAGTGATAAATCCTGCCTCTCGTGTCCCTCGGCTCAGCGGTGGGGTGGTTGGGGCTAGGCAGCGTGATGTGGATTGCGTCTCCAGCTTGCAGAACAAGAGCAAGCCTTGTAGAAAAAGAGTGCATCTTGTGCAAACTTGAAAATCACACCCATCAGGGAGGAGCTGAACACAACTAAAGGTTTCTGTTTTGTGCTTTGATCTTGTTTCTGATTGGCTGTGGGCATGCGAGCGACTCTATGGCTGTGATCACTCCGGGTTTCTTTGAGTTCGTCCAGCTCAAACTCTGCAGGTCTACGGTCACATTTTACTGCTGGTTTCCTGTTTCTGTGTTTACTTTAGCAACATTAAGTGAAATAATAATCCTGTCATTTCACGCTCCGCTTCTGTCTCATTTTCTTTTCTGTGTCTTTTCCTTAATTTTATATATGCGTTGTTCTTCTACTGGTGGATGTTCACAGAAAACGGCCAAAGTTTCAGAACTAATGTTGGTGTATGTAAAGGTGATCTCTGTGAGAGGAGAGCTCAGACTTCAGAACTTTTTTTTCTATCCTTGGATCTTTATGATGTCAGTGAGCGCAGATATTCCTTGTATGGTCATCTCAGCCTTTCAGTTCAGGCGTTGAGCACAGAAGCCCAACTAGCTATGCTTATGCATTTAACGACAGGGACAGAGAGAGAGAACTAAAAACACTCCAATAGCTTCTTTAAACAGGATCAACTGAAAAACTGCACCATGGCCCAAAAGGAAACACAAGAGCATAATGGCCGTTTTAAACACTTGTATTTATTTTTCATTTTATGCTTTTTTTTGTCAGCTAGGTACATTAAAAAAGGTTTCTTTTTGCTTTATATATTATAAAACAAGATGTTTTCAAATACAAGTAATTACAAGTTTACACAGTATGAATACAATTAAATACAGCTGCAAAAAATGAGACATTATAATTTGAAGCCTTATAGTTCTGATTTCCACTTATTTCACTTTTGAGTCCTTCTTCAGTGACACAATGATTTTAAGTTCTGGTTGCACTAAACAAGCTTTGTGAAGTTCTCATTGTTTCCAGAATTTTTATTTGACGTTTCAAAGTCCGCTGGAGAAATAATTAAAATAATTTTAATGTTGATTTCAGTTCATGTCGAGGCTTGATGTAATTATGGACTGTGATTCAGGTAGCACGCACCACACAGCATAACGTGCTTAAGTGAAAGTACCTTTTCTTCACTTGTCATCACACCAGTGTTATTACAATGACTGGACCGAGCAAGGATGTTCTTCAGGCTAGCTTAAGAAGGCTTTTTCCCAGAGATGTATCTAAGACTATCTAAGACTTATTTATGAGGCTTTTTGTGCCATTTGACTATGACTGGGTGCAGGGTCGGGTGGCTTTAATATTGATGTCTCTTCTTCATCCATAAGGAAGTTTATTTACCAGCAGAGTAGAATGAAAATGAGCAGTTCAGTACACCTAACAATCTGAGATTGATCATCTTGACAGAACAGCTGTAATTTGATGACAGCACTTAGTTTTACTGCGGCGCTTCCCCTGAAAAGCGTCTTGGCTCCACAGATCGCACTGTGAATACTTTTTTATTATTTCTACCTCCAGTAGAAATTCGTGCCCACGGGGAGGTCTGTGCAGAGGCATCTGGCACAAAGAAGCCTCCAGTGGCTTTTGTGATATGCATATGAATCCCTTAACGCACACCTTGCTGGAGATTATTTCATTCTTCAAGCCTTCCTAATATGTTATTTTGGGACGGGATTACAAATGGCTCGGGAAAAGATTTGTAGGAGGTGTAAGAAAACGTGGCTTCATGATTAACTGTTGTTCGCCAGATTGGCGTGATTGGATTTGAAGAGAATACTGGTTACAAAGAATTTAATATAATCTGCTTTAAAAACACAAACTGTTCCTCTGACAGCCTCAATAACATCATGGGAGCTAGAAAGAAACAGTGACATATGCCCCACAGTGTCTGCGTGTGGGTTATGGATAATCAACAAAATAAAAACAGTGAAATCATTTGAAGAAAGCTCATTTTTGCAGTCAGTGACTGTTTGGTTGTGGTGTGATTAGCTCTGGCTTTGCAGAGTAGAACAACAAGCCCAACCTTCCACTGCTCAAAGGTTCAGAAAAGAAACTAAGGAAGCAAAACTATCTGGCCTTGGTGCACCAGAAAACTGGAGAGGCTTGCTGCTCTCCTCCAGGCGATTCGCCGACAGTTTCTAATGAAATCGGTGAAAATCAGCCGCTCTGAGGGAGATGTGTGTGCCACTGAGCCGACCACACGTCTCAAGGAATTATTCAAGCATCCTCCACATGTGGGCTGAGCCGTTGTGGGCAGACATTTTAAAGTAGGGCTTGATGCTAATGATCACATCTGTTCCACTAAATATAACAGCAGATACCAAAGTTTAGTTAAATAACCTTACATAATCTTTTTTTTACATTTACTATTTTATGAAAACATGTAGAAATATTAACAGGAACTTAAAGAAATAGTTTTGGAAGCTCTGTGGATCTAGTCCAGTATCAGTCTCTGTCACGAGGTGCTCAGCATAGCTTATTATTAATATTGCAAGCAGA
This sequence comes from Aulonocara stuartgranti, assembly GCF_965226115.1. Taxonomy (NCBI): domain Eukaryota; kingdom Metazoa; phylum Chordata; class Actinopteri; order Cichliformes; family Cichlidae; genus Aulonocara; species Aulonocara stuartgranti. Next base: position 25,475,087 of record NC_138951.1, read on the forward strand.
TGGAAACAGCTAGCATCTGCTAAAGCACAGCTCACTGACATGTCGTTTGAGAGTGACTGTGCTCAACATTTTAACATGAACGTGAAGAAACTTTGCCAAAGCAATTTAATTCCCTGTAAAAAATATAGCTTCTGTTTTATTTGTTTATGCTTGTGTAGTAATATAAAAGATAAGATGGTTGTAGGCTGTAACTAATATTATTATTAATAGAAATCCAAAATCATAACTTCTGCTGACGTCTTGTTGTGTTGAAGATAAAAGAGGCAAATCTTTAAACAACGAGACACTAAAGGAAGAGAAAATCTGAATCTTTGTGTAAAAGGTTTATGATACAGTGAACTTTTTCAACACTTTTTGATTATTCTTCCACAAGTTGACTGATTAATCCTAATGTTTTTAAACCACTTGGTTCAAAGGCTGGAAGAATCTTATAAATCTACTAACAACATTTAGCTCGGCACCTGGAGGTGACCTCTTAAAACTACTGACGTCTTTAGAAAGGCACTAACATCAGCACGTCTGTGGTATCACAACATGTTTACTGTTGTGAAAGCTTCACAATCCTTTGGTAAATTCAGCTGCATTAAACACTAACCTGATACTTCTGGTTGAAAGTTTTGTGTTTCTCCTTATCTTCTCTTTTGAGCTTTCCTAGCCTGGATCTTTTCCTGCCTCTGTTGTTTCCCAACAGAGGCAGGAAAGGACTTATAGAAAATGTCTCTGTGACACCTCTAGAGCTGAAAAGCTGCAAAGGTTAGCTTTAACAGTGTCCCTGCAATCAAAGCTGAGCTACAACAGAGACACAAAGACTATTAACACAAACGGGGAGCATTTATCTGCTCTTGTCCAATCTTAGGCTCCTTCACAAAGGAGGAGCTTCAGGCAGGGTGAATTGTGTGAAGAGAAGAAGCTGTCAACCTCTGGTATAGATCGATATTGATTTCTTCCTCACACTCTGCAAACTTCATTTAATGCTACATGAGATGTGATGTCCCCCGGAGCTGCAGAGAGCTGGGTGTGGGCTCTCTGAAGGAGCCTCGCTGAGGTGCCTTGTCGAGATTTAATACTTCAGAAAAGATAAATATGGTTGAAAAAGCAGGACATGTGGATTATTTGTTGGTTTAAAGGTGTCTAGGGGTGATAATGACTCGAAAGCATGAACAATTAGAAGCCACAAAGTGCATGAACGTGTTTGCTATGTAGAGTTTTACAGTTCTTACATTTGAAAATAAAATCTGAAAAACAACCTGAGGCCAAATTAGCACAATAGGCTTATTATTGTTCTTAGCAGGTTAGTTGGTTGTACTATAGTATGTAAATTGTTACCTATGAAAGGTGAAACAGAGTTTGTTTGCTTCCCACTGATTTCTGTCTCAGCATGTAAATCAGGACAGAGCAGGTCAGCCGAACATGGGAAATCCTAAATTCTGGCCGAGTTTAATTTAATATGTGGAAAAAGTAAATCTTACAGTCATTAAAAGTCTCTTATGTTTCCTTTAACTAGAGCTGGATCACTGAAAGATTTTTAGTGAATCTGAACGGATGCAGTAAAATCCAGAACAGCTGAAACATCTGTATGGGTGGCTTTTTGTCACTGTTAGTCTTGTATTGTTGTCTGTGAAAGTACTGTGTGCAACCCCTCACCATCACCATCACAGGTGGATGGAATACTGAGTAGGTCTCTTGTCTATCCCGGGTAAGAGCATTTATAAAAAAAGTAAACAACAGAACCATAAAGACACAAGTCAAAAAAACCAGGACGTCTGAGCAGTGATGGAGACATTAAGACTGTAGTTCTGAGTCTTTGCACTTTATTCAGTATTTTCTGACTTATTTACTTTATCTTTCTACTAATGCTTTCACTTCCTGAGTAGGTTTAAGGCATTGCAGGCACATGAGAAGTCTGTAGTGACAGATCCCTAACCTGTCTCTGGCATCAGATATGTGTTTTGCAATGTTTTTTTAACATCTGTCCTGAACCTTTCGCTCAACTGAAATAATTCCAATGCAAAAAGAGTTACAATATTTTGAACGAAAAGTCTGACCTAAAACCAATCGGTTGTTGCCTTAATGCCTTAAGGCACAATGTTCCAGTCTGACTCTCCCAACACTGAAACGCCTCATAATACCATCTGTGTCTGGTTTCTGGAGGTTTGTGGGAGTTTCCTTTCCTGAAGAGCCCGTTTCTTCATAATCCATCCAAGATCATGTCACATCTTTTAGTTTTAAACCACAGTGTGTATCAAAAACAAACCATCAGGTGTGAAGTGGGACACAGCAGCATGTTGGAGTTGTGACAAACAGCCCGGTGTCATGAATATTGTGAAAAGAGCTGATGTCTTTAAAAAAAGAGATGTGATGTGTGTTGTGCATGAAAAGTGAGAAATATTTTCTGTCTTTCTATAAAAGAGCTGTCATGTTTTTCTGAAATAAAGCCAGTCTGATATTTCAAAAGATTGTCTCTGGTTCAGGAGGGGCTTGGCATTAGGGGCAGCTACAACTCTTTCCCTGCAGATGTGGTGTGGCTCTTAGTGCACCTACACAGGCCTTTCTCCACTCCTTGTGAACCTCCAGTTTTCTAGAAACTCCTCTCACATGTTTCCCTCCCACTCAACTTTCCTATAAAAAGCTTTAAGATACCTTTGTTGAGGAGCGTCGATGATCATCGCCAATGATTCTGGTTACGTACACCAAACTAGACCCAAATATTCTTTTTTGGGAGATACTGTATTAAATAAAATGTTACAAATACAGAATTTACTAAAGTGTAGGAGAAACAAACTTCCTTATTATGTTGAATCTTTTGAGATGCACTAATATGTGTAATTGTAGTGGAGATATCATCTGAATTTCAGGAGCGGGACCACTCCTCCTTCACGCCCCCTCTGGCCTCAGGCTATAAAACCCCCCTTCTCCAATACCTGCAGTTCTCATTTTTATGCCCCACCCTGCCCCCCCTTTTCTTTCCTCTCTTCTCCTCTCCTCTCTTCCTTTCCTCCATTTATTTCTCGTTAGTACATGGGAATCTGCCTGGACCGAGAGCCGTCGCCAGTCCCCTTCAAGGCCTTCCCCAAACCACAGCACTATTCACACTTCCTCATCCCTCATCTCTCATCGTTACCAAGGATGTGGTTCCTGCTAGTGAAAATAGAGATAAAAGTTCCCAGTTCTAAACAAATATTCAATTAAAAACCTAAAATTAAGTCCTTGCAGGCTTTAGGTAACTTATTTGACATTAGTGCGAAACTGGGAACATGTTTGTCTGTTGTATTAATTTCCTTCCACTCTTGGAGAGACTCCATGATTAATTTACTTACAAATCCCTTGTTTAATTAATTTGAGTTATTGGAGTTTGCTGCTTAGGCTGACACTCTGGTTTTTAATTTAAACAGAGCGTAAAGGTGAAAACATAAGCAGCACACACATAGGATGGAGTTGGGAGTATATTAATGTCTCCTACAAGCTGGCAGATTCAGCTGAAATAATCCATTCAGAAGTAAAACGTCCAAATCACGTCAAACCAAGTTTAACCTGGAAGAGTTCCTTAAATGGTCCTCGTAAATATAGTCCAAGAGTACACAAACACGGAGGCAATGCATGCTGGTTTGAAAATTATATTTCAGCCATGGTCAGATAGTAACACATGCAGAGGCACAGCTTTTATTTATATCGTGTTCATGTTTCCTTCTTTATTTGAACACGATTTTCATTTTTGTGTGCGATGAGGTGAAAGAACCATCAACGTTTCAATTTCAACGCTCACTCCAAAGAAAACTGAAAATCTTTTTTCTACACCAACAAATCTCCCCAGTGGGATGAAACCCTGTTCACAGAGGCATGTACACAGCAGTGTTTTCATTAGGAGACCTTAGCGAGGAACGAGGACCACCACGCAGGAAACTGATGCACAGATTCACATGGAAGCTCAGGGACAGGCTCATATGGTTTTATTATTTGGTGTGAACCATTATGTAGCTTGAGCTGCTCTATGTTTTGTATGTGCTATCAGTGGTCAAAGCATGATGTTTGAATCATGTTATGAAAACAAAACTTTCAGGGATCTTTGCTGGAATCTTGTGACTCGTTATCTGTTGACTGATCCTTTCCCCGAACTCCTCATTTAACTTCCAGTTCTCCAACCTCACCTGACTATTGAAGGGATGAATGAGGTAAAGCCATCCCTGGGTTGTGATGACTTATCCTTCACCTGTGTGCTCCGCCTTCCCACCTTTTCTCACAGGGTTTGTGCAGGTGAACAGTGCTGGGTGTCAAACTGTTTTCCTGTTACTTGCCCTACATAAAAATGACCCAGCATTCCTTTTTTATGGGCAAAAATCACTTGATCTTATTTCACGAGGAAGACAGAATAGAAATGGCAGACCGAACTCCAAGTTTGTCGAAATAATTGTAATCTATTGAATGTCGGTACAAGAACATGGCAGAAAAGATCAAACTGTCCTGTCCAGAACCAATGATCTGTCACTGAAAACGCGACCTCCACCTACCTGGGAGCAACCCATTATCTACGTCAGTAGTGTGACAGTTGACCCCAACCAGTTGACCAAAGTTCAACAAAAGCAGAGATAACTGAGCCTGAGTCACTGTGCTGTCATCTTTATGCTAACGCTTAGACATCCAACACAAAGAAATACTACATTTGATTTAGTGTTACATTGTTAGCTAAAAATTATACAGACCATATTATTCAGTAACACAAAAAATAATGTAATAAGTAGCGGCTACTGTACTGGTCTGACGCTGATGTTGAACGGCTTGATCAGCGCAGTGTATGCAGTGACTAAAAAACCCTGACTGGGGCCAAAAAAAAAATGTGCTGGGCAGCTGGACCAGCTGCATACGTGAAACTAAACACCGACTTCCACATGAATAAATGCTGCTGCCGTCGTCAAGCTGAGATGAAATGAATGCATGGATCACCTCCTCAGCATCAAATAAATGAAGGAAAGGCTTCAGCTTTGCAAAGGCCTACAAATCAGAAAGTGTTCTTAAAGTTGGAAGTGAGGGTAAAAAAATATTAAGTGAGCTAAATTAGATGGCACAGCAGTCCAAAAAAATACAACCAAAATGTAATGTGAGTTAGTGCTGCTGCTGCTAACGCAGGAGGAAGAGGAGGAGGGATGAAGGGATGGAAGACAAGTGAAGAATAAGGAGACAGTTGGCTAAGAGCTCCACTCAGCACTTTACTGCTGAAAAATCCATCTGAAAACTGTCCTTCAAACACTTAAGTAGGACACACACACATGCACACACACACACGCCCGTTCAGCTATCTTAGTGAGGACCTTTATTCACATAATGGTTTCCCTAGCCCCTAACCCTAATCATTAAAAATGAATGCCTAACCCTTACCCTAAACTTAACCATAACCTAATTGTAACCCTGACACTAAAACCACATTTTGAGCCTCAAAAATGCCTTCAAATTTGTGAGGACCGGTGTGTGTGTCTTTACAAGTGACTGTCGGTTCTCACAAGTATAGTAGAATGCAGATTTCGGTCCTCACAAAGATAGATAGACAGGAACACACACACACATGCATGTAACTGTATAATTTGCAGGTTGTCTTTTGATAATGGGAGATTTGCAGTGACTGAACATCTTTGTTTGAAGAGGAGGAAGACTTTGAATGAGAGTATGAAACCAGGTGTGAAGGCTATATCACTGAGGTAAAACTGAACTAAATCTGGCTCACATTCAGGCAGAAACCAACAGGCAGTGATTTTACTTGTGCAGTGGCTTCCAGACATATTTTGGGATTAGTTTCTTGGCTCTGTGATCATTGCCCTGTGAACCGTTTTTTTTTTTAAGTACTCTTCTTGAAAGGTTATTCATAATAAGCAGAAATAGCTCAAGCATAATACTGCATTACATGGCAGAAGAGTCAGGATACAAGCCTTTTTGGATGTAATGTTCAAAGAAAACCGTCAAATCTGGAAGCTGAGAGTTTTTAATGTGACTTATTTCGAAAATAAAATGCTGGAAACTAAAAATCTTTCAAAACAAAGCAGCCAAATGTCCCAGTTTAAACATAAGTTTAGTCGTCACACCGCAGCGGGACGAGGACCTTCAGCACTGTTTGTTGTTTATACATGAAGAATAATGAGGAAATTGATGTAACATGGCTTTTAAGCTTTCCTGCTCAAATCCATGTGTTTGCGGAAAAAAATACTAAAATATGTAATGACGGAATAAAGAGCAACACACACACACACACACACACACACACACACACACACACACACACACACACACACACACACACCACCTCGACTGGACTGGGTGACAAAATGAGTAAAAGTTTGTTACATAAGTGATGTTTATTCAAATACTTGACTTCACGAACTTAAAAGGCTTCTGCATTTTACAATGATCTTTGTATCCAATGACCCTTAAATATATATATTCTCATAAAAACAAACCAAAATTTTCTTAAATGTGTTTTAAAGATTAGAAATGCACAAATTTATAAAGAATTTGTCTAATTTATATATATAAACTTTTTCAGGAAGTCAAAAACAAGAGTTGTTGTTAAAAAATTTGTTTCCTTCAACACATTTTTGAGAATGTAGTTTAGGACCCGGTTACGCAGGCCTAGAGGATGGTAGGTGACCATTGGTATCTAAGGAAAAATGTGTATTTCCTGACTGGTGAGGGGTTGGTGGCAGTCTTTTAATGACACTGATTTCAAAGTAGTACACAGTGCTGCACTAAAAACCTGCTTGTGATTGCTTTGATCATGGCCACTGGACACTAGGTTGTTAAAAAAAATATCAAAACAAGACATCATGACTTCAACAACGGTAAACCTTGTAGAGATTCTGCGACCATGATTAAACATTATTGCACGGTACTGATGGACTCTTACAGTGTGCAGGTACCCTAACCAAACCAAATCCACCTGAGCTGTTATTTGGTCTTAAACAAATGTAATTTGAAAATTTCAGGTTTAATCTGAAGATGACAGCATATTCTGAATGCCTGCCAGAAATGAAGCCAATCCATCCAATACTTCACGAGACATTAAATTCAACTGCGGACCCTCACCCTCCTTATCCTCTGGGAACGATGAATGCCTGTCCAAAAAGAATGGCATCTGAGCGATAACATTTATGCCGGAATAAATAATAAAATAAAAACAAGGAAGAATTTTCAAGTAAAGGTTCTGGCGTGAAAACCAAGATCAGTGGCAGGTAACTGTGAGCATCTCCTCTCCAGCAGCCTGCAGGTGAACTGAGGTAAAGTATTGATTAAGTGGAGAGCGATCAACATCAGCAGTAATGTTTTGCAGCTGGCGAGCTGCAGCAGCACTATACACGCTGAATGATTTCACACAGTTAGCAGCTCCAACACGAAGACATCGTCATTTAGCTGACTCGACTCCGAGTCGCAGTTTGTTCCAGAGACTGAAGCCCAAAGAAAAAGCTTCACACTGCACAAGTTTAACATTCAGGGAGACACTTCAAAGGGATCTGCACCAAACACCGAGCAATATTAACAGGACTCCTCAGTGCTCGATTTAGAGGACTTCTTCTTCTTCTTCTTCTTCTTCTTCTTCTTCTTCTTTTAAAATTTATGATGATGTTCCAGCTCTCATCCAAAAGGCTTCTTTGTTTCTAGAAGCTGTGGAAGTCTCAGGTATTTAACCTCTGGAGGATAAATATGCAACATTCCCTTTCGCATGTTTGCCATATAGAGAATCAATTAAGTGGAGCTTCAAGAAAGTTGCTGTTAGTGAGTTTGTCCCTATTCGAGGGATTATCCTGACGAGTCAGTTAGTGGAATTATAATCCGATTCTCCCTTTTTTTCTTTTTATGCTTCAACTAAATTAATCAGGATAGTAATGCTGGAGCAGGCCACACAGAGCAAACTGGTGTCCTGCTGCAGCTCGAGACAGTGGGCATGCTCCACGTATGCAAGTATTTTATTTAAGAAAGTTTGGGTGGATCTTCTCCTGTGGCCGTCTGTGCATGGGTGTACACGTGTCCACACATGAAACAGTCTGTAGACTAAAAGGACGGAGACACAGCTGAAGGGTCTGATAGCAGCGTGGAAAAACTCACGACTGAGCAGCATGTCAGACTGCTCTGAGCTGAAGGTCTGAAAGGCAGAATTACAGGCACAGTGAGCAGCTTGATCCGGTCACGACCACTTTAAAATAAAATCTTACATTATAAGAAAAAAACCCCTAAACAATGGCCACAGTGTGCTGCACAGCCCTGTGTGTAAAGCTTAGCTGTATTGTGTGTTCATCACAGGCAGCAGTAGCATCCAGCAGATAATGTCTCCATCAGTCCAGGCACACATCATCGGCAGCGCGCTGAACTGTACAGAGCTCAATACAGCCAACACCATTACACACTGCATCAATAATGACAGGACACCGCAATACAGAGACACACATACACAGGAGGAACACAAAGATATGAACCCCACCCCCACACGGCCTTCAGAGAAACGAGACAACCGACCTGGACCAGAAAACATTACAACAAAGAAAGAAGTGTCGAAGCTTTGGGTGGTCATTTAGTGACTTCGTTACAGGCGCTCATATTAATTGGTTACATCCATCTGTACTCATTTAGCATTTAACTTGAATCAATGTGTTTCTTTTGATCTTGGTTTTGCCTTTTTTTTTGCATCTTTTAGTTGTTACCATTTTTATTTGTATTGTTTTGTGTCTTTGTTTTTCTTAACAGTCTTTTTTTTAAGATGAGTTTCTCTCTTTGTTTTTTTGTGTTCTCATTTTTTTCATTTAGTCCAGTTATTTGAGTCTCCAGTTTTAATGGAGCTCTAATTCACTAAAAATGGTGCCATTTTAGCTTCTTTGTTAACTTGTTAGCTTCTGCCAACTTCTACTGATAGATGATGTGCTCTGCTTTCTTTACGTGGTTGGTTGACTGCAAATCTGGTTAGCTAATGTTTGACTCATAGTAAACTACCTGCTGTCAACCTTATTTATATTCTTTGATGGTTTTTGGAGGAATTTGTTTAATGGAAATTCCAAGTACTGATAAAGTAAATTAATGTATTCAATTCAATTTTATTTATACAGTGCCAAACACAACAACAGTTGCCTCAAGATGCTTTATATTGTAAGGAAGGCCCTACAATAATACATAGAGAGAAAAACCCAACAATCATATGACCCCCTATGAGCAAGTACTTTGGTGACAGTGGGAAGGAAAAACTCTTGCAGTCCTACTCACACTATAAACACAAGAAATCGTCCAGGATCAGAAATCTTGTCTTTCTTTTAAAGACTCTGTGTATTCAATTACAGATTTTACTTTGGTTATAGGCTCAATAACCTCTACCAACTTTAAATAGAGACTTGATCCCCAATACCAAGTCTTAACCATCAAACAGCTGTTTGGAAAAGCAGAGATTAAAGTGCAATCTGGTTTTTTAGAAAGATAGAAAAATTAGACGAGGATACACTGATCTGTAGCTCACCTGCTGTGGTGAGGATTTCCTCTGAGAGCGGGAGCTGTCACACAGAAGCATGAGTCTGACAGAGGCGAACAGACACGTTAGCTCGAACTAATCTTCCGCTCTGAAGCACGCTTCAAAAGCAGTTATACCATCATCTGTAGATGGAGGTGCTTTACTGTAACAAAGATTGATGTAAATCCCCAACAGATGAAACAGATTAATTTAGGATTTAAAGTAACAAAAAAAATCTGCCTGAAGTTTGGAGGATATTTGGACAGAATTTGACTTCTTTAAAGGGTTTTTTACTGGCCTGGGGTTCCATCAGACGACACAAGGACATGAACAAACAAAGGGAGCAGTCGGATAGAGAAACTGATCCCCTCGAGTCTCAGCTATGGTTACACTGTGAGCTCTGAAGAAAGATCGCAGACTGAGAGTCACGCACAGGCTCGTGGTTCACTGCTGGAATATAGTTCACGAGCTCTCCTTAGATTAAAAAAAAAAAGAGGACACGATGGAAGGACAAACAATGGAGGAGTTACTGCTTTCTTATCAAAATGATGGTTCAGAGTTTGGAGCTTAAACAAGTTGTTTATTTGCACACCTATTTTACTAACTGAAAGTCTGGGCTGACACCACTATCAGACTTTTATACTCGAAGAAGAGTTTGAACTCTTTAGATTTTTATCATCTCTTCATCAGATTGTTAACCTTTAGATTAACGTGACACTAGATAAACATTAAGATAACTGTTCACAAATGTCATCTTAAAATGCCAATGGCGGTCAGCAAGGCTGATTTTGGCAGACATGTGCAGCACTACATTTTACAGAACAAAGAGCCAATTGAATGCCATTTGTATAACTACAAAATATGATTAACAGGCGTAATTTTTTGTTGAAACACTTTTTTAAATACGGAATGATTTACTAATAAATTACTACATTAATAACAATAAATAATTTAATAATAATAAATTACTATCATTACTACATATTCACTTCAGAAAACAAACCATTAATCATTACTAATAAACTAAAAGATAAAATAATTATCAAATATGTCTAATGTTTGTGTACATGTCATGTATGACAAATCCAGCAGGTCTTCCAAAAGATAGATTTACTTAAAACTGTTAAATAACTCTTATACCAACGTGTTGAAACACTGTAAACAATGCTTATTCAGTAAAATGTTGTTCTATAGTCATAATTATTTAAAATAAAGTTCTCTTTGATGATATCGTACCTAAGGTTTTCCAATAAAAATATAAAGGGTCAGTAAATACTCTTTGACAAACGACAAATTCATGGAATAACGCGACTGGGATTTGTTTCCAAAGCTTCTGAAGCCAAACTGCTGACACAACCTCAGTCCTACAGCAAAATACTCATCTGTGTTCTTATCAATAAATCACTATCTACTTGTTCCCCATGCTGGAAAAAAAAAGCTGAACTTTGTGAGATAAAAAGCAAGATATTTTTTTAACGTTGCTCTCCTGCTGATCAGGTGATTTATGGTCAAATGTTGCCACTGTTGCCGCCTGCATGTCTGTGCCTTCAGGAGATTTGGCAAAGGAGCAGCTGATCCAATCACAACTTTTTAAAAGATCATATTTTTCATCATTTTTCTTTTAATTGAGTGAAATTACAAGGAATAACTCAAAGGACAATCTGTGCTGATGAAATATCTGTTTAGGCTTTAAGACCAAGATCATTTTCAACCCTAAAATGATATAAACCTTTTAGTAGTAACTAAATGTCCAATTACATTTATTGGAAAATTATGTGTTTGAAAAATTGGGTACTGTCTATTTTTTTACATAAAATGCTGAATTTAGTATTTAAATCTGCACAAAACGCATATGAACCTTGGTCGTTTGTAGAATTAATTTTGGTTGTCTGTCAAACTTACAGTTAAAGTCCAGTCTTTCCAAAATGCTCTTATCCCGGTGCATTAAATATTTCCACTGACCTCCAACCCGGAGGAGATTCCCAGAGCTCCTGTAATGTATTTTGGTGCTACTGAGGAAATACATTTATAAAACCTGAAAACAAGTCAAAAACTTCAGGAGACTAAATCAAAGAATTAAAAGGCAGAGCAAAAAGCAACACATTATTGATACTGTCAGATTTATTCTGTTTCATGAGACAGTGACAGCAGATTTAGTAATAACCAACATTAGTGTGTTTCAGGCTTCAGTGATGAGGACTCCCTTCTCTTCATCTCAGCCAATCAAGTGCCAAAGTGTTTCCCATGCTTAAAAATATTTTTCTAAAGAAGTTTGTTAAGTTCCATAAAAGCTTTGTGTATAAACAGAAGTTGTTGTTGCTAAGCCCACTTCACCACCACTGATAAAAGCTGATTATGCAGACTTAATGGTGCCACTTTACCAATGGGGTCCAAATTGGAGCTTGCACCCCTTAATCATTTTGATGGATGTGCCAGACAATAGTGTGCTTACATCTTTATTTCAGCACTCAGGGGAAGGCCCCTTCCTGTTTAAGCATGGCAGTGACTCAGTTAACAAATCCAGGGCCATCAAGGAAAAGGTGGATTTCCTTTTGTGTGGAAGAAACTGCTGTCCATCCAGTCAGCTGGCTCAGTGCTGGACCTCACTGTTACTCAAATGTATGTAATATGAACGAGGGTTGATCCCAGCAGCAGGTTCAACACCTGCTGGACAGACTCCAGATGAGTGGAGGTTAATGTTACACACTTGTGTTGGGTCCCAACTTTATGGGATGATTTATTAATGAAGGCTCCCGGCAGCAGGAGTCAGGAAGGCTTTCATTCATGGGGATTAAAAGGAGGTCAGCAGGTAAAACATTAATGTCTCCTTGTTCTCTTTCTGCCTGTCAGTGTAATTTCACACATCCATGTGTTTCAGGCTCATCACTCTGAAAAAGCAGCTCAGTTTGATTAGCCACACAGAGAAACCCCCATCCTGCATGTTTCCTGCAGATAGGCACGAGTGTGTGCTGCTTCACTTTTCCACCTGCAGTTTCTCATTGAGCATGGTCACAATTCGAAGCTTAAATCCTATCCAAGCATCCAAATACTCCCTCTTCATATGAAATGGAGGTCTAAGTGCTGCAGAAACTGACCTTTAGTTTACCTCAACGATCACATTAAGGCAGTATATATGTACTGGAATACTTGAAATCAAGTTACAGGAAAACAGCATCAGGATGACAAAAGTCAACTCGTCTGAATCTTTTCTTTCTGGGAATGTCAAGATTTTAACTAGATTGTAAATCAAATTTAAAGGTTAAGGCTGATAATAATATCCAAAGCTCTGTCTGACTCTCAGTTCTAGAAAATGGGAACATGAAACACTTCTATAATTTGCAAAATCTGTTTTTATATCAATATCTGTCTAACGTGACAGCTATTATTTGCAACTTCCTGTTGGCTCGATTAAAATACACACACACACACACACACACACACACACACACACACACACACACACACACACACACACACACACACACACACACACACACACACACAACCTAAGTCACACTCACAATGTCACCAAAGACATCCTACAAACACTTAGGACCCTTAACCCTGAATCTCTCCAAAAAGAGTCTTCAGTCTTCAAGTACAGAGAGGCTCTTCACAGCTACAGGAAGCCTTTCAGTACAAATACAAAGGTACAACTCAGTGGTCTCTGTTTGTGTGCACTGTCAATACCACAATATGCATTTAAATTAATGATCACTGCAGACAAACAAAGGACAGGTAACCCCATCCAGCCTCTCTAACAGTCTAGCTTCTTCTTTGTTAAGCAGGTGAGATGATGAAGCTGGAGCAGGGAGCGGGACACTGATCCAATCAGGCAGCAGATAGGTGGGACTGAGGAATGACAAGTGAAAGCACCCATTCTGGATGCTCGCTGGCACGTAGCATTCTGCACAGAAAGGATAAATCCCACAGAGAGCGAAAGGAAGAAAGTCTTTATGGGTCTAACCTTTTTCTGTGGACGGTTTCATGTGGAACAGGATATTCAGCAGCATTCTTTAGCAGCAAGGTACCTTCCTATATGATTCATGTTGAACGCTGTTACTGGGAGCAAAGTAATTAACAAGATATTCAAAGACAGAATATTTAATAAAATTTGCAGGCAAACAAAAACTTAAATGTCAAAATGGTTCAAATTCTTTCAGCTCCAATAAAATAATCAGTTTGTAACATCCAGGCATGAAAAACATGATTGTTGTCTGCAGTATTCAATTAAATGGTGCTGGGGGATACGGAGAGCCCGTGGGCTCGGTTTTTATAAGAAATGAGCTTAAAGACATGGAGCGCAAAAGGAGTCCTAATGAAAGCTGAGAATGATTCAATAGTTTTGAGAGCTTGTATCTATTTAAAAACCAAACCTCAAAGAGTGTTAAAGCAGGGAGAACCTCATCAAATATGGAAATAAGTTAATTATATAATAATTTAAATAGACAGAGACTCTGAAGGCCCCCTTCCCAGCGATTGGGTAACGCCCACTGTGATGAACTATATTCAAGGACATGATTATTACTTAGCTAACCGCTAACGTAATGATGAGAATGTCTTTCGCACAGATGCGCATACTCCTTAATCCAGCTCTTATCTTCTGCCACAAGGTCGAAAATCTTCAAAAACACTTCACTTCTGGCAAGAATCAAATCCCTCTCTCCCTTATCTGCCCTCCTTTTAAGCTCTTAAATTAATTTGATAAAACCCTTTGTTCTCTAGTGTTTTTGCTTTTTAATTATCAATAATTCTTTTCATGCACAAAATATGGCAATGAAGTGAGTCTTAGAGGTAGGAATCTCTCCCTCTTATCTTGTAAGCCAACTTCCACGTCATGAGGTTTCTGTGGTCTCTGATGTATTTCATTAGAGACACGACCCTGCATGCATTTATGTTTAAAGCATTTTAGTTACTCCATTATCAAATTTGATTGAAGTCACTTTAGATCAAGTCAAAAGCTTTGCATGAACATTTGAACCACCTATTATTGAACTCATGCTCAGAAGGATAAATAATGATTGTTCAGCCCACAGCACAGAATCTAACTCGTTTTGTAGAGAAAAGGACATATATCTGCAGGAAATGTCTCTTAATAAATATCTGTAGAAATGTATTTGGACCCTCAAGTAAATATCGAATAACTGGACTAATTTAAATGTATTCATAGTTACATAATCACACAGTTACACTAAGTAAAGTAAAAACATCACCTGTAGTACTGATTTTCTTTTTTCAATATTCTTTTCTTGAATTAAGAATTTGAAGACCTCTGTCTCCATCTACTGGCTGTAACTCTGAACTGCATTCTGATTATATTAAGACGTATAACCCTTCACATCTGAATATTTTTGAAGCACTGCAACTGCAGAAGTGTATTACTGAATGTTTCTCAGTGCAGGAAGCTGTACCTGCTAAAATGAGGACATAAAGGCTGATTTTATGGTTAAGTCTGGTGTTTTAGCCTGAACTATGCTTTTCCAGCTGCACAAGTGGACACATTTCTCTCAAAATTGCATTTTTGTTGCTGTGTTTTTTAAAATAATAAAATAAAGGCCCATATTTGGAGCATGTGTGTGTGTTTTATTTAAAAACAAACCTCATGGGGCTCTTTGTATAAATACTTTATTACTTCGAGCATTATTTTAATCAGCAACAGTTGCGGAGACAGTGTCACTGCAGGGTGGATGTCAGGGTGGATGGCTGGGTCCAAACAAACCACACTTTGACACAGTAGTGAGCAGTTTGTTTCCCGTTTCAAACAGCACTTCAAACAGTCCTTACAAGGCAGTCATGCTTTGTAAGGACCTCTTAATATCACATCATCACACAGTGGTACCTATGTAGTGTAATTTTTTAGTGTGCACCTGACCAGGATTAGGGGTTTTCACCCATAAGATGGATTCTGCATCACACTGGGGTCCCTTAATTTTTGACGTTATTATTCAGGTTTTTATTTTATGTTCATTTCCAGATGCTCTTTGGTGAGATTTGGGAAAAGCTCCAGTTTTTTTTGTAAAGCAAACGTTAGAAGGTATAATTCTGCAACAACTTCTGCAATAACTTGGTTTTTGGTTATAAAGTCGATGCCTCCTGCCCCAGTCTATTGACATACCCTGTGGGGATCATTGTCAATGAGACGAAACGTGCCCTTTATTTGAGTTCAAATCCACTTATGACCCTCCACCACCCATAAATCTCAACAAACAAAGGTGTATATTTTAAGAAAAATGAAGAAAAAATACTCAGTATGAAGCAGAAAAGAAAAAAAAGAAAAGAAAAAGGCAATTCTCCTAGATGGAAATTTAAATACTAACAATGCAGTGGCCAAATAATGGACAAAATGCCTTCTCACATGTACCATAGATTTACAGACCCATAAGATGTGGCTATAGAACAAGATATGGCAGCTGATATTGAAGCTTTAAAAGGATAAAGACTTTCATAAGTAAATGAAAGTAAATGAGACCAGAGAAATGTCAGATTATCATTTTTATTATTCGAGTCATTTTAGCACACAGTACTGTTTGTTTAGGAGAGAAATACTCTTTACTGTCCTCCAGCCAGCGGCTATACTTTCCTTGCCTGACATAAGGCACTTTTAGCTTTTCATTGCAGTTAGTTACCAGAAAATATTCCACTCATGAAGACCCATGGGTCAACATGTCAGGCCTAATTAAATCTTCATTCTAACAAACTGTAAAATACATTTGTTGATGTTTGGTGAGACTGAATAACAGTGAAGAGAACACTTTAGCTGATACTACCATTTAAATGAATTAATTGCAAAAGTTCATATTAACACCAAATAACAGCACACACACACCTACACACTGTAACTTTAGCTGGCATTCTTGCTACTTTTCTTCTTCTTTTTCTTCAGGACCTGCTTCTTGGGGTCTGCGTCAGAGGATGGAGCTGATTTAGTGTTCACAGAAGATGAGGCTGACTCTGAGGGTTTTAAGACTGCTTCTGGTGCCTGAACGTGTTCGGCTATCTGCTGCTGATCCTTCTCGTCTTGTAGAAGCACCATTGGCTTGACCTCACTGATCTCCTCCTTGAGCTCGGCCTTCATTTCTTCTGCATCCATTGCTGGAGAGGCCCTAGTTTTCTCAGTCTCTAGTGTTAGTAGAGACTCAGATGGCTGTTGCTGATCCTTATCATTTTGCGGAGCCACTTGTAGTTTGCCCTCACTGGACTCCTCCTGGATCTCAGCCTTTATTGCGTCTGTTTCTGGATCAAACTTGGCTTTCTCAGGGTCTGATGCTGATGTAGCTTCAATGGACTGCTGCTGGTCTTTCTCATCTTTCACTGGTGCCCCTGGTGTAATCTCACCGGTCTCCTCCAGGACCTCAGCCTTCATTGCCTCCATTCCTATTTCAGCTTTGGCTCGTTCTGGTTCTGGTTTTGGAACAGGTGCGACTGTATGCTGGATCTCTGCGTCTGGCTCCGCTTGGTGCGCCTCTTCAGCCTCAACTTGTGTCTGAACCTTTATCGCCTCTGTATTTGGATCTAATGCTGTTTCTAAAGTTGTCTTCTGAGTGGTTGTGGCTTCTGCAGCAGGCACAACCTGATCTAGAACCTCCTCCACCTTCACTGGCTGTGGCAGCTCTGAATCTGATGCTTTTGACTTTACATCTTCCACCTGCCCAGGGACTGAATCCAGACCCTCTTTGACTTGAGGTTTTGCTTTGAAATGGAAAAATGCAGATGAAACTAGATCTTCTTCAAGGTCTAACTCATTATTTTCCTCTTCCTCAGTGTCAACAGTTGTCGTCAACAGGGAGGCAGCAAACTCTTGCAGCTTGGTCTGCTCCTCCTTCAGGCGGGACATGCCCTCTGTCAGAACCGGGTCCTCCTCCTCGATTTCCTGCATCTCATCAGGGGTCAGTAGGGCAGATTCGTCAGCACCCTCAGGCTTGTTATTGAGGTTGGAGATGCCAAAGACCTTTGTTTGAAGGTTGGCATTAGAGTAGTGAACATCCTTGATTTTGTCATAGAGCACTTTCCTTTCATCCTGGAGGGCACGACAAAGCTTCTCCAGCTTGTGAATCTTCAGGACGAACAGATCGTACTCTCTACCTTTCTCTGTTCTCTGAAGAACAAGAAGGGATGAAGAAAATTAGACAAGATGACACCATAAAAAGACGATGCTGTTTGAGTAGGGTATTTATGAATCGCTAAGGATCTTTGGTTTGGTGATGCTTTGCTGTCATCATCTAAATTAGGTCACTGGTGCAACATGGCCCAAGACCCCATTTGTACCAGGACCAATTGGAAAATGGATTAGCTTGTGTGTTGGATCAGTCAGTTTGATTGTATCTATCTTTTTTTATCAGCTAATATGTTGGACCCATGAAAACACTTCTCTAAATATTTACATTTATAGATGGGATTATTTCATGATCTCCAACTTTCTGCTTCTAAATTCAGATAAAATTGAGGTCATTGTACTCTGCCCTGAAAATCTTAGAAATGTGGTATCTAACCAGATTCAGGGTTTTCCTCTGTATGCATTATTGTAGGGTCTACCTTAAAATATAAAGCATCTTGAGGCGACTGTTGTTGTGATTTGATGCTTTATAAATAAAATGGAATTTAATTCATGGATTTGCAGGCACCTCTACTGTGGCACTAAATCTGACAGCTTAGGAATTAGCTAATAAATTGGAGGAGTGTCTACTCATTGGCCACTGTGTAAAAAAAAGAGCAACGGAATCTAAGGAAATACTATACATGAATCCAGCAATTATTCGGTCCTGTGCTGGGGCCAAAAAATTTGTACAAATTTGAACAATCGTGTTTTTATCGATAAGGCACTGGCACCACATGGATTCAAAAAGGATTAACCAAGGCCTGTAGGTGTCTCTCTCCAATTGTGATTAAATTCTCCAGGTAGTGCATCGTAAACATTTACCTCTTCAATCATATCAGTCAAAGCCTTGTTGCAGTTCTCAAACCTCGTCTTCCACAGATTGGACTCTTTCTCCACTTTCTTCATCTTGTCTGACATCTAAAAAAACAAAACAACAACAACCACGAAATAAAATAAAATCTACGAATCAGACTTGTGTCAGATCCATCCAAAGTCAAGAAAACGTGCTAGAGCAACAACCATCCATTTACATCTCACACACACGCAAAAATTCTGGTAAGAGGGGTTTTCTTTAATCGTCACAAATTAATTTCTGCACTTATTGTGTCCGACATAAAAGATGAGAGTAACTGTCCCCATTTACCCTACACACACACACACACACACACACACACACACACACACACACACACACACACACAGGTCAAAACTCACATTTTCCATCTCCTTTTTGAAGCGGACGTAGATTTCATTGCTTTTGGCCAGAGTTGCCTGGAACTCATCAAACTTCTCACCATACAGGGTCAGCTGTGGTTAGAGGAGAAGGCTGATAAGTCAGAGTCATAGGACAGATACGTTTATATTAGCAGATCCCTCATAATTTCTATTCAAATAATATGACGACAAACTAAAATCAAGCTTTATTCACTGCTCCTGCAAGAAAACCTCCAAAAAAACCTCAAACAGATCTTGGTTAGACAAATTTAGAACAAATTAAACTTAACTGCAGTCATTTTTTCCTATGTATTGATTTTTGAGGCCCAGACTAAATCTCCACATTCAAGTAAGATGCAGTATTCAAAGTATACTCTAAGTATATTTGCACTAGACGGAAAGATGTTAATGAGACTTACATATATGCATTTCTCTGTAAAAGTGTTTTTTTTTTCAAATGCATTTTAATAAATTCAGCTTTTCCAGATAGCTTATTCAATAATTATTTTTGTTTTATATAATTAATAAAGAGAACAGGAGCTTTTTGATATTATTCCTCACAGTGTGGAGACGTTTTAAGCCGTCATGCACAAAATAAGTGCATTCAGCTCATTGTGGTCTTGTGTGACACCTGCAGTAATCTGCCTGACTCAGCCTCAGTCAGTGAATATTCACCTGCGCCTGCATGACAGTCCCCTGCTCTCTGAGTGTCTGAGCCTGCAGTTTCCATTCAGCAGCCTGAACCAGTAACTGGTTAGAAGAGAACAGACAGAGCCAGACGTTAAAGACGTTTCTTTACCTTCTTCTTCATGGCCAGCTCCTGCTCCTTCATAGCGAAGCATTTCTTTGTTTTGTCAATAGCCTCCCTAAGCAACTAAGGTGACAGAGACAGTATACAGTTAATCTGCATGGCCTTCAAAACAGATTTAGAGAAAATTCATCTTGATTATCAAGCTAACAGCAAGCAGCCCGTTCTCATCCCCTGACCGTCAAAGCCTTTATGCACAAAGTGTCGTGGTTATTGCATTAGTGAGATGGGTCTGTGACACCCAACTCATTACTTTCCAGCTTGTAGGGTTACTGGTAAAAAAAAAAACAAAAAAAACATTTATTTCAAATCACCAGTTTTCCCAGAACCTTGAGAAAAATGAGATCATTAAAGTCTTGGTGGATAATTTTGCCAGTGTCAGTGCATCGCTTATGTAAAAGGAAACATCTGACCAAACTGGAGCAGCTGACACACGGAGATGAGAATATGTTGCAATAAGACTGCTGTGCCGAAGTCACATTAAATATGTTTAAATGGAATTTTAAAAACAGACATATAATACCATTAATGATATTCATTGATATGACCTTTTAGAATTGACATGCCAAAGTTTGTTTACATGTAGATAAACTGACATAAGTGATATCTGGAGAGCTCTGGGTGAATTCTCAGAATGCTGGGACAAAGGCGTATCCTTTATTTCTTCACTGGTTACAATGGAAGCAATGGCACACTCACGTATTCCTTCTCTCTTTTGTGTTTCTCCTCAGCTTCGGTCAGCAGAGCGTTGGCCTGCTGCAGTTTGGCTTCAATCAGTTTCTGCTGCAGGTCACGATGCTTGTTGATCTTCTCCAAACTCTGCAGGACGGAGGAGAACAGGAAAGAATTTACCTTCATATCATTTTCTCAAGCATTTCATCCTATGAAAGCTGGGTAAAGGCTCCAGCCCCCCTGCGACCCTCAATTGGATAAGCTAAAGAGAATGGATGGGTGGATCAATGGATCAATTTACCAATGAATCAAAAAGAAAAAACTCATCTGAAGTAACTCTAAAGTTTTGTTTTTTATTCAAAGATATCTGAAAATACATTTTAATGTGTAATGTTGACCTGTGACCTCTCACCTCCTCCCTCCGTTCACACTGGGTCATGAGGTTCTCCAACTTGTCGGTCAGATTGACATTTTCACCGCACAGCTTCTCATTTCGTGCGCTGTGCAGCTCAATCTGGCTCTGGATCTCACCCAGCATGCTCTGGAAGTGGGTGGTGATCTCTGTTCTCTTCTCCTCGTCCTCCTTGCAGCGCTGCAGAGTCTCCTCCTGGAGGAGGTAGCGGTGGCAGTCGGGGAGAAGTGAATGGAAGAAGAGGAAGGTGAAAGAAACAGAGTTCTGTCAGGCTTCAACTTTCCTTCTTCCTGTACAAGTGAATCAGTTCTTCCAGATAATAACCACCATCTAACTAACTACAAAACACTGAGATGTTTAAATTGTGTTTTTATACGGTTTGTGCTTATCGTGAAAGTGGATTAAAAATTATGTCTCAATAGCTTCTCCTGCTGTGCCAAAGTAAATGCAAACATCCTCCACACCCTCAGAACATTGTAGAATGACTGCTGCTCTCTGCACAGACTCTCCAGTTTGCTGCGAGCTGCGATGCTGCTGCGATACTCGGCCTGCAGCTGCTGCCGCTCCTCCAGCACGACGGACAACTTCTGCTGCAGAGCACTCAACCTCTGCACATCGCAGCGCCGCAAGGCCGCCTGCGAACACAAGGAGAGGTACTTGCTATGAATTTTAAAGACCCAGTGCCAGAAACAGTATAAATACTTCCAGCAAGCAACACTAAAAACTTCAGCTGCTTCCTTACCAGTTCAGCATACTTCCTGACCAGAGCTTCCAGTTTCTCCTCTGGAGAAGAGAGTTCGTTCAGGGCCTGCATGATGAGAGAGGCCTCTGCAGAGAGAGATACAGTTTCTAGCATTTTGATAATACACACAGGATATAGTATTCATTATTTAAGCTTTCATTTGCTATGACAAAAACAATTTCGCTTTGGTTGTTTTTATTAATTATACTTTGTATTAATAATGAGATGGTTCACCCTCTCATGTTTCTGGTTTTTTAAATTTTATTTTTCTAAAGAAAAGTTGTTGCTGCTCACATCAAAGGCGCTATAAGCTAAATAAAAAAAAGAAGTATTAAAAGTGCAAGATAAAAAAGAAGATAAAAGCTCAAGTAACTTGCATATAAACTAGGCTAAGAGCTACTAGAGTAAATAATAAATAAGTAAATGCAGTTCATCCTCAGTATGAGCAGGATAATATTGCAACAATAGACAACATAAGTTTCATTTTAGAGTTCAGTTCTTTTAAGGTGCATTGGTTAAAAATTGTTTCTATTTTGGGGCTAATAAGACTATCTGACACCTGTCAGCGCGATCAGCTCAAAAGCACCAAAAATTTGTTGAATCAGAAACAAAACTTCAGCATTAAAACTTTACTTTACTAAAGTCCACATGCAGATACATTTCAGATTCATTTGGGTTTTTGTGGGGTTGACTGATGGTTGGATGGTTGCAGTATTTATTGGGAACTGGGTAAAGGAATAAAACCATCCTGCTCTCTGGCTGCCTCACCTGTGTCATCTGTGTCCATGGTGCTTGTGATGTCATCTTTTGCCTCCTCCTTCACCTTTTCCACCTCTGCCTCCACCCCACTCTACATCCAAAACAGTATAAAACATTGCTTTTTACATTTGTTCGGCACACATCACCAGCAGCCAGACATCAAGGAGCAGGTGTTGTTAACTTTTAAAACCTGTTTGTCGAGGACGCCGGCTGCGGAGCTATACATGTGAATGATGTCATCCAGCCGTCGACTGAACTGCTCCACAGAGTCCGGATTGTCAGGAGAGGAGGCGGCGCAAGCCACACCTGCCGTCTCGCCCTCACTGCTCTCAGGCTCCAGTGAAGATGCCTTGACAGATGTGGGAGGCACCAACACCTCAGCTGCTTCCACCGACGTCTCCATTGTCAGTTTTCTGGAACTAATGCACATGGATTTTTTATTTTTTATTTTTTTACAGCAGGCAGATACAGAGATTTACAGAGAACCTAACAAGACGAAGTAAAACTTAACTGTTGGACGTCACTCATTCAAACTGCAGCATGTAAAAAAACTTTGATTTCACTCTATTCATATACAGTGGGGCAAAAAAGTATTTAGTCAGCCACCGATTGTGCAAGTTCCCCCACCTAAAATGATGACAGAGGTCAGTAATTTGCACCAGAGGTACACTTCAACTGTGAGAGACAGAATGTGAAAAAAAAATCCATGAATTCACATGGTAGGATTTGTAGAATCAGAATCAGAATCAGAAAGGGGTTTATTGCCAAATGTTGAGCAGGTTTACAACATTAGGAAATTGCTGCGGTGCTTCAGTGCAAACATAGTGTCATAAATAGCACTTAAATAGACATGAAAAAATAAAAGTAGGGATAAGAATTAAAAGTGCTACGTAGAAAGATATGTGCATGAGCTATACATGAGATATATACATGAGAATAAGAATTAAGAGTGCTACGTAGAAAGATATATACATGAGTGCAGGTGGTGATCAGTGCCAAACATGGAATGATGCAGTGAACACAGCGTAGGGTCATGTGTTAGTGGTGGGAACAGTCATATGGTTATTGTTCATGTGTCCGACAGCAGAGGGGAAGAAACTGTTCTTATGGCGAGAGGTTCTGGTGCGAATGGACCGGAGCCTCCTGCCTGAGGGGAGCAGGTCAAACAGACTGTGTCCAGGGTGAGAAGGGTCAGCTGAGATCCGAGCTGCACGCCGCAATGTCCTGGAGGTGTACAGGTCCTGCAGAGATGGGAGTCTGCAGCCAATCACCTTCTCAGCAGAGCGCACAACACGCTGCAGTCTCTGTTTGTCCCTGATAGTGGCTCCAGCGTACCACACGGTGATGGAGGAGGTGAGGATGGACTCGATGATTGCAGTGTAGAACTGCATCATCGTCCGTGTTGGCAGGTTGAATTTCTTCAGCTGCCTCAGGAAGTACATCCTCTGCTGGGCTTTCTTGATGACGGAGGTGATGGTGGGCTCCCACTTCAGGTCCTGGGTGATGGTGGTACCCAGGAAGCGGAATGAGTCCACAGAGGTGATGGGGGTGTCGGTCAGGATGATGGGGGGGAGTGGGGCTGTGTGCTTCCTGAAGTCCACAGTAATCTCCACTGTCTTCTGGGCATTCAGCACCAGGTTGTTGTGGCTGCACCAGGACACCAGACGTTCAACCTCCCTCCTGTAGGCAGACTCATCCCCGTCAGAGATGAGCCCAATAATGGTGGTGTCATCTGCAAACTTGATTAGCTTGACAGACTGGTGGGAGGAGGTGCAGCAGTTGGTGTACAGGGAGAAGAGCAGAGGAGAAAGAACACAGCCCTGAGGGGAGCCGGTGCTGATGGTCCGGGAGTCCGAGACATTCTTTCCCAGCCTCACGTGCTGCTTCCTGTCCGTCAGGAAGTCAGTGATCCACCGGCAGATGGGATCAGGCACATTCATCTGGGAAAGCTTGCCTCGGAGATGGTCTGGAAGGATGGTGTTGAAGGCAGAGCTGAAGTCCACAAACAGGATCCTGGCGTAGGTTCCTGGGGAGTCCAGATGCTGCAGGATGAAGTGTAGGGCCATGTTGATGGCGTCGTCTACAGACCTGTTGGCTCTATATGCAAACTGCAGGGGGTCCAGGAGGGGGGCCGTGAGGGTCCTGAGATGGGAGAGAACTAGGCGCTCAAAAGACTTCATGACCACAGATGTCAGAGCCACGGGTCTGTAGTCATTTAGTCCAGTGATCCTAGGTTTCTTGGGGACAGGGATTATGGTGGAGGACTTGAAGCAGGCAGGCACATGACATGCCTGCAGTGAGGAGTTGAAAATGCCAGAAAACACTGGGGCCAGCTCGTTTGCACAGTGTCTGAGGGTGGCAGGAGACACACCGTCTGGGCCGGGAGCTTTCCGAGCATTCAGGTTCTTAAACTGCTTCCTCACATCTGCTTCATGAATATGAAGAGTTGTGGTGGGAGGAGGTGGTGTGAAATCCTCTTTTGTGTGGGGTGAGAAAGGGGGGTGTTGTAGGTGAACAGTTTGAAGGTGGTGATGGCTCTATGGAGGGGGGAGAGGTGGGGGAATTAGTGTCCAAGAATTGTGTAAATAGTGTAAAGAATTTATTCGTAAATTAGGGTGGAAAATAAGTATTTGGTCACCTCAAACAAGGAAAATCTCTGGCTCTCACAGACCTGTAACGTCCTCTGTAAGAAGCTTTTCTGTCCCCCACTCGTTACCTGTATGAATGGCACCTGTTTGAACTCATCATCTGTATAAAAGACACCTGTCCACAGCCTCAAACAGTCAGACTCCAAAGTCCGCCATTGCCAAGACCAAAGAGCTTTCGAAGGACACCAGGAAAAGTATTGTAGACCTGCACCAGACTGGGAAGAGTGAATCTACAATAGGCAAGCAGCTTGGTGTGAAAAAATCAACTGTGGGAGCAATCATCAGAAAATGGAAGACATACAAGACCACTGATAATCTCCCTCGATCTGGGGCTCCACGCAAGATCTCATCCCGTGGGGTCAAAATGATCATGAGAACGGTGAGCAAAGATCCCAGAACCACAAGGGGGGACCTGGTGAATGACCTGCAGAGAGCTGGGACCAAAGTAACAAAGGTCACCATCAGTAACACACTACAACGGCAGGGAATCAAATCCCGCAGTGCCAGACGTGTTCCGCTGCTGAAGCCAGTGCATGTCCAGGCCCGTCTGAAGTTTGCCAGAGAGCACATGGATGATACAGCAGAGGATTGGGAGAATATCATGTGGTCAGATGAAACATCATGCTATGGGGCTGTTTTTCTGCCAAGGGGACAGGACGACTGATCCGTGTTAAGGACAGAATGAATGGGGCCATGTATCGTGAGATTTTGAGCGAAAACCTCCTTCCATCAGTGAGAACTTTGAAGATGAAACGAGGCTGGGTCTTCCAACATGACAATGATCCAAAACACACCGCCCGGGCAACAAAGGAGTGGCTCCGTAAGAAGCATTTGAAAGTCCTGGAGTGGCCTAGCCAGTCTCCAGACCTCAACCCCATAGAAAATCTGTGGCGGGAGTTGAAAGTCCGTGTTGCTCGGCGACAGCCCCAAAACATCACTGCTCTCGAGAAGATCTGCATGGAGGAATGGGCCAAAATACCAGCTACTGTGTGTGCAAACCTGGTAAAGACCTATAGTAAACGTTTGACCTCTGTTATTGCCAACAAAGGTTATGTTACAAAGTATTGAGTTGTATTTTTGTTATTGACCAAATACTTATTTTCCACCCTGATTTACGAATAAATTCTTTACAAATCCTACCATGTGAATTCATGGATTTTTTTTTTTTTTCACATTCTGTCTCTCACAGTTGAAGTGTACCTCTGGTGCAAATTACTGACCTCTGTCATCATTTTAGGTGGGGGAACTTGCACAATCGGTGGCTGACTAAATACTTTTTTGCCCCACTGTACCCTTTAATATTTAATTGAACTATATGACAAAATCAGATGGTCTAGCAATTGTTTCTAGCAATTGGGAGGTATGTTCTGATTCAAGTGTAACAGAAGGATTACTCTGTGGTTCTATTCTTTAAAAATGTACAAGTTTAAGTTTGGACAGTGAGTTTGAAAAATCTACTGAAAACCTTTAACAACTATACAGCTCATAAACAGCTCACACCAACTGCAAACATGCTTTCCATTGTTTAGCACATGCTAATCCAATGTAAAGTATCTGGCAGCTGTCACTTTAAATTTAGCTCACTGATAGCTGTGACAGATCACAGCAGCATCACAACTACTTTATACTAGACTCAGGAGGAAAATGTTTGCAGAGATCAAATCAAAAAGCCTTTTCTGAACAGTCTACTGTAGACCGAAAGTGTTTTTGCAACCACAGCTATATCCAATCTCACTTTAAGCACATCTGCACTGGCTTCTTTTTTCTGACCAGGAAGATACATCCATGTCTTGTACTGTCTCCGGTCTCCGGTAAGCTTCAGTTTTGGGTACAAGTCAAAAGACAAAGTACATCTATTAAAGGAAACAAGCTCAGACTCCAAAAGTCTTTCTTGGAACCAAGAACCAGGAGTCTATAAGTTATAAGGTTGTGTTGTGTTTCATTACATTTCTTTAATTTTAAATCATCCATTCACTTTTATCTCTAAAATGTGTCCAGAAAATGATTTGGGAAAAAAAAACTGACAATGTGAATATGGTTCCATGAAAAAACCCAACATATTAAAACCCAGAATCTATAAAATGCAAAGATTTACAGTTTGTCTAATCAATAAATTGACCGGTGACTTCACGGTAGGTTTGTTGATGTCTTTGAAACTAATAAAACTGCCATGTATAGTGAGGGGAAGGAACCTTTAATCAGCGACCAACATTACTTTTATTTTCCCATCAGGCGTCATTGAGCTCACCGCCTCTTCCTCTGTGTGTGTGTCCACATAGCTCTGTTGCAACATGACGGCTGCCACCGTTATTATATCTGTCAAGTTAAAATTAGCCATCACAGTGAGATAGCCAACTCTGCCCTCCCCCCCATCCACACACACAGTCACACACACACTGCAGGCTACAGCTGTTGTAGTCTCATCTATTCTGAGAGCATCCAAATATGGTTCCAGGCATACAGTCACAGATTTTAAGGCTAAACATTATTATAAACTTGTTTTTTTGTTTTTTTGTTTTGTGTGTCTGCTTCATGTTTCCACTGTTTTGCCGCCCCACTGCAAAAATACACTAAGCTCCTCCCCTCTATATTACACAACCAATCACAGCCCCTCCCCCTGAATTACAAACTGTTGACCACGACTAAATAAACTGCTCATGGTAATGTTTTTACTTGATGACTGTGCTCAAGCTGGATGATGGAAAAACCACATGAACATAATCTGGACTTTGAATAACTGCATTCTTTGTTCTTGATTATCAGCTAAATCTTAAAATACCAATGTTACGCTTGTTTCTTGTTTGTGTTTTTTAAGGACATTCTTAGTTTTGGACAAATGATCCTACACCTGACCTCACTTTATGCCTCCAAAATAAAATGATCCATTTACAAAACTAAAAGAAAGACATTACTGTCAGAATGAGCCAGAACAGCCAAACAGAAAATCTTTGGAAAAACCAGGTAACTGCAGAAAGATGTAGACAACCAAAAACAGCACAAGCAAGGCCAAAACATTAGTAATTGTTTACATGTGACAAAGTGAACAGTCCACCAACTAAACTGAAGTAAAAGGAGGCACAAGGCACCTTTAAAATTATCACATATATCACATTTTTCACTGTACTGAATTATCAAAATGATCCTTAAAGAATAAGACACTGCTTTCTTCAAATGCAGGTATTTTTTACATTCCAGTCATGCTGTGTATGAAAGTGCTGAAGGGCTGAATATAGACACGCTGACAGTGACACAGCCCTTTATTGTGTCATGGCTGCCATTACAAAGCTCTTCATGTCTTTTTCATGTTGTACTTTAAAGTTATTTATTAAAATGAAAACATAGCAGCAATAAAAATTTTTCATCTTTAAAAATGACCATCAGGCCCCATTTATGCCTGAAACAGGAGGAAAAATACATTTCCAGTTTGTTCCACAAAGTAGTCCACTTGTGGAAGTGTACCCAAATGCAGCAGTAAGAACGGTGAACACAAGTAAGTAAGATTTCTGAGGAAGGGAGGAATGAAAAAGTCTTACCAGGATCAGCAGAGTGAAGGAGGTGAAGAAGAGACAGCAACAGACGGAAGAAGAACGGGAGGAGGAGGAGGGTCCTGTTCACGGGACAGCTGACCCCCAAAATAACATGAGAGGATCAGCTCAGGGACACGCCGGTGACTGCACCAGAGTGTGCTGCGACTGTGGATAAGGGGACACATTCTGATGGGGGTGGGTGGGTTCCCGAGAGTCTTTTGTGATTTTAGAAATAACTTCATCACCAATATTCACAGGTCACCTAAAAACCTGGGTCTTAAAAGTTTTTAGGCTAAATGTGTTAAAAAAAAAAAGCGGAAGTGAATTTGAAACGGATTAGAAAAGAAACTAACAGTAATGATGACGTTGGGTCAAAGGAATCATCAGACTCAGACTCACAGTCTTTAACACAATCAGCACAGTAACAAGTGGTGTTTAGGACATTTCAACTACAACAGCAGAAGACAATTCAATACAATCACACACACAAAACACTGCTACTGGAGACTATGAATGAGTATGTCTTGGTGTTTCTAATCTCCAACCTTCCTTTAATCTCAAAACTTCTTGAAAGAGTAGTTGTCAAACACCTAACAGATTATCTTATTCTAATAGTTTCAGTCAGGTTTCAGAGCTCATCACAGCACAGAAACAGCTTTAGTGAAGGTTACAAATGATCTTCTTATGGCCTCTGACAGTGGACTCATCTCTGTGTTTGTCCTGCTAGACCTCAGTGCAGCGTTCGATACTGTTTGAACTTCTGCAGTCAGGCAGAAGGTTCCATTGTCATGACTAATAGCAGGGACTCAAGTGCAGAGCAGGTTGACGTCTCCAAACACAGTTTATTTACAACACCAGTCCAAGTCCAGGGCCCTGTTTCAGGAAGCCGGTTTAGTGCAAACTCTGAGTAAGTATACCCTGGGTTAACGAAAACTCTGGGTTTTCGGTTTCACAAAGCGAGTTTAGATTAATTCTGAGTGAGTCATAGACCCACAAGATTTATCAAAGAGGGATGCCACAAAATTGCAGGTATCAGGATGACCAAAACTTAATTCATGATGTGGTGATACTTGAACTACTACTTAAATTTTACATTTATTCTCACGGTTCCCAGGCGTGATTGGCTGTATAGATGGCACTCACATTCCAATCATTGCTCCTTCAGTAAATGAAGGAGACTATGTGAACAGGAAGTCTTTCCACAGCATTAATGTACAGGTACATAGTTCCCTGT
Organism: Aulonocara stuartgranti; assembly: GCF_965226115.1. Classification (NCBI taxonomy): domain Eukaryota; kingdom Metazoa; phylum Chordata; class Actinopteri; order Cichliformes; family Cichlidae; genus Aulonocara; species Aulonocara stuartgranti. Next base: position 25,504,665 of record NC_138951.1, read on the forward strand.
AGCATTTCAAACTAACAGATTATTTCATTATAGTAATGGATGCTAATTTGTGTTCTCTGCACTGTGAAGATCATATGTGATGCTGCCAACATTATCACAAATGTGGAAGCCAAGTGGCCAGGCTCTGTGAGTGGTGGTGGTGGAGGACCCCCACCTGTTTTTCGGGCCTCCGCTTTTTTTCTAGTGGCTATAACGGGTCACATTTGATCATACAGAGTAAGCAAATATGTACTTGTAATGTGCTCAGATAATTTCAATAAGTGCTTACAGAGGGGAAATTAATGTAGCCTCTAACTGCAATTGATTTACATCGGACAAACAGACCAAGCACTATGGCTCATAATACAATTACACCTTACCTGTTTGGACTATATTTTTATATTTCATTTTTACTTGCTGCCAGGAACGTTTGGGGCCTGTTGGGTTGCACCTGCGCTCACATCACATCACAAAATAAAATGTATGAAATAAAAAATAAAATAAAATATAATGAAATATAATAAGATAATGTGTTAAATGGGTGGAAATCCCTAGATCAATGTTTAAATGAACACTCACGCATTGACTCTGTCGGCTATGTTTTGCCATGCATGCTCCCTTTCTTTTGCAGCTGAGGCTGTGTTATTTTTTTTCCGCAAAATTTGCATGTTATCGGCATATGCTGCCATCAGAATTTTGGCCTCAAGCGCTGTAAAATACATTGACCGCGCCTTCTTTCCCTCCGTCTCCATGGTGACTCGCTTAATCTGTGCTCCACTAATCAGGGCTTTATGTATCCTCGTGCGCGCGCTTAACTTGGGGTTAAAGCAACTCCGCGTTGACTGAACTAATTGTTATCAGCCTTTCTGAAACCAAATATTCCGAGTTGGACAGTTCGGGGTTACTCAACCCTGCGTATCCTTTTTCACTCTGAGTTTTCTAAACCGGCTTCCTGAAATAGGGCCCAGGGCCCTGTTTCAGGAAGCCCCGAACTGCCCAACTCGGAATATTTGGTTTCAGAAAGGTAGAACAGCAATGTTGTTTATTTCTTTACTACAGGAAAATAATGAAGAAACATTGACAGCTGTTACAGAGGAGGAAGCAACAGAGACACTTTATGAGGTTTACATCTTTTAATACTTTGTGTACAGGAAACACAGGCGACCAATAAAGCCAGTTGAACAAAAAATCTGTTTATTCTTCTTTCAACATGTTGAGGTGATGGGTCAAAAGAAATGATTGTGACATATGGTGTCTCTGACTGCTCTTCCATCTTGTATGTCCGTGGGAGGGTCAGGATGTTCATGGTTTGGATCACTGCTGTTTGGTTCAGAAGGACAGTGTTCTCCTCTAATTGTGGCAATGTTGTGAAGAATCACACATGCCACAATAATGTCACATGCCCTTTCTGGGGTGACCCTGAGTCTTTGCAGGCACTGGAACTGGGCCTTAAGCATTCCGATAGTCATTTCAACTCTGGCTCTTGTCCTGCAATTAGCCAGATTATATCGCTGCTGTGGGCCCGGTTCAGGGTCAGAGTAAGGGGTAAGCAAATAGGGTAAACATGGATACCCCCTATCACCAAGCAAGTAGCCAGTGAACTCTCCTAAGACAGAAGGATACACTTCAGTTCAAATGTCCCTGAAGCAATTGGTCTTTATATATTTTAAAGTATTTTCAACTCACCATGTCCAAATTTTGTGCTCAGTGTACATTCACGGAATATTTGTGAGTCATGGACAGAGCCTGGCCACTTGGCTTCCACATTTGTGATAATGTTGGCAGCATCACATATGATCTTCACAGTGCAGAGAACACAAATTAGCATCCATTACTATGATGAAATAATTTGTTAGTTTGAAATGCTACAGGGAACTATGTACCTGTACATTAATGCTGTGGAAAGACTTCCTGTTCACATAGTCTCCTTCATTTACTGAAGGAGCAATGATTGGAATGTGAGTACCATCTATACAGCCAATCACGCCTGGGAACCCTGAAAATAAATGTAAAATTTAAGTAGTAGTTCAAGTATCACCACATCATAAATTAAGTTTTGGTAATCCTGATACCTGCAATTTTGTGGCATCCCTCTTTGATAAATCTTGTGGGTCTATGACCGGGGAACACCACAGACGAGTACAGGAGACGTTTCAGTGCAACTGTAACATTCCTGACTGCCCGACAGACGGTAGCCTTGGAAACGTGCTCAGCTTCACCAATATTATACAGAAAGCTCCCGTTTGCAAAAAACCGAAGTGCAATACAAATAATATGTACAGAACTGAGAAGATGTCCGCGATGTGTCACATGCGTAATATATGGCCTGAGGATGTTATCCAAATAAATTATAGATTGTGCTGAGAAACGGTAACGTTCGCACAGACAATCATCAGGAAATGATAAAATGTCCAAACGCGCTCTGATCACTCTCTCCCGGCGGAGAGCTCTGCGGAGAATTTGGGCTTCACGATCTACTGGCTCTTCAAGGAAGGGGCACGCCATGTCTGACACTTCCTACTGTCAGGTTTCCGACAAAGGGGCGGAGACAATCAGGGTTAGTTGTAGTAAACCTGCTAGGGGGCAGGTTAGCTTCACGGCGTGTGTCGTCATAGTGACTCACTCAGGCTTCAGCTGAACTCGCTTTGTGAAACCGAAAACCCAGAGTTTTCGTTAACTCAGGGTATACTTACTCAGTTTTTCCACTAAACCGGCTTCCTGAAACAGGGCCCAGGGCTCCAAAGGTCCAAGGGGAAACTCTCTCACACTCGCTCTCGTCTTCAAGCCCAAACTCACACACGATCGCACTGCAGGAAGGTCACAGGTCCGGGGAGGAAAACTATTACACAGGGAAAAAAGAAGTTACTCGCAAGTCACAAAATACTTAAGCACAAATTCATGGAAGCTGAGAGGACCACTAATGAGAAGATCTGTGTCCCAACCTCAAATAGTGGACAGGTAATGACAGCTAATCGTGTACAGGTGTGTGGGCCAAGGGCGGGAGCCCGCAGTGAGCTCCGCCCAGGCAGAGAGAAGAGAGAGAGAGAATACAAACACATGTAGCCTTGTGGGGCCGGCTGGGCAGGCACGGAAACCATGACATCCACACTAGCAGGTCAAAAACAGAGACTAAAGAGGAGCTTCAATCCTCATGCTGTCCGAGTCCTAAATCAGAGCATCACCATAAGTGACTGAAACAGGACCTTATATCATGTTCTTCTCACATTCCAGAACTTTCCCAGTCTTATTTCATATCATATCTGATTTATTATTACATCACACATTGCTACACTGATCATGCTGCTTCACTACTGTTTATATTACTGTGGTCACTCTGGTCACTCTGTTTGTCTCTTGGATTGCTCTGTCAATACATTGCTGTGCTATGTGGCACGAAGCCCTTTATCATTCCATTCACACAATGTACATTTTTAGATTTTTAATTTGAATTTACTTATTGTTTATTGTCTATAATGTCTTGCACTTTAATGACTACACATATGACAAATAAAAAACTCTTGAATCTTGTCGAGCATAATATCCTATTAGAATGATTAGAGCATGCTGTAGGTATTACAGGTACTGCGCTGCAGTGGTTTGTATCATATCTATCTATAGACTCCAATTTGTTAAAGTAAATGGAGAGTCCTTGTCACACACTAAGGTTAATTATGGAGTTCCACAGGGTTCAGTGCTAGGACCAATTCAGTTAGATCCAGCAATGACAAAAGTCATTTTTAATGAAAGACAAGATGATTTATAATAAAGAGGATGACACTGGATTAAGTTTACATTACGTAAGTTAAAGCTTACATCTTTCAATTTAGTATTTTGTTTTCTTTACATGCAAAGTAATTTTTTTTATTTTTATGTAATTAATCATAAATCTTTCCCTTTTTTGGCTTATGGTGTTGGAAAACTATAAATTACAACCAAAGAGAAATCAATAACAACATTATTTAATAGAAAAAGGAAACTAATTACCAGACTAGAAAAAGAAGTTTAAATACAGAAGACAAGTGACAGACAGACGCTTCGAGTAATGCCACAAAGCCGAAAATATGACAGGATATATAGAAATATACTGTATATAAGTAAATATTACAGTAATATATACAGTAAATATTAGTAAGTATATACAGTATATATTACAGTAAGTGAGTATTCTGTAGTTGACCAGCTGATGGCAGCAATGAGCCACCAGGCTGCTTCAGGGAACTCCATTAAACAGCACTGTGTGTGTGTTCGTTTGTGTGTTTGTATTACATGTTGTGGGGACATAAATCTGTTTTCACGTGGACATTATGGCCCTCTGTGGGTACAGTGTGGACCTGCTTTCCTTGCGAAGACATAAAGTACTCACAAGTCCTTAGAAAATTCTGGTAAGAGAGGTTTTCTTTAATCGTCACACATCCATTTCTGCACTCATTGTGTCTGACATAAAAGATGAGAGTAACTGTCCCCATTTACCTTACACACACACACACACACACACACACACACACACACACACACACACACACACACAGCCGTATTGGGGGCACTTTGGCCAGATAAGACTGGGATCATACTGAGCCACAGCTGCCCTTAAATTTGTCTCTATTACGAAAGACTAACATAAGACAGAGGTACGAGCCATTTTCACACCTATCGCTGTTTTCTCCTTAAAGTCAGCTGACCAGCAGGGCTACAAATGCATTAATAAGAAATATGTCAGGCGGCCTGAATCATTCTTTGAAGCTGCCCTGCTAAATCTGTCCTTTCAGTATCCAACACCTTGACCACAACCTTCCTTTGTTTTTAAATCAATAATTTATTACAGTTGATACCTAAATGCACTGAACTGTTTCCTGTTTCTCTACACCACACAGTGCATCACTGCAGACCATCTCTTGGGCACACAGTGGCTGCTGACTGATAAACCTTTGAAGCATTGTCTGATTTTTACTTTTTGCTGTCAGAATTCAACGTTTTTACTAATTGTGGCCTATTTCAAGGTGCACAGATGGAGAAAGCCCATCTGAACTACAGCGAGAGATTCTCCAAAAAAGGAAGACCCAAGACATGAAATGGTCCCAATTTTTACTTTGAAGAGAAAATGAGTTTTATTTCCTGCGTAAACCATGTCTGGCACTGAGCATGCAGGTATTAACCCATCAGCGACTCTCTGACAGGCTTTTAGCTCTGATCTTGTCTCAAAGTAAAAGGCCCTCTGAACCCTCTGTGATTTTATTTCCAAATAAATAAATGATGCTTCAGCAGCAGTTAAAGGATGTCCGACACTCTAAAATAAAGCTCTCCTGACTGACTGCGTGTTTTTCCTCCATCAATGTTTCACTTAATTCCATTTTTCACTTAATTTGAATGTCTACATCATTTTTTCCCTTCATTTTCTCATTTAACAGACATCCTCACATTGGAGTCTCATTGTAAGTGATTTAATAAGTGAGAAAATAACAAATAATGGATCTATAATTGAAGGCACCATTTAGTTACCCAACCTCAGATACTACAGACCAAACAGAGCAAACTTTCACATTCAGGTTTTTAAAGATTCATTTTATATAACATTTTAAATACTATAACACTTGAAATAGCAAAGTGACCACCTCACTAGCTCAGGACTTCACAGAATCACATTGCTCAGTATCCTGCCAACCCTGGAAAATTAGAATTATGATGAAGGGTTTGCAATTCTGAATAGATGGGTTTTTTTTCTTTTTGCCTGTCCCATTTGGCTCTTTTGCCATCAGAATTGTTGTCTAAAGGCAAAGAAAGTTGCCCAACGGATTTACTTTACCAAATTGACCATCCCAGCCTTGCCGTAATGGTCCATTTGATTCACCTTTTATTGTTTATTTTATTTTCACTCACTGAATACGGGACAGACTTGACTGGGGGAAAGAAGGGGAGAAAGAAAGAGGGAAAGAGATGGGTTTTAAGACACAATTTAAAAGTGCAGTGATGGCTGTGTGAAGGCAGGCAGGACATGGTGGACCCAAGAACTGCACTCACAGAGGCAAAGTGAACTCAAAACACACTGCTTTATTGCGGGTTTGCAGACAGAACAGAAAACTAGCTAAACTGGGAAAGCAAAAACTAACAGACAAGTTGGCAAACGGAACAGTACGAGGGATAAAATGACATGGAACTAAGGGAGACTGACATAAAAACACAGAAGGCTAACGAGAGAACACAGGGAACACAGCTGATACTAATAATAATACTACAGGGAAACGAGCAAACACAACATAACACACACAGACGAGAGACTGTCAAAGTAAAACAGGAAGCACACAACAGACACAGAGATCCAGACTAGACACTGAACTTTACAGACTCATGAGCAGACACTATGACATCATGGATAGACAGAGGTAGGCAGCCTGGGATCGAACCACTGACCTTCTGACAAATGTGTTTGTGTGTGGAATGTGAATGACTCAGTTTGCACATAGAACAGAGGTTGTTTGATTATTAAATACATGCTGTGAAGCAGAATGTAAAATACCACCAGACATCTTGTAGATGATTAAGACGCAGACACAGAAGACAGACAGAACTGAAAATCAAAAAAGTGGATTTTAGGAAAGTAAAATGGCAAACTGATAAACAGCAGAGTGGAGTAGTGGTTAGCACTGTGGCCTCCCAGCAGTGGCGGTCCTAGCCTGTTTGGCGCCCTGGGCGAACACTCCCTCTGCCCCCCCCTCCACAGACAAAACATATTAAGGATTGTACATTAACATAAAGCTGTTGTACACACACACACACACACACACACACACACACACACACGAAGAGTGAGAGAGTATGCATAGTATGCAAACAGCTACCAAACAGCCATCATAATTCATCATACAATGAGAACAGGACAAATTAACAATGACTAATTAATATTCAAATCTGTAACATAATGTATTGTTTGGAGTTTAGTCTGTTACTGTTACTATTTTTACCATTTCTTCTTGGAGCAACTGTAACACACATAATTTCCTTAGGGATTAATAAAGTATTCTGATTGTTTCAGGATGACCTGCCATTATCCAATGACACATCTGCTTACCTGTATCTTTTGCTTGTTTCTCCTCTTCTTTTCTAAACTGAGGACCTGATGGCTTTGAACTTTTCTTGTCCATCTTCCATTGGTTTTAAGTTTGCACTCCAGTATGAACACCCATCCCTCAACCCAAGGATCACCACAACATGATCTAACACACCTAGGTTCACAGATTCACTTTGTCTAGGGTTTATTTCTGAGATTTCACACAACCCAGGATTCATATCATGAATACATAATGGGCTTGGATTTACAACATTATAAATGAAATGTGCTCTATTTGGAAGCAGCTGCCCCCCCCCCCTCCCCTTTCAACAGGTTGTGTGTGAGACTTTAAATCATCAAACTGTAAATTTTAAATTGTTATTGATCCCTTTATTCCTAGTCCTAAAGTGTATATTTATTTTCTTACTCTTTTCTCTCTCTCTCTCTCACACACACACTCACACACACACACACACACACCTACCTGTAACTGGAGCCTCGTCGTCTCGTCTCTCTATATACTGTACTGTATGTAGCGGAGATGACAATAAAGTTTAGCAGGCGCACCGAGGGCTCTCGCGCTCACTTTTCGTGTATAGAATTTCGAAAAAACATCGGTGCAAATTATAAGTCTGTATTATAATGTCTGGTGTTTTCGTGTTTGTTGGTTTGTTTTTATTTTGTTTTATTTTGCGAGTTGGTTATTAGATGCTGCTCCAGCCGGTCAGAGAATCCCCTGCCGCCCCGCCCTCTCCTCTCTGCGCATCTCACAAACGAATGGCGCCCTTACTCCCAGGAAATGGGCGATAGAAAACCGATTGGTGCCTATGCCATTCCCAAAATGCGCTGGCTGACGTCGGGGCAGCATGAGTACGAGCATTCTTTTTTTTTTTTTGCCGATGCCCGTGATGCCGCCCCCCACCACGATGCTGCCCGGGCAACCGCCCGTATCTAAAACCGCTACTGCCTCCCAGCAAGATGGTCCAAAATTCAATTCCATCATGAGACCGGGGTCTTTCTCCATCGCATATTCTCCCTGTTTTTGCATGGGTACTCTGGCTTCCTCACCCACTGTGGCCCTAAATTGGATAAGCAGAAGAGAATAGACAACAAATTGATACATTACATGAGTACATTAAATACACCATCATTTTCTTTACTTTCAGGCATTAAAAAGCCTGTTATCCGGTCATTAGCCATGTCTGGGACCAGTCAGGAGAACCACCAAGATAATCCCTCCACAGTTAGCCATTAATATACTGCTGCATGGGCTGGGCTATAGTTACATAGTAAGGGTTTAAAAACTGAGCTTTAAAGTGATTAGCGGTAATAAAAACAGAGAAGCCGACAGTGATCACTGACTGTTTCTTGGGGCTTGTTGAGATTAAATAGAACAAGATACAAAGCACTAAAACGTGTTAAAAACACAACAGCCTTATTAAATGCAGACTACTTTGGGCCCGGAAGCAGGATTCATCACATCATCACTTAAAGACCGGATAGAATGTCCAAGGATGCAGTTCAATCATAAAATAAAGCTCAGTTTTGCTCCAACTGCCGCCGCTCAAGGCTCAGTTCTCTGTCACACAGAGGAATCTTAACATGCTTTGGTGTACTGGCAGGAAAGAATTTGCATCTCTTTATCTGTTTGATTGCCTTGCTTCATCTTCCAGCTAAAGTCTCATTATTAATCACACTTTGGGTGTAAATCATGCTGCATGGTGGCACTGACTGAATGACACATTCTGGTCAAACAAGCTGATGTGAATTAGAAACCACTTGAACGAATCAATACAGACCAGCTTCTCAAAAGATGGTCTGTATACGAACAGTTGGGGCGAGAGTTCAGATTCTCCTCTGTTGCATTTATTTAAGCCACAAACGTTTTTTTAGTAGGTGACAAGATTACATTTCTTTTTCATTATGGATCTATCATCTTTCAATATATTCACAATGACATTTCGCCATAACGCTTAAATTACTCCATTGCAGATGACACCACCATCATAGGACTGATTGAGTACAACAATGATTCAGCGTGCAGAGAGGAGGATCAGCATCTAAAGCGATGGCGTGACAACTACCTCTATTTAAAAACCGTATTTATTATAACAGCAACCAACATTCCTACCTCTTACTCAATGTGCACTACCACTGATCACATTGCACCTTATATTGCATGCTGAGGTGGCAACCCCTAACTATACTTTATTTAAAGTTATTTGAGTAAGTGTTTGGAAAACTCTCAAACTAATTTTCTTGCACTATGTTCATTCACTCACCTGCTGCTGTAACATGAATGAAATGGCTAAATTGCCACCCCAGTATGCAGTCTGTTGAGTCTTGCTAATGACCTGCTAATTTCTCAGGTGTGTTGCAGAAGGGAGACATGCAAAAGTTTCAGGACACCGGCCCTCGAGGACTTGAGTTTGACACCTCTGGCCTAGCGTTATCAATGGGGACTTGATGTTGATGGTTTTCTTGGATTGGTCAGCACAAATGTTGTGTAGATGTGACATTTGGTGCCACCTAGACTTCTCAGATCCAGAACTCATGAACCGATCTTCTGAAATTCTTTGGAAGACAACTGTTACCAAATGACTTTATATTACCTCACAGCAGAGAGGCCTGAGTCTGAGCCAGCGTGAGCCCCGTCTCCATGCTTCTTTCTGGCATTAAAGACATGCACGGAAGAACTTACTTATAGCACATGTTATCCTTGGGCACTAGACAATCCCCCCGCTGTCAGGTGAGGGCTGTGTGCAGGCAGGAGTGGTGGTAAGGAGGACCCAAAGTGCAGACTCACAGAGATGGAAGGTAAACTCAAACATAGATTTATTGTAAAACAAAAACTAAACTGAAACCTACACAGCCAAATGGGCTGACAGGCAGAACATACAGCATAGTAGACAGTAGATCACAACACAGAGAAACACTGGGCTTAAATACACAGAGGGAGCAATCAGGGAATGGGTAATAGGAGGGAAACACAGCTGGGGCAAATCAGGCCTAACGAGACAAGGGGAAGCGAAACCAGATACATAAACATCAGACATGGACCTTCAAAATAAAACAGGAAACATAACACAGACTGAACTAAAGACACAGGCTGTATCCCAATTCAGGGTCTGCAGCCTTAAAGTACGCATTTCAAGGCCGATTACGTGACGGCGGTGCGCCGAAGGCTGTCCCAATTCAAAGGCTGCTCGAAATTCGGCCCTGAAATGCGTCCTTCATTTCCCTGAATTTTAAGGCTGTGGCAGTGTAGACTTCGTGGCCCAACATATCCCAGAATGCATAGCGCGGCGGTGGGTGTGGATAGTTTTGCCGAAAAAAAAACGGCGGATGAGGGGCGGCCGAAGAGTAAACTTTAAGTAAGTACTGAATATTATGTCACTTATTTATGTGCAAATGTTTAATAACGAAGAACATTAAAACATTACTGTTGGCCACATGTCGGCAAAGTTATGTGACATTAGTGACGTTTGTACTAACTTGGTTTTAAAGCCTTTACTTTAAAATATACGCTGTTCAATAGCTGACCTTAATCTTACAGAGAATGATCAAAGCTCATGTAGAAACAAACAAACAAGTGAACAAAAGATTTTCTCTTTCATTTCTGTCAAACAAAGCTGTATGAAACGTTTCCAGCTGTTAGTATCATGGTTGCTAGGCAACCTGGGCAGCGCAACGGAGGCTAGACCGTCCCATTTCACAAGCCTCGCACTTCCGGCCTTAGCGGTCTTTGAGTACGCAGCCCTTGAGGATCGTTGAGGCTGCAGACCCTAAATTGGGATACAGCCACAGACTCACACGCAGGCACTGCAACAGAGGGAACAGAGACGTGGGACCAGGACAGACACAGATACTGACTCGACACGGGGATAGCAACTAAGGATGCACAGAGACATAAACCATAAAAGAGAACTCTAACAAAGAAACCCAAGATTAGAAATGATAAATAGTATAATAAATTTAAAACCCTGGGTCCACGACCCAGGCATCCTAACACCCGCTCCCAAAACTCAGGATCTGAGAAATACAGAGATTGAACTACATAACTTTTCTCTCTTATTTCTTCCTGTTGGTTCCACTTTAACTGTAGTCTGTTCTTAATCCAAGGATCTTGAATTCTCTCGCTTCGTCACAGCCACTTACAGATATGCCTGTTCTCAACCTGCTGGCATGTCTTTGGCAAGGTGTCCTTTGGAAGGTATTGGTGAGATGGAGCCACCCACGTCATACTCTTTCAGTATCCTTGGTCAGTGTTGTGGTGTATTTTAAGCCAAACATTGATCTTTCCCAAAACCTAACCATTACTTTTTTGTGCCCAAACCTAACCAGCAACTAAACCTCTCCAACATCATACCTCAGAGTTTGTCAGTCTGTAAAATACTGCCAGTGTGTAAAGGCACTAAAGATAAAAGAAGTTGTACCTAACAATGAGGTACGTACAACATCTGACAAATCTGCATCCGCTGACAGTCTTGGATGGAAAATATGGTAGTAGTGGAAAACCTTTTTGGCATTACATTTGATCAGACTGGGTATGTTTTATTCTTCAGAATGCAGAGTCGGTGATGTAAAATTGTGATTTAGGCCAACATGCACTACCTTTTGTTTTAAATGAGCCAGGCTGGAAATGGAAAAAAAAAGCGAAAGAAAGGGAGAAAAAGAAGCACAAAATGTACAAATGGGCTACAGGTACTCTCTCCTGGACAATAAGCCTGTGACTATATGTGCCGTCAACTCTTATTTGAAAATCTTTCCTGTGAGAGAAAGAAAAAAGTGCAGCAGAAAGTACTATAATTGACAACTCCCTCCATAACTGCTTCACCTAAAACACAAAATAGTAATATTAAAAAAAAATGGTCAAAGGCCTCTTTCTGTATGTCAGTGTAAGAAAACACAAAGTAATGATTTTCATCTAAATGAGTTTCCTCTTGCAGGCAGAAGACTGATCTTTAAAGCCCTGCATACAGTGCAAATAACAGAGCCCCGTCTGCCACAGGGAGGGAAGGTTTGACAAACTGCACATATGGCAATAATGGTGCGCACTATTTAAAGTGATCATGAAGTAACGTCAATCATATCTTGAAGCCACACACATTGCCAACCAGTCCCTGATGAATCTCTGATTATTTCTTCAAGCAACTATGAAAGAATAGGGGGTTGGGAAGCAGTAACAAAAGGCACTCATTGGCTTTCATTATATAAAGTGAGTTTGTTTAAAACCCATTTTAAACTGACATCACTGAAAGTCAGAAATGTTTCTCAATCTCAAGTTAAATGAAGGTAAAACAAAAATGTAATGGAAGTTATATGACTCAGAAGAACACATGAAACAACGAGGAGAAAAACTGGAATGGGAGAGTAGGAAAGGAACAGGAAATAATGAAACCAAAAGAAGGACATGAGGGAAATGATGAGCAATAAAACAAAGGTAAAATTGAATGATGGGTCTGAGGGCATACACAGTCTTCAATAGGCCAAGGCAGAGCCATCTCATCAGCAGTAATACCACTGACCCATTCAGAGGTTTGATTAAGGAGCCATTTGCAGAAGCAATCAAAGAAATGCAACATTGTGGATGTTCCCTCATAACTCTACTGACTTCACTTCAGTAATGGATTATTTCCAACGCTGCTCATTTATTTGTGCTTCTGGAAATGACTTTTGAAAATATCATTTAGAATAAAGCTGTGGTGTCAGCACTGACCCCAGAACAGAGTGTCCTAGTCTTCATGTTGTCCGTGTTTAAAAAGAAGAGAATCAACCACAAACTCAATCTTATGTGTTTTTATGTGATTTGTTGTGTTGTGTAGAATAAAGATTGATTGATTCATCCAATGAATCCACTTCAATGCCAAGTACAGTGCACTCACATGCTCATTTTGGTTTGTATCTTCAAAGAAAAAATTTCCCCGTCTCACAGGTTTATGTTCAGTTCAGTTCAGTTCAGTTCAGTTCATTTTTATTTCAAACATTTCAAACATGTGCCTTCACAATCATTACAAAATATCATTCCATTATTTGTTTGAAAAGGAGTAGGCTGAAGTATTTACTTATTTGTCCCTACCCCCTCAAGTTTTACCTCTCATTCATTTAATTTTTTTTTTGTCTTAAATTAAACAAACAACATATGAAACATATAAACATATGAAGTAAAACAAAACATAACATACATAAATCAAAAACAAGAAATTAGCAAGCCCCACCACAGTATAGTTTCTTTCATATGAAAAATACAGAATGTGTATATTTGCAGATACACAAGTTATGGAAAAACAACAAACCAAAACAAAACAAAAAAACAAAAAAACAACCAAAAAAGAACCGCAACACCATTACCAGCAACATTACCATCCTGGGTTAACCCCGTTTTCTTCATTCTTATACTTATTTAAAATTAGGTTTTTATATTTTACTTTAAACTGTTTTATGTTTTGACTGTCTTTTATTTCTTCTGTTAGACTGTTCCATAATTTAACTCCTGCAATTGAGATAGACATAGTTCTTAAAGTTGTTCTAGCACTTTGTATTTTTAAATTCCATTTCCCTCTTAAGTTATACCCACCTTCTCTTTCTATGAACAATTTACAGATTTCTTTGGGAAGCAATTTATTTCTGACTTTATACATTATTTGCGCTGTTTTAAGCTTCACCAAGTCTTGGAATTTAATAGCTTGCATTTTGACAAAGAGTGCATTTGTATGGTCCCTGTACCCTACATTATTTATTAATCTAATGGCCCTTTTCTGTATTATAGTTATTGTTTGTGTGTTACTTTTGTATGTGTTTCCCCAGACCTCTACACAGTAGCTCATATATGGCAGTAGTAAAGCACAGTATAAAATGTGCAGTGCTTTCTGATCCAACATATGCTTTGCTTTTCCCAGGACGGCAATGCCCCGTGCCAATTTCCCCCGAACATAAGTAATGTGTGGCTTCCAACAGAGCTTGTGGTCAATGATCACCCCAAGAAATTTTATTTCATTTACTCTTTCTAAATATACATTGTCAACACATATTTCTACTTCGATGTTTTTCTTTTGGTTTCCAAACAACATAAATTTGGTTTTATCTAGATTCAATGATAATTTATTTATATCAAACCACTTCTTTAATATCGTTAATTCCTGTGTGATCATTTCCAAAACCTGTGGCAATTCCCCACCTGAACACAGTATATTTGTGTCATCTGCAAATATTACAAACTTTAAAATCTCCGATACTCTGCAGATATCATTTAAGTACATAATAAACATTTTTGGACCCAGTACTGAACCTTGAGGTACTCCACAAGCTATATCCATCAAATTAGATTTATATTCATTTATTTGTACATATTGTTGCCTATTCCCTACATAGCTTTTTAACCATTCCAAAACCACTCCCCTAAACCCGTACTTTTCCAGTTTTTTTAATAGAATTTCATGATTAACAGTATCAAACGCCTTCTTTAGATCTAAGAAAACTCCGAGCGCATACCTCTTACTATCCATACATTCCGTTATCTTTTCCATTAAATCTATCAGTGCCAAAGCTGTTGATCTGTTGTTTCTGAACCCATACTGACTAGCTGTCATTAATTCATATTTTTCCACAAAACTGTCAAATCTTTTTATGAAGAGTTTTTCCAGTATCTTAGAGAACTGGGAGAGTATTGACACTGGTCTATAGTTTGTAAAATGATGTCTTTCACCGGTTTTGTAAATGGGAATAACTTTAGCAACTTTCATTTTTTGTGGAAAAACTCCTTTTTGAACATCTTTGCCAAAGGCAAAAGTCAACATTTAAATCCAGGATTTTCACAGACTGCAGCCAACAGAACCAAGAACGCAGCAGTGTTTGCTGAAAGGTTTGTTTTCCAGCCTTAATTCTTTATCCAGGTCTATGAGAGAAAATAGAAACAGTCAGCTGTGATCACTAGTTGGGATTAGAAGAGCAACACGCACCTTGTTTATTCTCCCTTTTATGTTATGTCTCGGTGTCTTGAATGTTCCAATAATCGTTTGATGTTCTAATGTTTTAAATAGGTTTCAGCATAGGCTTCACATTTTTTCAATTGAATTTAAGAGAAAAACCAGAATATCAAAATAATTACAGGACAGCAGGGTTAGTGTGACAGAAGAGGATGCTTAGAACAGGCTGAGATGGAGGAAAAAGAAGAATAAGAGATTAATTTGTATTTTTGTCAAGTGGCTACAGTTTACACTGTGAGATTTTTGGTGTTGCCACTGCAGATTTGCACTTTATGAAATATGGAAAACACTGGTGTTCAAAGAAGTGCATGCTGTCTGAAAAACAGCAACAGTAAACTCAAAACTGGGAGACAGAATTCAACATTTTTAAACATTAGGTAATTAACACTTCTGGCTTTATAAATTTGTATTTTATTATCCTGACATGTGTCTGCAACCCTGTGCTCCAGGTCAGCTGCCACATTCAAAGCAAATTTGGTGCACAAAGAGTGCAACAAAACAGCAATCAGTCCGCAGTTTATGTGTAAACTGTTTAATTACCTGATAAAATCCACAAAAATGGCAAATATATTGCTGTATACATACACAAAATTTACATGGATGCCACACATTCAGAGTCCAGTCCAGTCACAATCTCAGATTTGAAGATGAAACAACTCCACAATTGTGTAAGAAAAGCAACAGGTGCTTGGCAACCTTGCTATAGACATGTAAGCAGAATACAATGAGTTGCCAACTACTGCAAAGATCCTTCTACAAAGGCATCAGTGAAGACTGACTCATATTGATTGTTATGTTGGTAATTTGTCTGGATTGAAAAACTGTGATTATTTGCAAGTCTTGTATCCCGTCTCCTCTCACAACGGATGGGAAACAACTTTCTTAATTGTGAAAAGCATAAAATCCAGCTAACCAAGAAAGGATTTGTCACATTACAAATTATGCCCAGAACTGTGAGGAAAAAAAATAATCTTTCAGTATGAATATTATCACTATTTAGATCATCCATGTGATCTGAGCAAAACATTAGACACACGCAGTGCATGTCCATCTATCGAGCTATCTAGTTTAAACATGATGCAGTCAGTTAAACAGAAAGGGGTGTATGACAAAAATATGGCCTTAATTAGAGGCAGAGCAGAATGGGGGGATAAAGTGAAAGTGAAGTGCTTCTTTTCCCTGCTCCCTTGCGGACCTGAGGCTTTTAATTTTCCTCTTAACACCTGCTTCACAGCTTTAATTCAGATTGTAGATCTGGGGCATTGGTTATGTCATGAAGGGAATTAATTTTCTCATTCTTCTTCCCCACCTCAGAGGCCTTCTCTCTAGACTCTTTCAGCATGACTTTATTTTCTCCACTAAGCTGAACTGTTAAACAAATTAGGAGCTGTTGTCCCTTGACAGCAGCTCCTGCCTGTGGCTGGTGAACTGCAGTAAACCAACCTGTGCTTTGTCCATGCTCTCACAGTAACACCTTACCTGTTGACTGGGATAGATTTAGTTCAATCATTTACTGATTATCCACATAAAGGTTGCTATGATCGCTAAATTAGCTTGTGTTTTGCTTTTGCAACAGGAGAAGATAATGAGGAGCCTGACAGATTTGTGAATGATGAAGAAGGACGATTTTGATACGCCAACTAAACAGCTTACCTGCTAAACAAAGACAATGACAAAAGACAGGTGGACAAAGAGTGGCCAACACGGAGATGCAACTATTCACAATCACAATCACACCAACAGCTAATTTAGAATTTGCCAATTAACCTAACCCCATGTATATATATATATGGTATTGCTAATATATCAAATCAAATCAAATCACTTTTTATTGTCACATCACATGTGCAGGCACACTGGCACAGCACATGCGAGTGAAATTCTTGTGTGCGAGCCCCACAAGCAACAGAGATGTGCAAACACAACAACACAAACGAGCAAAATACAAGAATGGCCAACCTGAAACTAATAAATATATGTACAAATGTGTGTGTGTGTGTGTGTGTGTGTGTGTGTGTGTGTGTGTGTGTGTGTGTGTGTGTGTGTATACACATTTTTACAAATTAAATAGTAAAAAAAAAAATAATAATAATAATAAAATATATAAAATATACAGAGTTGAATATGTGCAAAACAAGTGGCATTTATATACAGTATGGAGTGCATAATGTTGAAGTTCCAGTAGTGGAGGTGAGGTGTCTATGACGTGTTCAGCCAACCCGTTCTCACTCCCAAAGCGTAACATTTTACGCTAGGTGACAAATCGTCACCATATTACGTTTTCGGCTACCCACCACGTTCCTAAATGACGACCTCGGAAAAAGAGGAAATATGAGAACCGTCTGGACTGAACCTACACATGTTCGCTCTTTTTCTTCAAATCGCTTAGAAACACGCTATTTAACATCATTAAAGTCCTGGTTACGGTCTGGAATA
Source organism: Aulonocara stuartgranti (assembly GCF_965226115.1). NCBI lineage: Eukaryota > Metazoa > Chordata > Actinopteri > Cichliformes > Cichlidae > Aulonocara > Aulonocara stuartgranti. The sequence goes on from NC_138951.1 coordinate 25,522,107, forward strand.
AGGTTATGGTTAGGGCTAGGGATAAGGTTAGGTTTAGGGCTGGAATACAGGGCTGGAACGTCTATTACCGCGGGAGCGTCATTGCACTGGATTCCAGCCATAACCCACCGCGTACCATAAGAACGCCGAAGGTCTCCTTTCGCGTTCCTCAGGAACGCCGCGGGACGTGACAAAACGTCGACATGTTACGCCTCGGGAGTGAGAACGCTCTGGTTCAGCAGTCTGATGGCCTGATGGAAAAAGCTGTCTCTCAGTCTGCTGGTACGGGACCGGATGCTGCAGAACCTCCTTCCTGATGGAAGTAGTCTGAACAGTTTATGGCTGGGGTGACTGGAGTCCTTGATGATCCTCCCCGCTTTCCTCAGGCAGCGCTTCCTGTAGATGTCTTGGAGGGAGGGAAGCTCACCTCCAATTATCCGTTCAGAGCACCGCACTACTCGCTGGAGAGCTTTGCAGTTGTAGGCGGTGCTGTTGCCATACCAGGTGGTGATGCATCCAGTGAGGATGCTCTCAATGGCACAGTGATAGAAGGTCCTGAGGATGCGGGGGCTCATGCCGAATCTTTTCAGTCTCCTGAGAAAGAAGAGGCGCTGCTGCGCCTTCTTCACTGTTTTGTTTGTGTGTACTGACCACGTAAGATCCTCAGCCAGATGTACTCCAAGGAACCGGAAGCTGCTCACTCTCTCCACAGCAGCGCCGTTGATGGTGATGGGGGTGTGTACTTCTCTGCAACTCCGGAAGTCCACTATCAACTCCTTTGTCTTTGCGACGTTGAGGGTGAGATGGTTGTCTTGACACCAGTGGGTCAGGGCGCTGACCTCCTCCCTGTAAGCCGTCTCATCACCGTTGGTGATAAGACCCACCACTGTAGTGTCGTCCGCAAACTTCACAATGATGTTGGAGCTGTTAGTGGCCGTGCAGTCGTAGGTGTAGAGTGAGTACAGGAGAGGGCTCAGTACACACCCCTGTGGAGCACCAGTGTTCAGTGTGATGGGGGATGAGGTGATGCTGCCCAGTCTGACCACCTGGCGTCTGTCAGACAGGAAGCTAAGGATCCAGCTGCAGAGGGAGCTGCTCAGTCCTAGATCCTGCAGTTTCCTGTCCAGCTTCGAGGGAACGATGGTATTGAATGCTGAGCTGTAATCTACAAACAGCATCCTCACATACGTGTCTCTCTTCTCCAGGTGTGACAGGGCAGTGTGTAGTGTCAGGGCTATGGCATCATCAGTGGACCTGTTGTGGCGGTATGCAAACTGTAGAGGGTCCAGTGAGTCGGGTAGTGCAGAGCAGATGAAGTCCCTGACCAGCTTCTCGAAGCATTTGCTTACGATGGGGGTCAGGGCTACAGGTCGCCAGTCGTTCAATGAGGAGATGGTGGAGGATTTGGGTACAGGGACGATGGTGGCCATTTTGAAGCAGGCTGGGACTACAGACAGAGAAAGGGAAAGGTTGAAGATGTGTGTGAACACTCCAGCCAGCTGAGCCGCGCATGACTTGAGGACGCGGCCGGGAATCCCGTCCGGACCAGTAGCTTTGCGCGCGTTCACCTTCCTGAAGCACTTCCGCACATCCTCCTCAGACACAGTGTGCACACTGTGTCTGAGGACAATATAGCAATATATATTGCTAATATATTGCTATATTATTGCTAATATATATTGTAATATATCTATATCATGGCTAAAGCACTTCTGGATGGATGCAAACTGCATTTCGTTGCCCTGTACCTGTGCATGTGCAATGACAATAAAGTTGAATTCTATTCTATTCTATTCTATTCTATTCTATGTCTTTGAACTGTGGGAGAACATGTGAACCCCACACAGAAAGACAAATGTAGTTCTCTTAAGGTTAAACCAGATTCCAAGAATATGAGAAGCAAACACAGAAAGCACTGTTAACAGAAAACAAAAAACAAACACAAACCACTTTGTTTTATTGCCTTGTGCCTAAACTGTTCACTGACAGACTCTGACACTGAAAAAGACAAAGATTGCTCTTTACTTAAGTCGAGGAGTAAAGCATGGATGATATGTGAGCCATTATGTTGTCTTGCAGAAAACTAAGGTGATTAAACTAAAAGCAAACAGCTATTGTACAAGATACAAGTGATTTCAAGTTATTAAAAGGCCGGCGCAACTACAAATAAATCAGAACTAACTGATCAGAATCTGATTTCAAGCATCATTCCAAATACTGCAGGGTAGTAAAAAGAGTATTATCTGATAGCTGATTGTAAAAAAAAATATCTGCTAATAAAAATGTATCACCTAAATGTACCGATGCCATTCAACGAATATGTCCAGTCAGCATTAAGTTTATTTGGGTTGTTGTTGTTTTTTTAGCTCTTTTAAAATGATTAATTTAGTTGTTTGTAAGAAGGCATCGATGAGTCCACTATTCTCTCACACTGATGAAAACACTCACCAGGTAATTGAGGCGTATAGAAGGCCACCAGTGAGTAGACACCGCAGTGTTGCATCCTTTGCAACAGATTGGAGGTTTATAGAAAGGTACGAGCACTTGCTGTTAATTCCATTGTGCACAGTCTTTTAGATTAGGCAAAAACAAAAAAAGTGTCCAGACCGACAGGCGGACAGCTTCTTAATTAAACACAATCACATCCAATCATTCAGGTCTGTCTTGTAATCCAGACAAACATCAGCCCCAAAGGCACATTTCTTCCAGCCACCAACTTCATTGTGACGTCCCATCTGAAATGGATATGTCCTCTCCAGTGTTTTGTTTGCATCAAAAAAAAAAAAAGAAAAGCCAACCCAAATTCAAAGCAACAGCAGAGCTGGTTTCATTTCCACCTGTTAACAACATTCTCACTCTGGCCTGTGAAAGTTATGGCAAAGTTATCTCTCTCTCGCTTCTCAGAGTTTTTGTTTTCTGTCTGAGTCTTCATAGCTGCATGTAAACTAGTTGAGGTTATAGCAGCAGACCAGCTTCAAGGTCTGCTGCATGAATAAAAGATGGAGAGAGGTAAACGCAGGCCTATTTAAATTGGAACTTGGAAATGGCTGACAAGAGAGCAAGTGCATAAACCTTGAGAAGTCATATGGCTGAAAACATCCCTCCCCCACAGCACCAAGGGTGCTGACAGCAGTTTTTGTGCCAATATTTAATAAAAGGTTAAATGGATGGACTTTCTGAGTCTCATAAACCTATGAGACAAAATAACAGTTTATTTATTTTTCCATTGAAAACAGGAGATGGAGCTGAAACTAGTTCACAGCCAGCCGTTCAAATCCCCGAAAGCATTGAGCTTACTCTGACTTTTCCATTGTGGTGTTGGAATTTTAGGTCTCCTTTTTGGAGCCAAGTCAGTTTCCATTTAGCAAGATTTAAATGAGCACTGAGGTTGTTTGTAGGCTGATTTTATTTGCATCTGTTAAATCATTACCTTTCCCCAGTATTAGTTCAATTCAGTTTTATTTATACAGTGCCAAACACAACATCAGTCAGCTCAAGGCTCTTTATATTGTAAGGTAGACACTACAATAATACATACAGAGAAAAACCCAACAATCATATGACCCCTTAAGAGCAAGCACCTTGGCGACAGTGGGAAGCAAAAACTCCCTTTTAACAGGAAGAAACCTCCACCAGAACCAGGCTCAGGGAGGGGCGGGGCCATCTGCTGCGACCGGTTGGGGTGAGAGAAGGAAAACAGGATAAAGACATACTGTGGAAGAGAGCCAGAGATGAATAACAACTATGATTCAGTGCAGAGAGATCTATTAATAGTTAAAAATATAACATTTACATTAGTGTTGTCACATATCTGGTTCTTAGATAAATCTTCACTCAGCACATGATTACATAATGTTTCATAAAACCACATCAGCTCCCCAAATGCACTTTGTTATTGTAAACTTCAAAGAACATAGATGCTCATACATTTGCTGTTTGAACTCTAGTCCAAGTAATTATAAAGAGATTCCTACTTACTGTACCTCTCAATCCTTTAAATCCTACTTTAAATAAAGTACAAAGTATAAAGTCTTACAGATCATTTTAAACATCATCCTAAAAATTTAGCCTGACATATTTGGCATCTTTGAACAAACTTTGGAGATTTCAAGTAAAGTTTTGAATGTAAATAAAGTCTGAATTGCAAACAGCTCACATCTCTACAGTGAAGTTTTTCAGGGGCAAAAAACACAGCAATGGTCTCAGTAACAAAGACAAATGTGATCTTCATTAACAACCCATAAAACTTTACATCTGACACATCTGACTTCAGAATTTATCGCCAGTCAGACATCTCACAAGTAAAGGCCACCTCTACAGCACAAGTGGTGTGTCAAGTCTCTTTTTACCTCACTGTAGCTGGTCATATTTCAGTTATTTGCTGTTCTCCATCTAAGACGTTGACATCTAAAATTACGATGATATACTGCAGTTATGTGCTATGCTTTTTTGTACTTTTTCTTGCACTTCTGCACATGCTACTCCTTCCTGGGTAATACCTTCCTAGACTTTATAGTATAAACTCAGGACACAGTTCATCCTGTGGCAGTCAGCATTTTTGCAGCATACGAGCTGTGTGTGGTTCTTCAAGTAAACTGAACTCTGAAGACTTTATTTTGCTTTGGTTATTATTTAATCATTTATTATTTTTAAGCAAAGTAAGAGTTTATTTTAAATGTGGTGTGTCAGGAGCAATTTTAGCTTTAAATAAATTCTAAATAATTATATATTCCCAGTTACTTTTACATGAGAAACTTTATCTCCTTGCTGATTTTTGGGACCATATAATGGTTTTTTTTTTAATATATATATTTAAAAAAAAAAAGACTAGAACTTTCCCCCATATTTGAGTTGCCCTCTTGACTAACTCAATCTCCACTCCACCTGGCTTGGTGTGCATCCACAACCAAGCTGTTCAGTCATGAACAGCTGAGGTGAAAGCAGTTGTTACATGAATTGATTACACTTCAGTTGTTTCATGTCAAAAAAATTGCTACGTTTTTTTTTTTAAAGCTCAAGGGCACATCTTCAAATAGACAATGATAGGAATATAATCTCAATATTAAATATTTTCCATAGATACAAGGTGCCTTAGGCATTTGACAATTGGCATATGTCTACCACCGACTGTTTCATTTTTCCAGCAAGAGAACAAATTTAATGGGAGTAAAGGGTTTTGTAGAAGGTGTTAACAATAATGGAAAAAAGAAAATATAGTGAATTAAGGGGAAGGATAAATGAAAACAGGAAAAAAATTTGGCCACTATGGCTGGTTGAGCCACAAGGATGATGAGAAGATGAACAGTGAACATGTGATTATGACAGAAATAGGAAACACCACATACATATACATATATATGAAATAGGCTCCTGTAGGGTTAATGGCTCCCACTCAGGCAGCAAGATAGTGGGCTGAATGAATTTGTGCTTCTTTTTTTTTTTAACCCAACCTCTCCAGGCTGATAGCCTACTCTGCTCTGCTGAGCACTGACCAGCAGCACAAGGGAAAGAATTACATTAAAAATACACAAAAGGTGTAAATACATAGCTGTGAAAGGTTTAAGCAAAAGTCATTTACTCCTGCTTCCATAAACTTTATAATAATGGCAAAAATAATTCAATGACAATTATTGACAGACACTGACCATAACCTGCATCTACGGCTCCTGCTACACAGATTTTAATACCAAATTTCAGGCTTTTCTGTTATTACCATGAAATCAAGGGAGTGCATATTTCTAGAGCTGATGTCATGAACCAACATGCAGAGTAACAGAATAGCCACAACACTGATTGTAAGAGTTGCGGCTGTAATCAGATAATCCGACTATCTCATTTCACTTTATTTGTTTAATATATGAACTTTCCTCAGTATGTGAAGGAAGCAGGTTGAACTCTTCTTTGACTCACTGTCTTTATACTGCCAACTGTCACAACTGCTGAATATTTACTACAAGACAAAATCCACTTCAGCCAGCAGAGCTTGTTTGACAACAGATCACAGATGTATTTATATTGCGGCGAAGTCAAACAAACAACTCCAAGCTGCTTCACACTAAAACTCAACAGCCCCAAAGTCTCATCTTCTCATCAGTGTGAAGGATTTCCTATGTTGACTCTCAATCAGCTGTATGACACAAAGCTGTGTGCCTTCTGTTACACCAGCTGGAGGCACTTAGATCTTTTTTACTCAGTTTTATCAAGGTGTGCTTGATCAGTCTCTTAGACTGGTTTTTGACACATTTTCAGCTTCAATTGGAGTCATGTGCTACATAATCTCCCTGCACAGAACAGATTATTTTATTGGGCTATCAATAAGTTCTCACATGTCCCAGGGGAGACTGTTGTTGCAACAAAAACCACCTTGGACCATCAAAGATAAACTTTGGTTTATGGTTTACAATGCGAAACAGTGCAATAGAGGAAAAAAGATCATGTTTGATTTTGAAAGAGGAAGAAGATGAAGAACCAATGAGAGGTTGGAAAAACAGTCAAGCTAAAGAAAAAACAGCAGATCTGACATCTTTACTTAGTTATCTATCAGCCTGTTATTTCCATTGGGCCTGGTCTTTTTCATTTTCTTGAAATGAATACGTTTTTAAAAATAGGAAAAAAGGAGTACTTTCAGAAAAGGAGAAAAAAAAGAGCTTGCAATGCACAGTCGACCTGAAAAATAAAGTAGGTGGGGTTTTTTTGTTTCCTTTTTTAGCATTTAACCTCTGCTGCAAGGACTGTCTGAGCTGATATCTTATAAGACTTAACTGAATAAGTTATATTCAGTTAAGTCAGTTAAGTTATAAGTTATACTCAGTGGCGGTCCTAGCCTGTTTGGCGCCCTGGGCAAACACTCCCTCTGGCACCCCCCCGCCCACACACACACACACACACACACACACACACACACACACACACACACACACACACACAGACAAAACATATTAAGGATTGTACATTAACATAAAGCTGTTGTACACACACACACACATGAAGAGAGAGAGAGAGTATGCATAGTATGCAAACGGCTACCAAACAGCCATCATAATTCATCATACAATGAGAACAGGACAAATTAACAATGACTAATTAATATTCAAATCTGTAACATAATGTATTATTTGGAGTTTAGTCTGTTACTGTTACTATTTTTACCATTTCTTCTTGGAGCAACTGTAACGCATGTAATTTCCTTAGGGATTAATAAAGTATTCTGATTCTGATTGTTTCAGGATGACCTTGTGGGACTAATAAAGGTATATCAAATCAAATCAAATCAAACCTGCCATTATCCAATGACACATCTGCTTATCTGTATCTTTTGCTCGTTTTTCCTCCTCTTCTTTTCTCTTTTTTCTAAACTGAGGACCTGATGGCTTTGAACTTTTCTTGTCCATCTTCCATTGGTTTTAATTTTGCACTCCAGTCCTAAAGTGTATATTTATTTTCTTACTCTTCTTATATTTATTGTTTGTTTACTTGCACTGCTGTAACTGGAGCCTCGTCGTCTCGTCTCTCTATATACTGGACTGTATGTAGCGGAGATGACAATAAAGTTTGACTTCAGCAGCAAGCAGGTGCACCGAGGGCTCTCACGCTCCCTTTTTCGTGTATAGAATTTCGATTATAAGTCCGTATTATAATGTCTGGTGTTTTCGTGTTTGTTGGTTTGTTTCCATTTTGTTTCCATTTTTTTTTCATTTTGCGAGTTGGTTATTAGATGCTGCTCCAGCCGGTCAGAGAATCCCCCGCCGCCCCGCCCTCTCCTCCCTGTGCCGCAAGCAGCAGGTGCACCAAGGGCGCCCTTACTCCCAGCAAATGGGCGATAGAAAACCGATCGGTGCCTGTGACATTCCCAATATGTGCTGGCTGACGTCAGGGCAGCATGAGTATGAGCATTTTTTTTTTTTTTTTTTGCCGATGCCCGTGATGCCACTCCCCACCACGATGCCGCCCCGTATCTAAAACCGCTACTGGTTATACTTATAAACCTTTTTTGTTTCATTTGATGCCTTTTTCTCAGTAACATATTGCTGTTTTTATTTCTTACAGTAATAAAAGTGCATTACACATGCTTAGCAGTAACCCTGAACCTTGTTTTTTTACAGCAGAGTAACTGAGTGTTGCAATAAATTATTAAAGTTAAAATGTTACACACACTTGCACTTACACAGGAGCTCAAGATTCAGTTGTAGATGTAGTTTAAGTAAACTCTAGCTCAAATGCCTTAGAAAAGATGGGTCTGCTGTAATTTCACCTGTCAAAAATAAAAGCAAGTACACACTATTTTTGTATTTAAAGAAAAGCCTGACGGTCTGTCTCCCACATTGCTTTTTGTTCTAAAGCAGACAAACTGTCAGATATTTTAATGATCTCACAGGGAAACCATTGTTTCCACTGCAACTCAAAAACAGATCTACCTATGATTTTCTGTTAAGACATCAAATAAAAACCAGGTGGAAAAAAAACAACGGATGGTGACTGTCTTCACTGGCTGTCAAATCAAACAATAGACTAGAAGAATAATACTACAGACTTTACGTTAGTGGCACAAAAGGTGCTGTACTGATTATTACGGAGGGGATAAAAGTATGCCTAAACGTGTCCATTTTCTTTCTTTTTATACGTGGTGCAAAACTGTTGGTAAAATGCAAAATGTCATCAAAGATGGCTCAAGACTTGTATCCTGGCTTTCCTGATCTATACCAAAGTTTAGTGTTGTAGCTTAAATCTAACTATTTTATTTAAATACGTATATTCATTCACATGCTCAGACGTCATTAACAAATCACCAGACACCCCTGCTCTGTGTCACATTAATTGGTAGTGCTATACCCACATACACATTTGTCTGACAGCTTTACTTTCATGACAGATTTATGTGCAAGTAGGAGAATCAATTGGAGAACAAGGGAATCATTATGTCCAAACCAGAAACAAGTAAAAACAGTGAAAGAACAACAATTAAAAACAACTGGCATTGACAAAGAAGACAAAATAAAACTGGGGATGGGAGAGGTCGGCATTAAGAACAATGGAGGGATGTACCGCAACATGTGTGTTGATATTTGATAAACCAAATACTGATACATAATCCCATGACAGACATTCACTCTGAGTTGTGACTTTGGAGATTAACACACAGTATTATCTGTAATCAAAATATTTCTCCAACTCATTTAAGATAAAATAAGATTTTACTTCTCAGAATTAACGCTACATCATACAATAATGATTCACCCAGCTCTTTTACCTTCATGTCTCTATTTGATCATTTTGAGCCTGCTTCACTTTCTGCCCTAATATTGTTGACATGTTAAAGCCTGCGATGTGTAAATCAGACATTATTCCCTCTAGTCTGTTTAAATAAGTTTTTTTTATTTTTATCATTGGGATATCACTTCTAACAATTATATCATTGCTTATTTAGTCTCACAGTATTTACCAGTGGATCTTACTGGTGCTTCAGCTTTCATCTTGAGCACTGTATTGGTAGTTGTGACACTGCCTTCAAGAGCTTTATTTGAGTAAGAGGTCCCTTTCCATTATTAGAAATTGGACTTATTCTTCCAACACTGGCCCCTTAACGTGTAGTGTTAGGGTTAGGCTCCATAGTGCACACTACCACTTGGGTCTATATTCAAATAACACATTGTTTACCTGTCATGATCCTGGGCCATGTTGGCCCAGTATTCTTAGTTCTCATGTGTCTTTGTATTCAGTTCCCTGTTTAGGCTCTGTTTCCTGAGTTGTCAATGTGTTGTTCCCTAAGTGCTTTCCCTTTGTGACTCTCACCCCCTGTGTGCCCCTCTGTGTATTCATGAGCCCTCGTCCCCTTTCGTGTTTATTCCGTGTCTCCCCTGCCCGTTATGTTGGTGTTCTACTCGTGCTCTCTCTCCTCCTGTCTGAACCTCTGTACTTCCTGTTTCACCTCTCCCGTCAGTGTTGTGTTCACTCCTGCCATGTCTCGTGATTATTATCAGTGTCACCTGTGTTCCCCATGTGCTCCCACTCCGCTCGTTAACCCTTGGTGTATTTATGTCTGCGTCTCCCTCAGTTCTGTGTCGCGTTCTCCCTCATGCTGCGTGGATTTCCCTGTGTCTCTGCGAGTGTTAGTTTACTTTTCCCAGTTTAGTTTTGTATTTCCTACGTTCTGCCGTTCCAGCATTAAAGCTGGGATTTTTGAGTTCATCCCCGTGTCTGTGAGTTTTTGCATTTTGGGTCCTCCTCCTGCCTGCCACACAGCGATCATGACATTACCACTTTTTTGAAGATAACACCCAGATTAACCTCTCTCAAATTCTTTAAGCTGCCGTCTAGCTGGAAATTTTGGCTCTCACAAAATGGGTCCTTTTTCTTAATGCTGACCTAATTAAACCTAACTAAAAAATGAATGAATAAATAAATAAAAATGACAAATTATGATTTATCCCACTTAAAAGCAGTTAAGTTTTCTACTATCCCTTCCGATCTGGCCCTGGCATCATTTCTTAAATGTCAGTCAAATCTTTTTAACTTAAATTCAACTCACAGATCATGTTGCTTGAATTACTGCAACCTGTTATGTTACACTGAGTAAAACACTTTGTGGCTTAGATGTGGTCCCTGGTTCAGCTGCAGGGGAGGAGTGGTGCAGTGAGCTCAAAGGGGCGGTACCGGGAGGCAGGTGAGCCACAGGTGGTGGCGATTGACTGATGTTTCTTTCTGTTTCTCTATACGGCAGACGGCAGAGTTGAGCGGCGAAAGAGAGAGCTGGACTGGAACGGACTGTTTCCCTTGAGCACAGAGCTGTCAATAAAATACAGTACTCGTGAGCACAATCACCGTGTGTCGTATACTTTACAAGTGGTGCCGAAACCCAGGAAGTGGGATGTCTGACCCACACGATGCGTCACTTACTCAGCCTGTGCAGTTGTTGGCACAGATACTGGTGGAGTTGCCAAAAATGTGCTGAGACCAGGCGGTGGCCCAGTGGGAACACCTGATTAAGCTGCAGGATCACTCAGACCAGCAGACCAAGGTTCTGGAGAAACTGGTTGGGGCCACTGTGTTGCCGAACTCCCCAACTCTGTCGATAGTGATGCACCGGATGGGGGATGGTGACAATCCCCAGGTTTTTTTTGGAGGCATTCCGTGCAACGGCAGAGGTGTGCCAGTGGCCACAAGCGGAGTGGGTCCTGTGGTTGATTCCGCTACTGTCCTTGGAGACTCAAACGGGACAGCTTTGTTGACGTGAGCCGGGCTGTGTTGGAGCAGATGGGCCTCACCCCGGAAGATCATTGCCGGCAGATCAGCGCCTGCAGATGACTGGGGAGGATCGGCCGTTTGCATTGGCTTTTAAGCTCCATGACGTGGCAGTGCGGTGGCTGCAGTAGGTGCATTTGGCAGGAGAACCCAAGCTGGTGGACAAAGTCGAGCTGGAGCAGTTTGTGGAGGGGCTGCCAGCGGAGACAGCTAGATGGTTCCTTTTGCCATAGACCAGCGAGCCTGGAGATGGCGGTCTCCAGGCTCAGAGATAACCATCGCTGCCTGTGAGCCACAGAGAGTGGAACAGACGCCGGGACAGGAGTGCTGGAAGTTCAGGCAGCCGGGACACCTGAGGAGGGATTGTCCTCTGATGGAAGTGGGGCAGGTGTTACGGGTCACTGGTGCCCCAGCACTCTCTCTTGGTCCAGGAGGGACATACAGCATTCCTTATCGGAATGCTTTGGTGGACACGGGCTGTACGTAGACCCGCGTGCACAAAAGCTTGGTTCGCCCCTGGGCATTGCTGGAGGGTAGAGTGGTTGGAGGTGAAGTGTGTTCATGGCGATTTGCACAAGTATCCCATAGTGCCACTGTTGTTAAAATATAAGGGCAAAATGCATAGACTTAAGGCTGCGGTTAGCCCGCGCCTTTCGCATCCCCTTGGGCACGAGTTAGCCGGGGTTTCATCAGCTGTTGGGGCAATATGCAGGGATGCGATCACGACCATTAGTAGCATGTAGTGTCTGCACGGCGTTCAGCGGTGACAGAGGGTCATCCAACACTGACTCCGGGAAGGGGGAGACGGCGGGCCCTTCGAGGGAGGGTGAGTCGTGACGCTGGCTTGCACTTAGGAGATGCCCAGTTGTTGGTGCCACGAGGCTGCCGGGAAGTGATTTTGTCATTCGGCTAGTTCAGAGAACCGGCCACCATTCAGTGCCTCATGGACCGGGTGCTGCGTCCGCACACTGCGTATGCTGCTGCCTGCCTGGATGACGTGATAATCCACAATGATAGCTGGGCGGAGTCCTCAAGGACTCAAGGCCACAGTCCTTGAGTCCTTGAGGCAGGCGGGGCTCATGGCCAACCTGAAGAAGTGTGCGATTAGACAGAGGGAGGTACAGTATCTGGGGTACCACTTGGGAGGCGGACAGGTGCATCCACAGGTGGAGAAGATGGCGGCTATTGCATGCTGCCCGCGCCCAAGACGAAAAAGGAGGTGAGACGGTTCCTGGGGCTGGCGGGTTACTACCGCAGTTTTGTGCCAGGGTTTGCAGAACTGACCAGCCCCTTAACCGATCTCACCCACAAGGGTGCGCCAGATCTGGTCCAGTGGATGGGGCCCTGCCAGGCATCGTTCGTGCAGGTAAAGAAACTCTCTGTGGGGAGCCGCTGCTGCTGGGGCATTTTGTCCCAGCAGGTAAGGGGGGTCGACCGTACTCTACATTAGCCAGAAGTTGTCGGAGCATGAGAGAAGGGTACAGCACTGTGGAAAAAGAGTACCTGGCTAACCGGTGGGCGGTTAATTTCCTTCGCTATTACCTCCTGGGACACTCGTTCACCCTCTGCTTGATCCCGCTGCAGTGGTTCCACCGCATGACGGATGCCAACGCCCGGATTGCACATTCTTAAATCATTTCACCAATGTCCTGTGGAATATAGTATCGATATTAAAATATTGATGCTCACATACAATTGCTTACATGGATTCCCTCTTCATCCCTCTTCAGATGAGGTCATCTTCATCGCAAAAAACCTTCAAATCCCAATGAAAGTGCATTTCTTTTCATTAACTTTTCCTGCATCAGACTAGTGTTACTTTATTGTTATTCAGCACTTTGATAAAAGTCTATTGTATTTAAATTTACTATATAAATATAATGACTTTACTGTGGTATGCTGGAGTTGCTGCTTCTACTAAAATTAGTTCATTAAAATCAGTAGAAAATCAAGTTCTTTAGTCTACAGATGTGTGTAAATCTGAACAGCTATGCATCTAATACCAGGGTTCACAGACATTCACAAACAGTATTATTGGATATAAGTTGGATTTTGCAGGAACAGATATGACGGGTTATTACCTGATCAGACCCATCTTTATTACATTGTTAGTCACGTACTTATTAGAAAACATCAAAAGCGGCCTTCTCCATCTCACCCTCTTCTGTTGTTTTTCTGCTTTGTGCCTTTCATCAACACAATCGCTGTCTGATCCACACCTGGATGAGATTCTTTCCAGCCTTTTTTCTGTTAATTTTTTTTTTTTTAATTTTTTTAAAACACAAAACTCTTTTCACTTTCTTTCTCTAGTGCCCAGAATAAATGCTTCATGCTATAAGTTTAAATGCATTTTCTAACACTGAATCAAGGTAGGTGTGATGTAACATCTGACACTGATATCATAAAGTTTCTCCTTCATTACTGGAAGTGGAAAAAATAAGTCATCACCTTTTTGCCTGTATGGAGTCTGTAAGGTTTACAGTTGACTGCGGTGCAAAATGCTGGTTTAAGTCAGTGTTGTGAATGTCTACAGAAACACTTCTGACACAATTACTATTTTATAATTGTATTTTTAATCAGCTCCACGATGCTTAACCTACTTTTATGCAACGCTATAAAAGAACAAAAGCTAAAAAAAATCCAAAGAAGGAGAATAATTTTGTGATGAATCAAAACTATTGACAGAAGCATTCATTTTTCATCAGTTTTCCACTTTTCTACTGATGTGCACCGTTTCTGACTTTCAGTACTTTTTCTTCATTCTTCTTTACAGTGATTTGCTATGGTCGCTAACGCATGTTAATATCTTTAAAATAAAACAACTTTTATGCCTCTTAGCTGAGCCTCTGTTGCTGGATTTAAAGTATATAGGTCAGAGCAGATTTGTACTAACTGGCTGTACTAATTTTATAAAGACAATTAATTCTTGGGGGAATAACACCCAAATTCATTACAAATCACTACTTATGTAACCTCTAAAGTGCTTTAGCGTCTGTTTTTGGCATCAATTTCTCCACTAATTTTCCCTGTGCATACATTAAGTGGCATAATTAAAGCTCTGTGGTTTATTTAGCATCCTTTCTGCACACCCTGCTGCCTCTGTCAGTCTGAGATAAAAGACATGGGCGCCATGTTGCATGCAGGAGGTCGCCAGCCTGCGGAGACTGTATCCGTTAGTGTGAGAGTAAGTTAATCTGTGGTAATGCCGGATCTAACCACAGCTCAGAGCTTGTAATTTGTATAAATTGGAGGGGGGAAAGGAAGCGTGAATGGTGATGCGGGAGGTTCAGGGTTAGCAGGCAGAGGCACAAGTTAAAGAGAGGTGTGCTTTAATTTTATTTTATTTCTCAGAGGTCTTGTTCAGTTCTTAGAGAGTTGGTAGCCTTTAGGTATAATTCAGCCTGTTAGCTGTTTGACAGAAGTTATAGAGTGTTTGACCCTCAAAGTGTTTGGAAGTACTTTTTGTTCACATTATGAAAATGGATTCTGCTCGCTTGTCTGCCGAGACGCTGAGGTGATTTATTTTCATTTCATTCCCTGAGTCAGGATATTATAAATGTTACTGAGCAAAGAATGTATATTTAATGGTAAGATGGATGAGCTGCTCCCTCAAGCTCATCTTTTATTACCGAGCTATATTTTGGTAACACAGAAACTGACGTCTACATAGATCAAGACTTAAGAGAATTTGAATTTAGCTCTGAAAATTAAATAAGCTTGTCCTTTGTTTTTTGGTTTTTTTAGTCCTGAAATAGAAAAAAAATTTTTTTTGATTAATGCATGGCAGCATAAATAAACACGTTATGTATGTTTTTCCCAAGGATTTTGACCTACAGTGGGGCAAAAAAGTATTTAGTCAGCCACCGATTGTGCAAGTTCCCCCACTTCAAATGATGACAGAGGTCAGTAATTTGCACCAGAGGTACACTTCAACTGTGAGAGACAGAATGTGAAAAACAAATCCATGAATCCACATGGTAGGATTTGTAAAGAATTTATTCGTAAATCAGGGTGGAAAATAAGTATTTGGTCACCTCAAACAAGGAAAATCTCTGGCTCTCACAGACCTGTAACGTCTTCTGTAAGAAGCTTTTCTGTCCCCCACTCGTTACCTGTATGAATGGCACCTGTTTGAACCCATCATCTGTATAAAAGACACCTGTCCACAGCCTCAAACAGTCAGACTCCAAACTCCGCCATGGCCAAGACCAAAGAGCTTTCGAAGGACACCAGGAAAAGTATTGTAGACCTGCACCAGACTGGGAAGAGTGAATCTACAATAGGCAAGCAGCTTGGTGTGAAAAAATCAACTGTGGGAGCAATCATGAGAAAATGGAAGACATACAAGACCACTGATAATCTCCCTCGATCTGGGGCTCCACGCAAGATTTCATCCCGTGGGGTCAAAATGATCATGAGAACAGTGAGCAAAGATCCCAGAACCACACGGGGGGACCTGGTGAATGACCTGCAGAGAGCTGGGACCAAAGTAACAAAGGTCACCATCAGTAACACACTACAACGGCAGGGAATCAAATCCCGCAGTGCCAGACGTGTTCCGCTGCTGAAGCCAGTGCATGTCCAGGCCCGTCTGAAGTTTGCCAGAGAGCACATGGATGATACAGCAGAGGATTGGGAGAATGTCATGTGGTCAGATGAAACCAAAGTAGAACTTTTTGGTATAAACTCAACTCGTCGTGTTTGGAGGAAGAAGAATACTGAGTTGCATCCCAAGAACACCATACCTACTGTGAAGCATGGGGGTGGAAACATCATGCTATGGGGCTGTTTTTCTGCCAAGGGGACAGGACGACTGATCCGTGTTAAGGACAGAATGAATGGGGCCATGTATCGTGAGATTTTGAGCCAAAACCTCCTTCCATCAGTGAGAACTTTGAAGATGAAACGAGGCTGGGTCTTCCAACATGACAATGATCCAAAACACACCGCCCGGGCAACAAAGGAGTGGCTCCGTAAGAAGCATTTGAAAATCCTGGAGTGGCCTAGCCAGTCTCCAGACCTCAACCCCATAGAAAATCTGTGGCGGGAGTTGAAAGTCCGTGTTGCTCGGCGACAGCCCCAAAACATCACTGCTCTCAAGAAGATCTGCATGGAGGAATGGGCCAAAATACCAGCTACTGTGTGTGCAAACCTGGTAAAGACCTATAGTAAACGTTTGACCTCTGTTATTGCCAACAAAGGTTATGTTACAAAGTATTGAGTTGTATTTTTGTTATTGACCAAATACTTATTTTCCACCCTGATTTACGAATAAATTCTTTACAAATCCTACCATGTGGATTCATGGATTTTTTTTTTCACATTCTGTCTCTCACAGTTGAAGTGTACCTCTGGTGCAAATTACTGACCTCTGTCATCATTTTAGGTGGGGGAACTTGCACAATCGGTGGCTGACTAAATACTTTTTTGCCCCACTGTACATCTACAGTCTGTCCAGTACGAGATCTGTAGTTTGAATCAGTTACTGTGAAGCTCTCTGCACCTAAAAATCTTTCTGTAAATGATATCATACCATTTGTATCTTACAGAAATCTAACAGTGCAGCCTGTACAAGAATGCATATATCAGCGCTGCAAAAAGTGGCACAACAAAGCTTAACAGCAATGAATATGATTAATAGGCTGTCAAGGGCTCAAAGATGCATTATAAATAAACACGACTGAACAAAATTAAATGAACAGCAAGCAAAACTTGTGCAACAATTCTCTTCTTTGAAAGGTTTGGAAAACAATTTCTAAAAGCTTAATTTCAGTAAACCATCAGTATTTATTTAGACATCATAGGGGACTTTATTAATCTTACACTATCATGGTCCTTGAGCTTTCAAAAACACCTCCACAATTTGAAACGGTGGTTAAAATCTAGACATGAACCAAAGGATTTATTGGGTATAGGTGAAGGCTGTGGTTTTACAGCAGGTGAAATAAGTATTGAACACATCACAAATTTTTCTAAGTAAAATAACACCTGAGCAATCCATGTGACTAGTTTCTCCATACAGGAGGCATCAGCGCCCTGACCCACTGGTGTCAAGACAACCATCTCACCCTCAACATCGCAAAGACAAAGGAGTTGATAGTGGACTTCCGGAGGTGCAGAGAAGTACACACCCCCATCACCATCAACGGCGCTGCTGTGGAGAGAGTGAGCAGCTTCCGGTTCCTTGGCGTACACCTGGCTGAGGATCTTACGTGGTCAGTACACACAAACAAAACAGTGAAGAAGGCGCAGCAGCGCCTCTTCTTTCTCAGGAGACTGAAAAGATTCGGCATGAGCCCCCGCATCCTCAGGACCTTCTATCGCTGTGCCATTGAGAGCATCCTCACTGGATGCATCACCACCTGGTATGGCAACAGCACCGCCTACAACTGCAAAGCTCTCCAGCGAGTAGTGCGGTGCTCTGAACGGATAATTGGAGGTGAGCTTCCCTCCCTCCAAGACATCTACAGGAAGCGGTGCCTGAGGAAAGCGGGGAGGATCATCAAGGACTCCAGTCACCCCAGCCATAAACTGTTCAGACTGCTTCCATCAGGAAGGAGGTTCTGCAGCATCCGGTCCCGTACCAGCAGACTGAGAGACAGCTTTTTCCATCAGGCCATCAGACTGCTGAACACGTCATAGACACCTCAGCTTCACTA
The DNA here is from genome assembly GCF_965226115.1 of Aulonocara stuartgranti. NCBI lineage: Eukaryota > Metazoa > Chordata > Actinopteri > Cichliformes > Cichlidae > Aulonocara > Aulonocara stuartgranti. The sequence continues at coordinate 25,539,983 of NC_138951.1, forward strand.
CTGGAACTTCAACATTATGCACTCCACACTGTATATAAATGCCACTTGTTTTGCACATATTCAACTCTGTATATTTTATATATTTTATTATTATTATTATTATTATTATTTTATTTTTTTACTATTTAATTTGTAAAAATGTGTATACACACACACACACACACACACACACACACACACACACACACACACACACACACACACGTAGGAAAATATTTAGTATACACATCCAGAAATGCATACACTATTATATATTGTACATATATTTATTAGTTTCAGGTTGGCCATTCTTGTATTTTGCTCGTTTGTGTTGTTGTGTTTGCACATCTCTGTTGCTTGTGGGGCTCGCACACAAGAATTTCACTCGCATGTGCTGTGCCAGTGTGCCTGCACATGTGATGTGACAATAAAAAGTGATTTGATTTGATTTGATTTGATCTTGAAACCGTCATTACCAACAAAAGCTTTCGTACAAAGTATTAAATACATTTCAGTAAGTGTTTTTAATACTTCTCCCCTGTGTCATTTCTCATTATTACTCATAACATAATTTATGGAAATCTATAGTTTGATTTCTTTACATGTGGGGATTGGATGTTACCAACATCTGGTGAGAATTTCATGTCAGTTGCAACTTTCGAAATATATATACACAGAAAATTGGTGGCAGTGGGAATAATGCTTATTTAAGAGCCTTGGGAAACTAACTTTCAAGCTAAACATTATGTGATTAAAGATAATTCTAACCATAAGCAGCAAAAATTGTGCAAACTTAATGGAAAAAACTTGGAAAAGAAGAGATGTCAAACCGAGCTGCATTTTAGTTTTACTACATGCTTTATGACAGCAAGGCAGTTTTTAAAAATGGCAGGACTGAAAATATGCATTGCGTTTTTACTGATTATTCTTGTGATTGTTCAGAAGATGGCAAGATATGTGAATCCAGTCAGCACCAAAATTAATATACCGCATCAGCTACAGAGCACATAGAAGCAAGAGGCAAGAATCCCCATCGTCTAAACCAAACTTAATTAGAATTCATCTGAAGTTCAGAGGGCACATTTGAAAAATGGCATAGCCAGTTTCTCTCAGGATGACATGAAAAGCCTGTGTGGATATCCAGACATTGGTTGTACAGGGTCCCCAGGTGGCCCTTGCGCTCACAGCCTGGGGTTGGACTGAGTCTTCCCTCTTTGCTACCAAGAAACATGCAGGAAGCTTCGGCTAAGTTTCGGTTTCATTAAATCAGTAAGCAATAAATCATTTTAAAGGATAAGGTTAATGACTGGTTTGGCACTGCAATGCCGTGCAGTTTATCATAGCTCTGTCTCTCACCATGACACCAAGGTTAAAACAGTCGTGAGAGCTGGATGCCAATACAGACCCAGAGAGCTGTAATGAGACAAAACCTGACCAGTTCCTAGAAAAAGACACCACTGAGATACAAATGGAGGCCGATGTCTTTCCTGCTTCATAAGTGTTCATATTATTATGCTGCTGAGGAAGTCTGTTCTATTAAACAAACATGTTATTAAAGCCCACAATGCCCAGTAGCTGCTGATACTTCAGCTAATGATAGTCCTAATGAACCCAGAAGGGTAAGGAACAAATAAATTCAATACACAGGTGAAAAAATTATTCTCTTGATTTCATTATTTTATGGTGTATCAACAGGTACACGTGTGTGTGTGTGTGTGTGTGTGTGTGTGTGTGTGCACAAAATTTGCTCATTAAAATTTAATTAAGTTTTATTTATTTAGCACCAAATAACAACAACAGTTGCCTTAAGGTGCTTTACACTGTTAAGACCCTCCAAATAATCATTTGTAAATTTGTATCCCGCCCCATCAGTCAGTCAGCAGAAAATTCGAGGCGGAGTAGCCGGTGTGTTAGCGTTGTGGACCCAAAAGCAGACAGGAAACAAAGTGTAACAAAAAGTGAGCCTTTATTGTGGCTGATATCATAAACAGAAAACAAGGCAAAATGAACTGAAGGGAAAAATTTTACTAAAACCTACACTGGGATAAAGTAAAAATAACTATGAAAACTGTGACAAGAAACATGAGCATAATTCTGGACTGGTGTATGTGAAACAGTGATGTGAAAAACCAAACCAAACAAACCAAAACCAAATAGAAAACATCCGATCGAAGGTTGGCAGCACAAGAGTCCGTAATAAAACAGTTTGGGAGGCCAACCAGCAGAGGTGACAGTGATGAAGAAGGTTTGGAGGCCGACCACGTGGAAAGTGGCAGTGGCTTGGTGGGTGGACGGCACGCTGGACGTGGCTTGGCAGGCACGCTGGATATGGCTTGGCAGGCAACGGTGCGCTGGACGTGGGGGACAAGGCGAGGCAAGGCGAGACCAGACGATGTGTTGTCCTCTGGCTGTAATGTGGCAGGACCAGACAAGACGTTGACCTCTGGCTGAGGCGAAAAATAAAACTCAACTGAATCCTAACTAACAATAACAACACAAGAACTTAACATATTTCTGATATAACATAAGGAATAAAAAATACAAAATAAACTCAAAATGCTGGTTCACAGACCCAACCCCTCACACTTCTATGTTTTTTTCGACCAATGACATGGAAAAAACTCAGTGCATTATGGATGTGATTAAAAGGCTCTAGTATGGCCAACAGGTAGTTTGTGTTTAAGAAACTGTGGGCATACTGGGAACATTGCTCTGGTTTAGAAAGAATACTCTGCTGATGGCAAAGGTCTGAGGAACAGGGAGAATGGTTTGAGCTTATAGCAGGGTACCAATAACTCAACAACAACATTATTACACATTGAACATTCACTTGTCACAGCTGCATGAGGGCACATGGTGTGCACCTTCAGTTAGCTAAGAACAGGAAACAGGCTGAAATTAGACAAATGATTGGAAAACCGTTTATTGGTCTAATGAGTTTTGATTTGTACTGTGACATTCAGTTGGCAGGTTCTGAATTTAGAATAAAAAAAATCCCCCATCCAGCCGTGATCCACAGTTCAGACTGCTACTGTGGGGGTAATCATGTAAGGAATGTTTTGTGGACACACTTTAAGCCATGTACTATTTAATTAAGTGTCATGTAGACCTTGCACACTTGATGTTCACACCTGTTATGACCTGTTATGACATTTTGCCCATTAGCGTGAAACCATATAACCTTTTCTGTTTTTTAGGCTTTTTCTGACATTGTTTAGGTTTCTAGTTTAATAATTTGCATTTCTAGTTCTCTTCATTATTTTCTGCACAGGTTATATTTATAGTTTCAAGTCCCTAGGATTCTGTTAATGTGCATTCCCCATGGTGACCCTTGGTCTTCATGTTCGTTTATGTCCTATGTTGGTTTTCTGAGTTTCCTTTTTATCTCCCCGGTCCCAGTGTCAATCCTGTGTCTTAGTGTGTATCTCATGTTTCCTGTTTTATTTGGATAGTTCCTTGCCCTGTGTTCATTTTTGCTTCTGCCCTGTCTCATTATGTCTAATTAGTTCCCTCCTTTTCCCCCATCCCCTCATTATCTTCTGGGAATTTAGTCCTATGTCTTCATATTGCTGTGTGTTCTTCTGTGCTCCTCGTGTCCCAGACCTCTCCCAGTTTTCTCCCAGTTCCTGGTTCCTAGTTTTCAGTTTCCACTTTGTAGTTCAGGTTTTGTTTTTGTGAGTTTAGTTTTTGAATGTTTTTGTCACAGCAAATAAAAGCTGCCTCTGTTTGTTACCCCGTTATGTTCAAGTCCTGCGTTTGGGTCCAACTCCTGCCTGCCTCACAGTGACACATGACTGAAGAACTAGAGAATTAGGGTTGTTATGTATTTGTGCCTCATCAAATAAGCCAAATAAACAATAACCAGTTGTATTTCACTGTTTGTTATATGTTGCTTTTGTATTCCAGGTAATGTTGGCAAAGGCTTAGCCTTCCAAGGGAATATGAGAAATAAATGTATGTACGTATGTATTAATGATATGTGATTGCACAACATTGAGATGAGCACAGACTCTTTAGCTCATCCTGTGTGACGTGCCATAATGAGGGCAGTTTTTTTGTTCCCAAGCATGACACTGCTGTAAATTGCTCATTTGTGTGTGACTTGGAGACAGCTGAAGGGGTGCATTTATCTAATGGCCTCTTAAATGTGTCACTGCATAATGGCAGTGTGAATCCTCCAGATGTTGCCCTTAGTAACGGGTGTCTGCAGTCTCGAGTGCAGATTCACTAAGCACACTAGCAGGGAATCCGAGAAGCCTGTACACAAAGGAAAATGGCGTTAGGAGGAAACTCTGGGAAATCACAAAAGATACTCAAGAGGCTAGGCTACACTGACTCTAGGTAGTGTGATAACCAGTGAGGAAGCAGCATCTCCTGCCGTCCTGGTGGGAGAGGCAAAGACAAAAACAATCCACACCCTTTCCAGATCCTGAGAACCATGACATTGGTGATACTTCAGTAGCATAAAATATGTGTCATAGCTACACTCAAATGAACTTTATCAATTTTGTGCAAGCAAAATGTATCAATATTGGAAAAACTCATGTTTTAGTGTGTTTTTAACACACACAGTTGCAGGTGCAGTTTTGGTTTGGTGTTTTTATCTTGTCATACCCACAGTGGCGGATCGTCTTGGTTTGGTGTGGTTGGTTTGATATTTTTGTGTGGTTTTTTTGGTTTGCCCCCCACACATGCACTATTGCGGGTGGGTTTTTTTTTGTGTGGTCGCTTTGGTGTTTTAGTGTGTTTTTATTATTTGCCCCCCACACTCACTGTTGCAGGTGCTTTTGGTTTGACATTTGGTATTTCATTAATTTATTATCTTGCAAAAAATGACAAGTGTGAAAAGAAATGTAGTCAAAGAGATTTTAAAATGAATACATTAGTTTTATACATTTCCGCCTTATAAAACAAAATATAGAAATCCAGTTTCCCCTCGGCATTTAAATTGTTATTACTCAGGGGCCATGTGAAAATTATTGTGTTATTGATGGATTATCTGCCTCCATTTCCTCCCATTGCTAGCATACTTTTTCAACAGGAGTTCAGTTTTTACTAACACTCAGCACTGGAGGCTGTTGTTGTTTAACTGAGCAGCAATAAATCTGACCTGAAGTCTCACTGATTCTTTATCCATTTATCCAGGTTTGGGATTTATACACTGAACAAAAATATAAACACAACACTTTTGTTTTTGCTCCCATTTTTCACGAGTTGAACTGAAAGATCTGAAACATTTTCTACATACACAAATGACCCATTACTATCAAATATTGTTCACAAATCTGTCTAAATCTGTGTTAGTGAGAACTTCTCGTTTGCTGAGATAATCCATGCCACCTCATAGGTGTGGCATGTCAAGGTGCTGATCAGACAGCATGAATATTGCACAGGTGTGCCTTAGACTGCGCACAATAAAAGGCCACTCTGAAATATGCAGTTTGATCACAGAGCACAATGCTACAGATGTTGCAGCTTTTGAGGGAGCGTGCAATTGGCATGCTCACTGCAGGAATGTTTACCAGAACTGTTACCTTTAGTTTGATCTTTTCTTACAGGTACCAGAATAATAACATGATTTTCCATTGCAGATGTAACCATGATCATTCCATACACATTGCAGTTTGTTGCTTATTTTAGAGTTGTGCTCAAGTTAATTAAAGGTTAAAAGCTACAGCCAGCGCGAGTCTGGCTGATCTATGGAGGGCAAAGGCTTTGAGCTTGGAAGGCCGCACGCGCTTACACAGCACTTATAAGATGTTATTCTTGGTGATTTTGTGCTTAGTCATGTTTTAATATGTTTTAAATAGAAGTAGCTGATCCAGCAATATTCATTTAATATTATATACTTGATTTAGAGCAATACACACTGATGGTCTTAACAAATGAAAGAGTCCTTGTAGCTGCCATGTTGTGTCTTAGCAGGGTACAGACGGTTCTAGGAGACGGGGGCAGTCAGCGTCTGCCCTCGGGAAGGAGACAATGTTATTCTTTGTGTTAAATAAAATTGTCAACATTGATTGTATTACACCTGTCACTACGCAGGAGGGGGCGTTCTAATACCCTGATTTCATAAAACTATGGTGATGTGTTTTTTGAGATGAGATCTGAGACTGTCTGCATACAGTGTCCATCTCCCACGTGTGTGATCATTAAATCATCGTTTGACTCAACCCGACCGGACCAGTGTTGTTATTGTGGGTTTTTCCTCTGGTGTCCATCCCCAATATTTTGAACCTTAACATTTTGGGCCTCTCGGCCTGGGGCTCGGTCACTCAGGCGCAGCTGGCTGCCGGCGGAGCTCACGGGCGCGTCACTGCAACTCCCCCTGGCTTCTGCTCCGCGGCTGCTGAGTGAGCCCTCATCTGGGACTCTCCTCAGCTCTTTCTGGGACAGTGGCGCAGCTGCCCCTCTGTTGGTCTTCCTTGGTCTCTTGTGTTCTGGGGGCCTCTGGATGTCTGGAGTTTTGATCTCCTCCACACCTGCTTCACGCCCTGGAGGACGGGGCTGTGGCCCCCCCACACCCTCTAGCAGATTATTACATGAAGGAACCTTTTAAAAAACAAAAAACAAGCGCGTCCATGCTCACAGGTGTACACACGGGTGATCACACCCACAAACTACACCCTTTTTGGCTCCTACCTCAAAGCACACTGTGTTCTGTTGATCTTATGTGCTGCACAATAATGTTTAACATTTAGTATTTACTGTCATATTCCCATATATCATTGTGATGTTGTTTATTCTATTACTCTTGTTCTCTTCTGCTTGCTTTCTTTTTTCTTTCTCAGCAGGTGATCCAGGTGATTGATATATGCATTTTTTTTCTCTGCCCGTTCTGTTGGTTTTTGTCTTTTGCCCTTCTCCCCCGTCCCTCTTCTCAGCTGTTTCTCTTTCCCTCTTTCTTTCTCCCCTTCTTTCCCCCAGTCAAGTCTGTCCCGTATTCAGTAAGTGAAAATAAAATAAACAATAAAAGGTGAATCAAATGGACCATTACGGCAAGGCTGGGATGGTCAGTTTGGTAAAGTAAATCCGTTGGGCATCTTTCTTTGCCTTTAGACAACAATTCTGATGGCAAAAGAGCCAAACGGGACAGGCCAAAAAAGAAAAAAAAAAAAAAAAAAAAAAGAACTGTTACCTGTGAAATGAATGTTCATTTCTCTGCCATAAGCCATCTTCAAAGGCATTTCAGAGAATCTGGCAGTATATCCAACCGGCCTCACAATCGCAGACCACATGTAGCCACTCCAGCCCAGCATGTTCACCTCCAGGATGGTCAACCAGGTGGAGACCAGCCACCCAGACAGCTGCAGCAACAATCGGTTTGCATAACCAAAGACTTTCTGCAAAAACTGTCAGAAGTGCTAGGAGCATGAGGTCGTACCAGCAACCCATTCAGGCTGACACAGGCAATCCAGCTCCTCCAGCATGATACATTTATAAGTGCCATGAAAAGGTTTGTTGTTTTTACTACCACAGCCAATGGTGTGGAGGAGATACAAGGAGCAGGACAGGGCCCCGAAAAGGTGTCAACCCAGCAGCAGGGCTGAGGAGGAATCTTTCCGCTTGATAGTTTGGCAGTGGGTTCATAGTGGTCAGGGAAGGCATATTCCTTGAGAGTTGCAGAGTATTCCACATGCTAGCCAACAATATCCTGACTGCTATTAGGTGCCAGGATGAAATACTCACACCCATGTCAGATCTTATAGTGGTGAGGTGGAGCCTGGGTGCTTCCTGGTGTAGGATAATGCTTGGCCGTGAATGGTGAGAAGCAGTCCCAGAATGACAGAGGCATTGATCCCACTGGGTGACCCTCATATTATGTGGGCCTAAATCCAGAGAATCTCTGGGATATTAATGCCACATGCTGCCCAGCTCATCGATGTCCTGATACAGGTCTAGGAAGAGATCCCCAGGACACATCCACTGTCTCATCTGGGGAATAATGTGTCCTTGTCACGGATAGCAGAGGTTGACTCGCGCTATTCATGACAAGGACACTAGGAAAAGGCAATAATGAGAATAAATAAATAAATAATCTGTGACCATCACCTGCTCAACATTTTCTTAATATGATACTTGCAGCATTATAATAAATTTTTGGATTGTATCCTGTTATTGCCACTCCAGTGCACCTACTGTCACTCTCATTTGCACCAAAGCAGGTGAAATAGATTCAAGATTATTTAAGCTTCCTAAATAAACAAATTAATATCCTTGAAGTTTGACTGTGTTATACTGTGATGACTTTGTATATGATGAAAAGTTTTTTCTACAACTTGGAACATAATCCCACATCACACATTTTTTTTCCTCCTTCAATTGACAAGCCATGTTTAAAATAAACACCCTTGCAAAATGATCTTGAATATTCAGTAACTTAAAAGATTTTATCATTTTAATATCATACCAGAAGTACAGAAGAGAGAAAATAAATGGGTGATAGAGCCTCAGGCACAGCGGGAAACAAGTGACACTTCCCTCTCATCTGGCAAACAAGCCAGATGAGATGGGACAGCCAAATAGACAGATGTTACACTTTCCTCAGCTTTCAGTGTGGCACAGCAGCCACAGTAAAGGCTGTTCAAATGCAAACAAGGAGATATTCATACACACAGAACAAGAAAGAAAAATGGTCCAAATATCTGAGCGGGAGCATGAAACAGAGCTCCATCGAGAGAGCGCGCAAAAGTCAAAGTGCATCGGCTGTGATGGAGAGAAAGATCAGCAGGGCAGCAGAGACGAGGCACGGTGGCCAAAACAAACCCAGCACAGCAAAGAAAATAAAATACAGCACTTTTTTGTAGATCTGGAATAATATCTTCTCCAAAACTGTTAAGAGTTATATTCTAAAACACTTCTTCAGCAGAGGATCAGAGAGGAGAAACACAGGCTTTCTTGCTAGCAAGGGCAGCCTCCAGAACTCACACTCCAAGAGTGAGGCTCAGAGACTAAGCCCTGAGTACTGCCCTGGTCTTCATTTATATGCTTCAGTGAGCGTTTGTTCCATACATTGAGATGTGGAGGTGTACGTGTGTGTGTGTGTGTGTGTGTGTGTGTGTGGGGGGGGGGGGGGGGGGTCAGAGTGTGACCCCATAAATGACTTCCCTAAACCTGCTGGTCTCGAAGTCCAGCAGTTCATCTAAACAAAAAGCACTTAGACTAGAACAGATATAACTACGTTAATCCTACCGTAAAACAATAAGACAAGGTACGACCTCTCCCATACTCCTAGGATGTGGGGGTGAACGCCAGAACACCCTGGAATGTTACAGACCTCCTAAGATGAGACATTCTTTCAATATGCCACCAACTATATACTTCTAAACACAAATGATTACATGCAGTATTCTACCATATGCAAAATTATATCATTAAAAGATTATACTGACTACTAAGTACAATTTTCCATTGACAAAAACTGAGCAGCAGCCACATAGGACGGTCAGCTGTAGGGGGGAGATGTTAGACTAGCATGGCGGCCACACAATAAAACCCACATTTAAAGAATAAAAACATCACTTACCTCTATTTGATGGAACCAAAATAAAATTGGGCCCTTTTTTTTTTTTTAAGAAAGTTGGAAGGCTGTGCATTTAATTCAATTCAATTCATTTCAATTTTATTTATATAGCACCAAATCACAACAAAAGTTGCCTCAAGGCGCTTTATATTCTACAGTTGATACAAAGAAAAGCCCAACAATCATATGACCCCCTATGAGCAAGCACTCAATGGGAAGGAAAAACTCCCTTTTAACAGGAAGAAGCCTCCGGCAGAACCAGGCTCAGGAAGGGGCGGCCATCTGCTGCGACCGGTTGGGGTGAGAGAAGGAAAACAGGATAAAGACATGCTGTGGAAGAAAGACAGAGATTGGGATTGTTGTTTATACACATATAATGCTGAGTTAACCAATCACTGAAAGCTTACACTCCATTTAAAATAACAATTTTCAATGTGTGGAGTTTTTCTCCAGAAATATGCAAATTTTAGTGACAGGAAATACCTCAACCCAACTTTCCTGGAAAGATGGAGGGAAAGTGCGTTGGCGAGAAATCACAGAACTAATTCATAAAACATTTTAAAAGTTGAGCTTACTTTTTGTAGGCTGTCATATCTTAATGGCGCAGTGGCCATGTTGGAAGGAAGAAAAGGGGGAAAAGGAATGAAAAAAGAAGACTGGTGCAGCGTCCAACAGGAAGCAGTCATGGCACAGTGGCCATGATAAAACCACATGCTCTTCTCGTTTGTTTGCTTTTCTGCTTTTTGGATTTGCCAGAAGTATTTTTAAAAGGAAACAGATGACTCATAGAAGGGATTAAGTAAGGGGATGGTTTTATTTTTTATGTGGTTTCAACTGTTTGTGTGATGGATGTCACAAGTCACCCTAAGTTTTCTGATTTTACAGATGAAGCAGACTGCAGCAAAGAACAGCAATCAGGTTTAACCAGCACAACAGCTGCTACTGCATTTCCCTCTTTGTGTAAAGCACAGAAAAGATTAATGTCGGGGACTTTGTTTCAGCCGTTTCCTTCACCTTAATGTCTCTGGCTGGAGCGCCTGAAGCCAATGAGTGACTTCAGGGCTTAATGCCAATTTTATTTCCTGTCAGAGCACTGTGTGCTTTTTAGAGCTCTCTCCATTAAGTTATGCTATTGTTTTGGTTCAATTCCATTATAGCTTCTTGTTTGTTAGTCTTAATTACTTCACTGTTTTCTGCTAATCTTGTCTGAGCCATTTTTTTTTGACAACCAATTATTTCTCCTTTTTTCATTTGAGTTACTAGGAGTTTACTTCTAGGTTTATAATATTTCTTTTGTCTCTATAAGTGAGTTTATTGTGCGCTTTTGTTTTAATTTAGGAATGTTTTGTTTTGGCCTTGGCTTTCTTTGATGTCACAAAAGTACCACAAGATTTTGATCAACCATGTGGAACGTGGAAATGTCTGTGGAAAATTTTATATACAGCAAAAACTGAATTTGTACAAATTAATTCAAGGCAACCTTTGGCAATTATTATCCAACACAGTCTGAACTCTTGGGCGCTGTTCTCTGTTAGAATGATCGCACACTCCTCCATACCTGCTTCATACCCTGGAGGACGGGGCTGTGGCCCCCCCACACCCTCTACCAGATTATTACATGAAGGAACCTTTTAAAAAACAAAAAACAAGCGCGTCCATGCTCACAGGTGTACACACGGGTGATCACACCCACAAACTACACCCTTTTTGGCTCCTACCTCAAAGCACACTGTGTTCTGTTGATCTTATGTGCTGCACAATAATGTTTAACATTTAGTATTTACTGTCATGTTCCCATATATCATTGTGATGTTGTTTATTCTATTACTCTTGTTCTCTTCTGCTTGCTTTCTTTTTTCTTTCTCAGCAGGTGACCCAGGTGATTGATATATGCATTTTTTTTTCTCTGCCCGTTCTGTTGGTTTTTGTCTTTTGCCCTTCTCCCCCGTCCCTCTTCTCAGCTGTTTCTCTTTCCCTCTTTCTTTCTCCCCTTCTTTCCCCCAGTCAAGTCTGTCCCGTATTCAGTAAGTGAAAATAAAATAAACAATAAAAGGTGAATCAAATGGACCATTACGGCAAGGCTGGGATGGTCAGTTTGGTAAAGTAAATCCGTTGGGCATCTTTCTTTGCCTTTAGACAACAATTCTGATGGCAAAAGAGCCAAACGGGACAGGCCAAAAAAAAAAAAAAAAAAAAAGAATGATCGCACACTGCTTCAGTAACACTGAGGTCTGGCTCTGGGGAGGCCCATCCATGACTGATCCTCTGTGTGTTTCTATCCAGGTGTGCTTTCACTGCAATGCCAGTGTGTTTGGACCATTGTCAGGCTGAAAAATTAATCTACTGCCAATCAGATGCTTTCCAAATTGTATGACTGATGGTTACACCACTGTCGGAAATGCAGCCCAAACCATAACAGAACCTCTGACATGAGACCTTCACCAAAGACTTAATAATTTGGCATACCCCAGCCTATTCTCCCTGATTCCCTTCCTTAAGAATGGCTTCTTGTTATCTTTGTAATTTTTCATTGTTTAAATGAAATAAATGAAAATAAATGGTGTGTTTTGTGAGAAGCTGCTAGCAACAAAACCTAAAGATACGATTTAAAAATGGGATGTTTGCTAAGTGGTCTGCTATGTGTAGACACAACACAGGTTCATCTCTTGAGTTAGGAGCCTTTTTATGCTCAATTGATTCATAGGTGACTGTGAAGTTTTTGAAAAAGCTGTTTTGTCTTTTTTTAGTCAGGATTTAGGAAATATTCCTGGAGTGGATCCTTGATAAATAAACAGCTTTATAAAAACTGCTGCATGATAACCGAATGAAAATGCATTAAAATCATTAACTCATTAAACAACAACAAACAAAAAACAATCGACATTTCTTGAGTGCAATAATGCCATATAACAAAACTACTTGGTAAATGCTCATGAAGGTTTTTGTTTTAATGCCTCCACACAGGTGACTTCATTCATTTTAGACGTTTGCTCTTCAGGAGCATGTAAACAGAACTTTCATTGCCCCTGTTCAGTGAGAGAGCTATCCACAAAAACTTACACTTTCTGCAGTTTCCTTTTTTTTTTTTTTTTTTTTTTTTCTTTTTTGGCCTGTCCCGTTTGGCTCTTTTGCCATCAGAATTGTTGTCTAAAGGCAAAGAAAGATGCCCAACGGATTTACTTTACCAAATTGACCATCCCAGCCTTGCCGTAATGGTCCATTTGATTCACCTTTTATTGTTCATTTTATTTTCACTTACTGAATACGGGACAGACTTGACTGGGGGAAAGAAGGGGAGAAAGAAAGAGGGAAAGAGAAACAGCTGAGAAGAGGGACGGAGGAGAAGGGCAAAAGACAAAAACCAACAGAATGAGCAGAAAAAAAAAATAAGAAAAAAAAATGCATATATCAATCACCTGGGTCACCTGCTGAGAAAGAAAAAAGAAAACAAGCAGAAGAGAACAAGAGTAATAGAATAAACAACATCACAATGATATATGGGAACATGACAGTAAATACTAAATATTAAACATTATTGTGCAGCACATAAGATCAACAGAACACAGTGTGCTTTGAGGTAGGAGCCAAAAAGGGTGTAGTTTGTGGGTGTGATCACCCGTGTGTACACCTGTGAGCATGGACGCGCTTGTTTTTTTTAAAAGGTTCCTTCATATAATGATCTGCTAGAGGGTGTGGGGGGGCCACAGCCCCGTCCTCCAGGGTATGAAGCAGGTGTGGAGGAGATCAAAACTCCAGACATCCAGAGGCCCCCAGAACACAAGAGACCAAGGAAGACCAACAGAGGGGCAGCCGCGCCACTGTCCCAGAAAGAGCTGAGGAGAGTCCCAGATGAGGGCTCACTCAGCAGCCGCGGAGCAGAAGCCAGGGGGAGTTGCAGTGACGCGCCCGTGAGCTCCGCCGGCAGCCAGCCGTGCCTGAGTGACCGAGCCCCAGGCCAAGAGGCCGGGGGCACCCCACCTCCGAAGTGGCCCGAGCGAGCCCCAGGCTCCAGGCCCCGATAAGCGGCCGCCAAGGAGTGAGCCGGTGTGTACCTGGACGCCCATCTCCAGACACAAAGAACCACCAACGCACCGATGTCTGAGGGAGTCCGCCACTGGCAGGGGAAGTGGTGGTAGGGGGAGATAGGCCTCCAAACCTTGGAGGGCCTAAGATGTCCCCAGAGAGGTGGCGCCTGACACCAAACCTGACATATAGACACAGAAATACAGGCACACACATATACAAACATCCATTCCCACCCTCATGCTCTCATATGCACTTACTCCACACTCAACCAACGTGGAGACAGACATAAAGAGACGCTGTACACACGATCACACTCCCCAAGCGTACTCTACAAACCGGGTCTAGGTACCCTTGCCCCTGGAGGGGGGAACTGCACCCAGACCCAGGTGGTGTAACCCTTTTCCCTGCGGTGGGGGAGGCAGACCGCCCCGACTCCGCAGCAGCAGGGAGGCCCCACACTCCAGACCGCAGTCGGACGGCCAACTCCTCCTCCTAGCCCCCCCGCTCCAGCAGGCCGCAGAGAATGGGGGTGAGAGAAGACTCCAAACCTCCCTCCACCCGCTCATTGTAGTGTTGATGCATGTGTGTTCTAAGGTGCATTTAAAACCCAGGAGGGCATGGAGCTACCTGCCAGAGAGCAGCAGGTAAGCGCATAGTCCCTCCTGCTAGCCCTCAATGTCTACGTGTATTTAACATTGAGAGGTGGGCAATGACGCCAGGGGTGGGGTGTACACCCTGATGGTACTTTGGATTCCGTGTATCGTGCCCACCCCCAAGATCCTATATGTATGTGTAATGAGAGTGTGAGTAATGTGAATGTCTAAGTTGTGGGATAAAATTGAGGCAGAGGCAGCCAGAAGGGGACGGGGGGGTGGCCTCCTCTGCACCCTGGTGACATACCCCTACTCCAAGGCCCTGCATGTGTGGGTGGTTGTTGTGGAGCGGGAAGAGGGAGGCAGCTGGAGATGGGGAGGGAAGGAAGGGAGGGGCAAGTGACCCCTCCCTGGGGCCAGCTCCCCCGCTGACCCCAGTAGGCACCCCCATACTCCGCGACCCGCCAGGGAAAGGGGGCCCAGGCCCATCCAGACCGGGGCGCAGCGCAGCAGCGCCTCCCGGCCCGGGACAGTCCACCCAACCCCACCACAGAGAAAACTGCACCCACCCCACCATCCACTCTTCTTCCAGACTACATAAGACAATAGACGCCCAGGCTGAGATCTTCCTCCACCTCTCCTGTATCTCCTCCTCCTGCAGAGAGAGCCCCTGAGGAGAGGAAAGCTCCTGCAAGATGTGACAATCTTCCCCACCAGTTGAAGAGCCCCCCAGGTGGCTCGATGCACCGGCAGCACCCTGCTCGAGGGCTGGGCCCCCATGCACCCACCCGCCCACAACCCCGGCAACACACCAACCAGGACCCAAGGCCCCGAGGCCCAGCCAGGGCCCCAGCCCAGAGACGGAGGGCCCCCAGAACCTCACGCCCATCCTGGACCCACCCAGGGGCAGCCAGGCTACCAGGTCAGTAACCCACGTCCGTCAGCACAGACCCTCCCCTAGCCCCGCTGCACGCAGCCGCGAGGAAACAGTCACCTGAGAGCCAACAGAGCCCCTAACCGGACATGACCGCTACCCCGGGTTGAGCCCCCCAAGGAAGATGCCTCCGGGGAACCCCCCGACGCCCTAAGCCTGTCCCTACCCCCACACCAATCACAACAGTGAAGGGGGGACCAAACTATGACCCCCCACCCCCACTAGGTGATGGAGCTGATCAAAGGAGCCCAGAGCAATTGATCTGATGTGGTGGCAGAGGCTGTATCAAGACTAATGTAATCTAATAGATAATTTCTATATTGGTTAGAATTAAGATTATTTTTATTTTTCCAGTTCATGAGGACTGTTTTCTTGGCTATGCATAGGGCAGTGAAAACCATATGGGCGATATTCTTTTCTGAAGTGACATTATCTAAGCTGCCCAACAAACACACTAAGGGGGAAGTTGGAATGTTACATTTCAGACACTTCGATAAGTCTTCACATATCTCGCGCCAAAACTTCTGAACTGGTGGACAGAACCAAAGAGCGTGGATATAATTGTCCGGTGAATTGGTTTGGCAGTGTGAGCAGTTGTTGGTAGACGTAAAGCCCATCTTGAACATCCGATGACCTGTATAGTGCACTCTATGTAATATTTTGTATTGAATTAATTGAAGACTGGGATTTCTAATTAGATGAAAGGTTTTTAAGCAAATCTGAGACCAGAAGTTTAGGTCTAAGTTAACTGATAAATCCGCTTCCCATTTTGCAATAGGAAGTGATATTGATTCATCTGTTTTAGAAAGCATTCTGTATATTTTGGATAGTAATTTGGGGGTTTTAAGAGTAAGAAATTGAACCACACTTGGTGGTGTTTGTAGTTCAACTTGACCCAGTTTAAATTTCTTTTTTTACTATGGATTTAATTTGTTGATATTCTAAAAATCTTTTCTTGTTGATCCCATATTGTGATTATTGCAAAGTGCTTGTTCTACATCTAGCCAAGGTTCATCTAAGAGGGGATGTTTTAGCCATCCTGAGATAAACTGAAGCCTGTTGGCTACGAAGTAGTGCTGAAAGTTAGGCAGTTCTAGTCCTCCTTTATCCTTGGTCTTTTGTAGTGTTTTTAAGCTTATACGTGGGGGTTTATTTTTCCAAAGGAATTTGGACATACATGAATCTAGAGATCTGAACCAATCTTGTGGCAGTTTAGTTGGGATCATTGAGAATAAATAATTTATTTTTGGTAAGACCATCATTTTTATAGCAGCAACCCTTCCCATGAGTGATATGGGTAGACATTTCCATCTAGCCAGATCATCTTCTACCTTCTTTAAAAGTGGGATATGGTTTAATTTAGTTAGATCTGCAAGCTTGGGACAAACATTAATACCTAAATATTTTATATTTCCCGATTGCAGTGGTGTAGAAGAGGAATTATGGAAGGAGCAATTAATCGGTAGAACTGTAGATTTTTACCAGTTAATTGAGTAATCTGATATTCTTGCAAAAGAGTTTATCAATTCAATCACCCCAGAGATATTGGTTTGTGAATTTTGGAGAAAGAGTAACACATCATCCGCATAAAGGCTGATTTTATGTTCCACGTTCTTGCATTTTATGCCCTTAATTACTGAATTCTGTCTAATTGCTGCTGCTAGTGGTTCAATAAAATTTGCAAACAGTGAAGGGGAGAGTGGACATCCCTGCCTGGTGCCCCTCAAGAGACAGAAGCTGGAGGATGTCTGGTCATTTGTTCTAACACAAGCTGTTGGGGAATTATATAATATTTTTAACCAGTTTATGAAAGAGGATCCAAAACCAAATTTGTGTAAAGTTGCAAATAGAAATTTCCAGTTAACTCTGTCAAATGCTTTTTCTGCGTCTAAAGAGAATATTGTAGTTTCTAGGTTTTTACTGTATGAGTAGTCTATCAAATTAAGTAATCTACGTGTATTTGTTGATGAGTGCCTACCTTTTATGAAACCAGTTTGGTCAGGATGAATTAAGAGGGGGGTTATTTTCTCCAGTCTCTTTGAGAGAGCTTTGCAGATTATTTTAAGGTCTACGTTTATAAGGGATATTGGACGATAGCTTGAGGGATATATAGGGTCTTTGCCTGGTTTTAGCAGGAGATTAATGTTTGCAGAATTCATATTTGATGGAAGTCTGCCCTTTTCTTTAATTTCCAACAACGTTCTGTAGAAAACTGGTGTTAAAATCGACCAGAATTCTTTGTAGAATTCTGCAGGAAAGCAGTCTGGACCTGGAGCCTTATTATTGGGCATACTTATCAGGGCTTCCTGGAGTTCACCTGGTGTCAGTGGTGAATCCAGTGCCATTGCTTGAGTGTCCAATAATTTTGGAAGAGTTATGTTGTCCAAAAACTGATCAATTTCTTTTTTAGATGGATTTATTTGTGGTGAATACAACGTTTTATAGAAATCCCTGAAAATGTTGTTTATTTGTATCGGATCATATATTGTGTTCCCAGATGAATCTTGAACAGCACATATAGTTGTTTTTTCTTTATTTATTTTTAGCTGGTTTGCTAGAAATTGACCGGATTTATTACCATGTTCATAATTTTGTAGGCGTAGTCTTTGTACTAAGAATTTTGTTTTTTTATCAATTATCTCATTTAATTCTAGTTTTGTTTTGTGTATTTTGTTCAATGTTTCCTGATCTTGGTGGGACGCGTAGGCTTCTTCTAGTGATTTGATGTTTTTTTCTAATTCCTGAATATTTTTGTTTTCTTTTTTCTTTTTATGTGATGAGAAAGAAATTATTTTACCTCTCATCACAGCTTTCCCTGCTTCCCATAGAACAGAAGCTGATGTTTTGGGAGTGTCATTATAGTCCAAATATGAAGTCCACTCTTTTTTAAAATATTTAATAAAGTCTTCATCTTTAAGTAGTGATATATTAAATCTCCAGTTTTTTCTTGGCGTAGTATTATTCTTGTGCATTAGTGTTAAAGATACAGGACCATGATCGCTGACAGCTATAGGATGAATCTCAGTGTCTTTCTGCAGTTTCCAAGCCAGTTCCCTTTAGAACAATCATGTTTTTACAACAACGTAATGATAAGAAGTGTTTACCTGCAGAAATCCCAGCCGACTCTGTGTGTTTCTGAACTCAGCATCTTCTTCTTTACATTATTTAAGTGGCGCTCAAAAGTCCTCGTTTGTCTAAACGTTTCACCATCTGCAAACATTTCCGAACAGCGCTGGATATTTCGGTCCTCATCAGATGATCCTGCCTGCTGTTTGTTTTCAGTGCTGACAGCCAGTTAGCATCATCTGTTATACATGAAGATTAAATAACACGGCTGCCTTTGTTCATGTAATGAAAAGCCATCGTTGGATATGCCATTCTGCAGCAGGGTCACTTAGGATGCTGTGTATATAGGACTGTATCATAACCATAATCGTAATTTTCTAATTATTCATCCTAAAAATGTTGGATGCCTCCATCATAAATGAATGACTCACCACAGCAAAGAGCAGTCTTCATTTTAGTCCACCTGACTGAGAAATTTGAGCATGTGGCAGGGTGGACCATGCTGTATCTTAAAGGAGTCATTTTAATTAGTCTCATACGCTGAACTTGAATTTTCATTGGGAGGTGGAAGGTGGAATCCTGCCGGACAAGGACAAAATTAGGCAAAAGCAAATGCAGATAAGATTAAGTTTAATTAAGGAGTTTTGATATTATTCAGACACCGTAAGTCTGTTTTGGTGGAAAAGATGTCAAGGTTCAAACTTGATATCATTTAGTAACTGTGTTTCAACATGAAACACTGTCAGCACACCTTCTGCAGCCTAGATGAAAAACCTCACTTCAAATACACTGAATCCAAATTTAGCCAAGACTAATTTTCACTCAAATCTTCACATGATCTCAGATAACAGCACAATAAATGATTGTCCACTGATCACTGTGTTAGATATCTAAAGCTTCATGAATACAGTGATGTGAAAAAGTGTCATCTGTATCTGTGTCATCCGTCAGATAAATAAGTCCACAGGAAACGGGGATAAGTCGCAGCCAAACCTGCTGATCAGCTGCACCTGATTAACTTGATCAACAGCAAATACAGCTTTGCAAGTCTGGAGCATTCAGGTATATGTTAACACAATGCCACAACCTTTCCAGGAGTGGGGACGTCCCAGCAAGTTCACCTAAAGCTCAGACCTTGAAACTGCAAAGCCCCCTACCAAAACCAAAATTAAAAAGTCCTGTAGACGTATTCATTTCTTTATTGATCAAAATAATTTTAATTTAAATTTGCAGTTTGGTTAGAATTAGGCAACAAAACTCTTCATTAGACAATTGTGAAAGCATGGGTTTTGGTTTAACCTTTGGTGTTAATCAACCGAGTTAACGAATCAAACTTTTTCCTCTAGCTACCAATCCAAGCAACCACAGTGACGTTACTGTTGTGCTGTAGAAACATTACCAGTGTTTCCTCACTGTGAGTTCATCACCTGGGCTTCAGCTGTTATGCAGAAAAGCATTGAATTCTAACATTAGAGGAGTTTTGATGACAAAAGCTCTGCAGATGATGTACCTGACGATTGCAGATGGTAATGAATTGGCTTTTATGACTTTCACAAATGTGTAGCTGTGACTCTCAAATAATTGGGCGCACTCTGATGGATTTCTTTGTTCTTCCCAGAATGACATAAGTTTCATGTCATCGTTTCATCTGGAAAAAACAATGTGAGACAACGTTAACACAGGTCCACCTTTTGTGTTGCTATTACTCCACCAGGTTCACTGAGGACTGACTGATGGTGACATTCATCTGCACAAAAGGCTCGATTTCATCTGCATGAAAGAACATTTGGAGGATGTTGGGGGAAAACTCTGTAAAAGACCCAGGAGAAATAAAGACACAATGAGACAAGATTACTTTTGATGCTTTAACGTGTACACGGGTAAGCTGTTAAAACAACTCACATCGTGAACAGAGGCTTGGCACTTTTTATAGGAAAGACAGTGAGAACAGGATAAGAAAATAATAAACAGATAAAATAAACAACTCCATATGTGGCGCTAGTCTCGTCAGCAGAGAGCTGGGAGAAAGCTGTGAGAGATAAAACAATCTAAAACAATATGTCCCAAAACAATATGTCTTCGCTGGGAAAGTCTAAAAGGATAATTCTAAACTAATCTAACCATAGACAAAGGGCAGAGAAAAGGCATCTTTGTACATTTAAAAGAAGGTAAAGAAACATAGAATCATTTTCCACTAACATTCCCTCCTGTTTTAACTTATTTTAAATGTATACAACAATTGTCTGTGAAGGTTATTTATTAAGTATCTTTAGCAATTTTTTAATGTTCAAAATGTCAACATAGCAGAAATGTAAATCATGTGGTCTAAAGAATAAAACAAATAAAAAGATAATAAAAGAACAAAGAAAAGCATAGTAAATGAAATAACAACAGGAATAATCAAGAGAAAACAATAAAACTAAAACTACAAAAAATAAAAGGATAAAAACCTTATATTGTACCTGCATAAACTACTAATGTGTTAATCAGTGCATGATCACTTGACAAGTCATTTTTAACCACCACGTCATTTATTAGCAGCTATTACAAGTTGTCCTCTAACAGAATTGCAACGGGATGCTGTTCTTCTTGAGGCACGGCAACATAAGCAGTC
Organism: Aulonocara stuartgranti; assembly: GCF_965226115.1. Taxonomy (NCBI): domain Eukaryota; kingdom Metazoa; phylum Chordata; class Actinopteri; order Cichliformes; family Cichlidae; genus Aulonocara; species Aulonocara stuartgranti. Next base: position 25,560,718 of record NC_138951.1, read on the forward strand.
ATTGTAGTTGTTATCATCTTTGAAATCATCACTCTTAGACATGGCAATACACACAACACTAATATGAGCAGTGCTATCATGATGAGACCTAGAAGGACAAACGGCTTTGCTACAGCAGCCAGCCATGAACCGCCGAACAGCCAGTCCAGCCAGTCCAGCCAGCCTTGTGCTGTAGCTGCTCCAGGTGTGTGGTCAGTGACATATTTTTGCAGAACGGTCAAATTCTGCAAAGCTTCATAAATGTCTCCTCCAGCTTCGTATCCATCAGGGATAAACGTGCAAACTCCTCCTTGTGATGCTGTTAGCAGGTCTAGTGTCAGTCTGTTCTGCACCACCATCGTTCTGATGGCCTTCTGTTCTAAGGCCGTTCCCAGGGTCTTAGTTAAGTTGATGTGTCGTAGCAGAGCATATCGGTTGATTTCCACGTGATCCCGCACCTCGGCAACTCCAATGCCGGGGATCAAGCTCTGTAAGAATTTCACTCCTCCTCAGATGCGAAACTCTGGTTCCTTTACTGCTTGGTGCCGTCCGTGCACATCCTGTCTGGTACTGAGTCTTTGTTTGTAGTGGCATTCGGTAGCTGTAGTTGGAGCGACAGTTGAGGCTCATCAGCGTCGTGTTACTGGCACAGGTGTCGTTGATTGAACAGGCCATACACTTCCTCTCGTTCCTCGGTGGGCAGAAAGTGTATATGTACTTACATAGGTGTGTAGGCAGCTCCCCCACTGCCCGCGATCCATTGTTCATCACACATACTGGCAGTTGCACTGCGTTCAGCTTGTTCAGTAGAATTACATCAGGCAGTGGGTCTGAGACTTGGGGCCAGTTCAGTAGGTAGGTCTGTCCGGAACAGTTCACATTTGTGGGTCATGATGACCTCCAGGTTGCTTTTGCTGGGATGCTGTAGTTGGCCTTGGACCAAAGAGTACCGTAGCCTGGATGTGTTGCCAGGCCCAACAGGCACCAACTGCGATCTTCAGGTATGCTGTACGGCCACAGGCCAGACGTCTGTGAGGATAGGGGCATATGGGTACATGCATAGCAGTCAGTTTTATTATTCAAGTGAGCTGTAGTGTTCATAAACTGCCACCAGAAGTTAGTGGCGTAGCCATGGGGAAACTTGGTGTACTTTCCTTTGTCATACAGTGTCTGCCTTTTCTTCATATAGCGTGACTTGTTGTCCCTCACGGAAGCAAAGGTGAGGAGCCCGGCCAGGGTCAGGGCCGCTGCAGCTATTAGGAGCCACCACCTCATGACAACAGGACACACCCTCCTGTCGTGAGTAGACCCCCCGGCCAGGAAGGCTGTCCCCTCCACCGGGCGAGATCACAACGATTGGGCGAGCCTGTGTCGGCTGAGTTTAGATGGCTTCACTTACTCGCCTGCAGTGACTCTGATGGATCCAGGATGGTCGTTCCGCAATTTTGCAAGCGGTGGGCATGGTGAGGAGAACCTGATGTGGTCCCTCCCACCTGGGTGCGCTCCAGTTTTTCCTTTGGAGCACCTTGATCAGAACCCGGACACCGGGCTGTAATCTGCAAGACACTTGATAGACATCATTACATTCTTCGTTATTTACAATCATCTCTTTATTTTCCTACAACTTAGACATACATTTTGCTACTGAAATTGTATCTGCCTTTTTCACTGGGTAGATTTCTGGCCACTTTGAGAATACATCTATAACCACTAGGGCGTATTTTTACCCTTGGCATTCATTTAGCTCAATAAAGTCCATGTGGATTGTTTTGACACGTCATGCACGTTCTGACAAATTGTTTTGCTGATGTTTCAAAATTTACAGTGTAGAATTTACAGTGTAGAAATGAGAGTTGACAATACTGGTGTAACGTGAGGGTTCACTAGATGGTTCGGAATCTCTCTGAATAATTAGAAACAGCAAGACGGAGACGGATAACTTTTTAGCAGCCTCTTTACTTTAGCACCCCGCAACAACCCACACTTCCTGTGTGCCGCCCTCATGAATACTTCACTGACCTCTCAGAAGCCAGGAAAACTTAAACTCAGATCAAAACAGGGAAAACAACCAGGTAGATATAACACATACTTATTACTGGTTTGAACATGCATGTCTAAACATTCAAACATGTAAATATCAAAACACGTAACCATCAAATAGCTACATAACTAGCTTTATAACCTTTGTAAACACCTCTTTGTATATCAAATTAGATTTAAGTTTACTTCTACACTTTACATTTTCCTCCCCCCCTCACATAAGAAACGTCCCCGTTTCCCTACAGAAAAAGGGGGGGGGGGGGGGGGACAACGTGCTGTGAGCAAAGGGGACAACAATAAAACAACAGCAAAACCAAAAACAATTTCAGTTCAAAACATAGTCCTTGAGGTATCTGGGAGGCACAACTTGACGTCTCCCACATCGCCGTGAAACACCAGATACTCGATGAGGAGTTGAAGGGACAGTGTCTGATTGGTGTATCACCACATGGCCAGAGGGGGAAGTCGTTACAGTCTCAGACCGAGGAGAAGGGGACAAAGGAGAGTGGGAATGGGGTCGTGACTGGTTTAGAGGTGGTGGCTGACAAACCTGAGGGTCTGATGAGGTTGCAGGGCTGCGGCCCTGAACATTCCAGCTCCCTTCAGCTGCAGATTTTGGAGCTGTGAAGGGCAAAGCACCTGATAATGCAGTCAACTGTGGAATCTGGGGCTGTACAGGTATGCCACCTGCAGGTGAGTTGGTTCCACCTTTTGGGACAGGTGCTTTGTAAGGCCTGAGACGATTGTAGTGAACAATTTGAGTCTTGTCTGATTGGTCCAGGAGGTAGCGAATCCTGTACGTGACACCAGGGTTTTCTCCAGCTGTTCCAAGGCACTCCAATATCTCAAAGGGGCCCTTCCAATGTGGAGCAAGTTTCTGCTTTGCTGTAGTGGGGTCATTTAACCACACCAAGTCACCCGGAACATAAGGAGTGTGTTTGATGCCCCTATCGTACAGTTGTTTCTGCTGGTTGTGGGCACAATCTCTGTTCCATGCTGCAGTGCTGAAGGCAGACTGAAGTCTCTGAGTCAACTGGGTGACGTAGTCAGCAGGAGAAGCAGAAGTAGATGATGCCGGCATGTTGGTAGGCAACAGCATATTAGCAGGCATCCGTGCCTCATGTCCATGTGTGAGAAAAAATGGTGTAAACCCCGTGGTAGAGTGAGGACTGGTGTTGTAAGCCAAAGCAACTTGATTGAGGCAGTCATCCCATTCGCCAGGCTGCTGAAGGAGTAACTTAGCTAACTGGTCAATAAGTGTTCGGTTGAACCTTTCGACCATCCCATCGCATTGAGGGTGATATGGGCTGGTCCGTGTCTTCTGGATGCCTAGCAGCTGACACAGATGTTTCACCAGGTCAGATTCAAACTGACGTCCTTGGTCTGTGTGTAGCATTTCAGGGATGCCGTGCTGACAGATGAAGTTGTCAAACAGGCATTTTGCAACTGTTGTGGCACGTTGGTCTGCGATAGCATAGAGACTGACATATTTCGAGAAATAGTCTTGAACAACGAGCACGTACCTGTTGCCACGACTCGTAATGGGGAGTTCAAGTATGTCAGCTGCCACCTTTTGAAATGGCTCCGCAGCAACAATTGTTTTCATTGGAGCTCTGTGATGAGGTGTGGGATTCCGTCTGGCATCACATGGAGTGCATTGTGTGCACCATATTCTGATGTCACGTGACATGAATGGCCAGTAATATAGCTGCTGAGCACGTTTCAGGACCTTATCTGCTGATAGGTGACCGGACACTGGGTTGCCATGCAGCAGCTGTAGGACAGTGTCTTTTAAAGATTCAGGAACAACCAACTGATGCAACACTGACTTTTGGGATGGGTTGAAAGCTTTACGACAGAGTAAGCCATTGTGAAAGGTAAGTCTAGAGTACTCATGCCATAGCACTTTTTCCTGAGGTGGGCATTTTTTCATACGCCAGTAGGGTGGTTTCTGACCCTTAGCTTTCCAGCCAATGACTTCTGACAGTACAGGATCTTTTTGTTGTTCACTTTTGAGATCATCTTCAGGCAGCTCAAGCACAAATGTGGATGAAACAGATAGCGCTGCACACTGCAGTCGTGGATCAGGAAAGTCATTGCATGGAATGTGTTTTTGGTCGGTACTGCAGGGACTATGGTTGGGCGGGCCTGCAGGACCTACGCACCTCTCTTCAGGTTTCAAGGTAGCAGAAGCAGTGCAGACTGGGTCCTGCTCTACGGTTTCACCAGTGACAGGGCGACGTGACAGTGCATCCGCATTGAGGTGGCGGTGGCCATCTTTATGAATCACAGTCCACTCAAAAGGATCGAGTTCAAGAGCCCAGCGAGCACGGCGACCAGTTCTATCACTGTCAATGGGTATTTTCCGAAGACCCAGGAGGGGCTTGTGATCAGTGACAATAACAAATGGCTGCTTGTAGAGATAGTGACGAAAATGTCTAACTGCCCAAACAATGGCCCAGAGTTCTCGATCATAAGTCGACCACTTTCTTTCTGCCTTTGTAAGCGCATGGCTAGCATAGGCAATGACTTTCTCTTGCCTTCCCTGTTTTTGAGCTAGTACACTGCCAATAGCTGTGCTTGAAGCATCAGTATACAGAGAAAATGGCAATGTGAAGTCAGGGAATGAAACCACTGGAGGGTTTGAGAGGGCATGTTTCAGATACATGAATGCATCCTGGCACTGAGAAGTCCATTGAAAAGTTGCATGCTTTTCAGTGAGAGCATGTAGGGGGACACTGTGGTGCGCAAAGTTTTGAATGAACTTGCGATAATATGAACAAAGTCCAAGGAATGACCTTACTTCTGTCGCTGTTTGTGGAATAGGCCAGGCTTGCACACTGTTCACATTTCTGGGGTCAGGCTGGATGCCATGTTTTGATACAATGTGGCCCAGAAATTGTACCCGATCTTTGGCAAAACAGCATTTTGAGGGGTTTAGCTTCAAGCCACTTGCCTGGAATCTGCCGAATATTTCTTCCAGATGCTGGAGATGTTCTGCGAAAGAGCGGCTGTAAATGAGGACATCATCCAAATACACTAAGCAGGTTTTCCAGGGAAGGCCACGAAGTACCATCTCCATTAACCGCTGACATGTGGCTGGAGCGTTTGTGAGTCCCATGGGCATAACAGTGAAGTGGTAAAGTCCACTGCCGGTTGTGAAAGCAGTTTTCTCACGATCCTTCTCTTCCAGTTCAACCTGCCAATAGCCATGTTGAAGGTCCATTGTGGAGAACCAGGCAGAACCTGACAGAGCATCCAGTGCATCATCAACCCTTGGAAGAGGATGAGAGTCTTTGATTGTCACTGCATTGAGTTTCCTATAGTCGAGACAGAAACGCCATGTACCATTTTTCTTTCGCACCAGAACAACTGGGGCGGCCCATGGGCTGTAGCTTTCTTCGATGACACCTGCCTTTAAAAGGTTGTCAACTTGAGTCTGTATTTCAGCTCTCTGTTCAGGTGTCACTCTATAGGCTCTTTGTTTAATCGGTGTAGCATCACCTGTGTGAATATGATGCTTAATTATGCCTGTGTGACCTCTGTCTTCTGAGTGCTTACTGAAGATTCCTGAATACTTCTGGAGAAGCGATTTCAGGGACTGAACCTGGGAGTGTGACAAGTTTGTTTCATCGATTTCTACCGGCAGAGTCGAATCATACACAGGTGAAGTAGCACAACATGTCTGCTCCAGTGGGATGATATCAACAGATGAGCCTGAATGAAACTCACCAAGATGCTGTCCAGGGTACAGTTCGATTTCATCACTGGAGGGATTAAGCATTCGAACCACTGTAGTACCATTCTGAACTTCACTGAGAGTGTGAGCCACAACAATGTCACATGTCGGATTAGGGATCAAGACACCATAGTAGTCTGTTGGAACAGGAGAAGCTGGTGTGGCTGCTGACACACAGGCTGTGATCAGAGTTTCGCTCATAGCTGGAATTTTGGTTGGCGCTAACACAGAAACATTACAGCAGGCAGCCACCTCATGTCCTTTGGGCAACAGGGGAATTTTCATGTCCCACAGTTGCAGCACTTTGTTTTTGAGGTCGAGAAGAGCATGGTGCCTCTGCAGAAAATCCCAACCTAGAATGACTGGCTGGTAAGCACCTCTGAGGACTTCAAAGTCCTGCTGCCATACCTGAGTCCCAAGCCTAATACCAACGGTTAACTTGCCTAAGATTTCCAGACGTTCTCCATTGACCGAACGAGCTGGCACGGAGGATGCTACCATAGGCCGTTTTTTCAAAGCTGGATGAGAGTTTCGAAAATCTTCACTCACAAGGGAGACAAAGGAACCAGAGTCAATTAGAGCACACACTTCAATGCCCTCGACAATAGCCAAGACGTTAGAGGAGACTGATCCCTCAGATTCTGAGGGGAACTGGGGGATGTGGTTTTGGGGCCCTGATACTGTAGCTGATGTTTGCCCCTCAACAGCAGCTAATGAAAGTTTCCCTGTGGGCCGGAGGTGAAATGTGCAGGCCTTTCCGGGGACTGGAAACGAACACTGGTCCTACTGTAGGACGCAGCATCTCTAACTCTACGTGGAGCAGGACTGGGACTGCGTCGGTATCTTTTATTGTCAGGGTAATTGTACCTGGAATACTGGGGGGGCTGTTGGGAATGGTATGTGCGTTGATCGTGTTTCTCACATTTGTCCCACTCATTGAACCTCTGGGGAACAGGGGAAGAAGGACGTCCATGGTGAGACTCTGGATCACGATGATAACGCCTCTCAGGCGAGCAATAGTCTCTGGAATGTTGTCTGGCATGATAAGGCGACGGGGACGCACTGCGGGTGCTGTACTGAACATTGGAAGAGGAGGATCTATCACGACTGGAGTCCAAACGTTGGGCAAAGTAACTCTGTTTCTCCCCTAACTGCTGTACTTCATGTTTCAGGCTGGTTACAGTAAGCGTGAGCTCCTCAACTGCTTGAAGAAGTTTAGCATCAGTAGGCTGAGGACGTATCATAGCAACCTGTTCCGAAGACGGAATATGAGAGGATCCTGCAGCTGTAAGTTGCAATGCTGCCCGTGCTCTCTCACAACGGCTGGCAATGCGCAGGGCTCCGTCGAAATCCTCTGCACCCATCTCATGAATCTTAGATTGCAAGGTGGGGTCCAACCCAGCAACAAAACGGCGAAATTTTTCACCTTCCAAGGCATTGTAGTCATAGTTAGGGAAAGCTTCAAGCACAAGACGGGTAATATCCGCGCTGTACACATCTAAACTTTCACCTGGTTTCCGGGGGCGAGCATTCACATGTGTCTGGAAGAATGGCAGAGAATATTTTGGACCGAAAACCTCTTTCAGCTTATCCTTCACTAGATCATAGTCTTTCTGGGTTGATGAAGGCAAACTGTCCCAGTACAAAAATGCAGCATCTGCTAGACGAGTAGGCAGAACAGAGGACATCACAGTTGGCAAATCTACCTCAGGTGGAGTCATAGCTTGCACTGCCACTTCAAAGCGACGAGACCAACTAGTAAAAGATTCAGTCTCATCTCCTTTAAAAACAGGTGGAAGATCTATTGTCAGGGCACTGGAAACGGTATGGTGGGCGGGAGCAGCAACAGTCCGTATTGCATCCACTGTCCTCGAATGTGGCACAGGAGAAGAGCGCAGCTCATGCACAGATTCACTCTCGTCAGCCGACATGTTCCCAACAAATATCCAGCTCAAAAAAAATCACAAAAATCACAAAAACAGAGATAAAAGCTGCAACAATCCTTACTATCTCCAAAAATTATTACTGTTATTATTTTCAGTTCATCAGCTGTTCACAGAGAGGGATAAATCCCAGCGGGAAAAAAAAACGATCTTATCCGCAGCTTGGGAGTAAAACTCACCAAATACACAGATCCATCAAGAAAATAAATCCCACCGCTGCCACCAGATGTAACGTGAGGGTTCACTAGATGGTTCGGAATCTCTCTGAATAATTAGAAACAGCAAGACGGAGACGGATAACTTTTTAGCAGCCTCTTTACTTTAGCACCCCGCAACAACCCACACTTCCTGTGTGCCGCCCTCATGAATACTTCACTGACCTCTCAGAAGCCAGGAAATCTTAAACTCAGATCAAAACAGGGAAAACAACCAGGTAGATATAACACATACTTATTACTGGTTTGAACATGCATGTCTAAACATTCAAACATGTAAATATCAAAACACGTAACCATCAAATAGCTACATAACTAGCTTTATAACCTTTGTAAACACCTCTTTGTATATCAAATTAGATTTAAGTTTACTTCTACACTTTACACTGGTCAGTCCCCCCGTTGACAAATGCGGCCGTTTTGTGGAGGGATTTTGGCAACACTGGCTTGCCATAACGCATCATTAAGTTGTTTGTCAGAACTGTACCATGTTTTAGCCATTTTGCCTGCTCGGCTGTGCTTGCTGCTTTTTGTTCATTTTTCAACACATCCAGTGGAATCTGATGTGTGTCTACTGCCATCAATGTGATGTTTGTCGTTTGCGCCGCCTGTTTTGCTGCTCTGTCAGCAAAGTTATTGCCTGTAGTTATGAAAGAGCCATCAGTTTTGTGTGCTGCACTTTTACACAATGCGAGTTGTTGTGGTAAATGTATTACAGTCAGTAGGCGTTGTAGCAGGCTGGCATTCTGAACCGGTTTTCCGGTTGGTCTAATCATTCCTCTGTTTTGCCAAATTTTTTGCAAAATGATGCACAGCAGAGAAAACATACTGGCTGTCTGTATAAATGTTTATTTGTTTATCTTTGTGTATTTCACATGCGCGAATCACAGCTATCAGCTCAGCGCTCTGTGCAGAATATGAAGAAGAAAGTGGTTTTGCTTCTATTATTTTACTATCTGTGGTTACTGCGTAACCTACACAATTTCGGCCTGTGCTGTAAGGTCAAATAAGTTCTTAAGTGGCTGCCCCAAAACTGTTTTGCATTATTTCTCTGTGGCCTCCTCCTACAATCTCGTGTGAAGTGACCTTCCTGTTCTAGCAGGCGTTGTCTCTATGTTATCTGCTGTTTCTGCGTGGCTGTCTGCAGCCTTGGTGTTTGTAACTTTGCTCGCCTCTCTGTTCCTGATAGCCACCTGCGAATTAGTGTTTTAGTCTATTGTCAACACGTCAGCCTTATTTTTAAGTTACAGAATGCTTCTTCTTTTTTTGTCTTGGTTTGGGAGAATAGATGCAACACTACATTTTCACTTAAGGCAGTTTTAAATAATTTCTAGTTTTTCAAACAAGTCATGGATCTCACACATTTCAAACTTTCAAGTTAGGGTTGTTTCCCATTTATACATATATATATTTAACTTTGCATTGCTCACAGCTCATAGCTCACAGCTCTAAACCTAGGCATTTTTCAATCATATGCCTAATCACTATGTGTCACTGTGATTCTCAAGTATTGTCACAAGTTCATTTAAATTTGTTTCCAAAACCAACAAAATAATCAAACAAAAACAAAAACATAAACGTGTCAGGACACAAAAGAAAAAAGAAAAATGCTGCCACCCGAACAAGGCAGAAGTCTGCATATGTTGGCTTTTAATAGCATGCAGCTTGTAACATGGTAGACTAATGTGCCTGTGTTAATTCAGCTCCATATTATTGTGTCAAGTTGCACTGGGTTGTGAGTGGTTTTGTGTGTGTCACATTTTTGGTGAGCCAATGGCTGGAATGGCGTTGGACTAATTAGAGGCAAGTGTACTTGATTGCACTGATACACTGGTCTACTTATAGCCCACACTACAAACACTGCTGTGTCGTTTTGTCTCTCTGTGCAGGTATGTAATGTGATGAAATCAGATATGTTTGGGATGGATGGGTTTTGCACTATGAATTTTATATTAAGTGTGTCGTGGGACTAATAAAGGTTATCTTATCTTATCTTATCTTATCTTATCTTATCTTGTCTTTCTGTGCAGTCCAGGGCCTATTATATGCCACAGCCTAAAGGCAGCAGAGTTGCAGAGGCTTGAGTCACCACTGACTATATGCTTGCAGGGTGGTGGGTCTCCAAGGACAACTTCTAACCCTGTTAAAGGCAACATGTGGAGTGTAACTTGGCCGTGTGGCATAGCTGGCTCTGGCCTTGGGACTGTGTGTTTTTATACAATTCATAAGTGGGACACTGGACTGTTTTATCTTTTATCTCTTGATATATTTTTCGTCAATAAATTATCTTTTAGAATTTTATTGACTGTCATCTTTTTGCCCACGACTGAGACGATTGGTCAGACCTAGAGTCTTTCTTTGGGTGTGTTACAGCAGCTTCTGCTCTAAAAGAAACAAAAAAGAAAAAGAAAATGTGGAACATGCTCATCAGCTTAGCAGTGTCTACATATTTAATTCAGCTTCTCAATCCTGTAGTTTTAGCTGTTGTCTACAGGGTTTTGCTTATTGGTTGTTATTATAGGTGTGCTCTATATCTCAGCAATGTGTCATTCTAGGATGATAGGTTTCAAGCTGGTCAAGTGCCTCTATGCACTTCATTAGTTTAGTTATTCTCTGTATTGTCTTCATCTCACATGTCATTACACTGAGTTTCAGCAAACCTTAAGCTTGATGCAGACTACTGCTTAACAGTTATCCACCTCACATCATAACCGATTTAGGTGCCTCTTCATATTAATATTATGTCATTGTTAATATTATCCTCTTTGTCTTATATAACAGCAATAGCATATTATAATATTTTATCAGTGTGTACCACTATACTACTACTGAGCCAATTTGTTAGTTAGGATCATCTTATTCAGCAAACAGATAATTTAGAATTCATCCAATCTGCGGTCACATTTGTTCTCTCTGTTGCATGGCGGACCAGGCAGTTCTATTATAATATATTATTTATATTTTATTTTGTATCCATCAAGGGCTTCAGATGACCTGCAGTATCATCCTTTTCCCAGGATGGAGACAGTTACCTTTTCACACACTGTCCTTGGCTGAACAGTGACACAGCCTTAATATACTTTATTTATGTCATTAAAATATTTTCGTGTGAATTATTTGCTTTATATTCATTTTATACATTGTGGGCATGGTCATCATGCCAACTGTGTTTCATTGATAATATCACTTTACAGGTTGTTATCCTTGCTATTATTAATTTCAAATACTCTAAAGATAATTTCTACTGTAATTTTCCCTTTGTTTATCTTTATTTCGTACTTTTTATATTTATATCTACTCAGTGGGGTCTGTTTTCAACCCTTTTAAACTACTTCAAACTACTTTGATCTCTAGTTTTCACTTAATAAGGGATTATTATGTTATTATGTTCTTCCTGATATGGGTGTTGCTGCAGATGCGGCTGCAGGAATGAGTGTTGGTTTACTAAAAGGATTGTGGGCACTGCACAGTGTCTCGTCTTCTGGTTTTACTAAACTGGCAGTTGGATTCTGTTCTTCTGACTGTTTATATTTTGTTCTCTCAATTTACAGACATTGTTTTGTCCGGCGTCTGGACTTTTCTTTTCTCACCACTGCTCGTCAGCAGGAGTGAGTTTCAATTTCACTTGCTTGATTACCCATCTTATTTATGTATTTACTTATTTTTGTTTAAGTAATATATACACGATACAGCTGCTATCACCTTCGCTGGTATTAGAGACGAGAGTGGTTGCTCACACGCCCTTCGACTTTCGGACTAGTTCCGAAAGCGGTGTGAACTTTACGAGACGGAACTCGACCGTTCTCTCAACTCACCAGCACGTCAGTGAATAGCAGTCCCAAAATATTTAGTATACACATCCAGAAATGCATACACTATTATATATTGTACATATATTTATTAGTTTCAGGTTGGCCATTCTTGTATTTTGCTCGTTTGTGTTGTTGTGTTTGCACATCTCTGTTGCTTGTGGGGCTCGCACACAAGAATTTCACTCGCATGTGCTGTGCCAGTGTGCCTGCACATGTGATGTGACAATAAAAGTGATTTGATTTTGATTTGATTTGAAAACAATATGTCTTCGCTGGGAAAGTCTAAAAGGATAATTCTAAACTAATCTAACCATAGACAAAGGGCAGAGAAAAGGCATCTTTGTACATTTAAAAGAAGGTAAAGAAACATAGAATCATTTTCCACTAACAGAGGATATTTTGTGTTTTATATTTATACAGTTTCTAAATTATGACTTCAAAAGTTACCCATACCTACTTAGGCCTATATGGCTATGAATTAAAAGCAAGTATCCACATTTTCTGGAAAAACTGAGTTTGAAAAAAAGATCTCAGAGAGCAGCACAGCTTTGGGACTCCACTGAAGCACGGTGAGAGGCATTATCCACACATGGAAAAACCTGAAACAGTGCTGAACCTTCCCAGCCCATCAATATTACTCCAAGAGCACATCGACGACCCATCCAATGCATGTTGTATAGAGCGCTTTGAGTACTCCGGGAGAGTAGAAAAGCGCTATATAAGAAATAGTCCATTTACCATTTACCGTCCAGGAGTTCCCAGAGCAACATCTGCAGCCAGACACGGCTAATGACATCACACTTAAAGACCGGATTATTGAATCCTGACCTCTGACCTCACTTGACTCAGTTAAGGTCAGAGATCATGATTCAATAATCCAGTCTTTAAGTCTGACGTCATTAGCCGTGTCTGGGGCCCAAACTCCGCTGCAGGTCCATAAGCCAAACGATCACTGCGGCATCACTGAGAGTTAAAAACTGTCGAAATTCTTTCATCTGTAATAAAATGATCAGTGTGGCTGCTCTACCAGGTTTAACAATTAAGTTAAACATCTAGGCATCCATGAAAACGGAATTTATTCAACTTAACTGAGTTAGAAGTTAGCAGGGAATTAGCTCGCTAGTTTCCATCTAAATATAGGTCGTGTCCAAATTCATGGGCTGCAACCTCCTGAGGACCTGGCCTTCGCAGTCTATTTGGGCTGGGTCCTCAGAAGGTCGGGTATGACGGAAGTAAACGGCTATGAAATTGGACAGTCTAGCCTTCAGATTTGCGTCACCGCTGTCTCGGTGGAGCTTAATAAACTCAGCTGTCTGCTCCTTGCTGTCTAAAATATAACAAGACACTGGTGTAAATTCTCGACCATCTCACACTTCTGTTTAATCAGTTTTCTGTTTGACGTTTATTCAGCTGTGTGAAAACCACCTGGGGGATTAATAAAGTTTTATTTTATCTAGTGACCCTCGAGCTCCCGGTTAGCTATCGAGCTGGTGGATCACAGACGTCTCTGAAAACGTCAGAGCACTTTTGCAAATATGTGATATCTTGATAAACCGAGCAGATATTTGAAGTTTACACAGCTACATTCTCGCCTGAAAATATGTTAAAAGTTTATTTTGTGACCCAGAAAGAGTAATAAGTAATATTAAAAACTTAGCAGCGGTCGCCATTGTTGAAAACTGGAATTGGGCTGGGCCGCACTATGAATTCTGGGATATGGTGGGCCACGAAGGACACACCCGACCCATCCTACAAATTCGGGGAAAAGGAGGACGCATTTGTCGGCTGCATTCGGAGGAGTCTACGAATTTGGACAGCCTTCGTTGTGTCGCTGTGACGTAATCGGCCTACAAATGTGGCCTCAGGAGGATGCATCCCATGAATTTGGACACACCCATAGTATAGCCTGTCCTGACTGAGGGATTTCTGAAACAAATTAAGACATACAGCTCTGCTATCACGTCTGACATAAATGAATACAGGAAAGCAAACAGCAGTGACATTTGTAAGGTTACTTTAGTTTCACTAGCTGGACCCACGTTCCCCCACTCACTGTCAGTTAATGCAAATGATGGTTTGCAGTACGCAGGATCGTATAACAGCCAGTTATTAGTTTTAGTTGGTATTTACTTTTTTTTTTTTTTTTGCCTGTTCTTTAGCCATCAGAATTGTTGTCTGAAGACCAACAAGGATACCCAATGGATTTACTTTGCCAAATGGATCATCGTGGCATTGCCGTATTGGTCCATTTGGTCGATCTTTGTTTTTATTATTTATTATATTTTATTTTCAGATGTTACAGACGGGACAGACATGAGTGAGGGATAGGAAAGGGAGAAAGAAAGAGGAAGGAAAGGAAAAACAGAAGGGGAGAGGGACAGTGAGAAAGGGGGGGAGAAAAAAAATAAAAATCTCCTGGATCACCTGTTGAGAGAAGAATAGAAAACAAGCAGAAAAAAAAAACAAAGCAACATACTAAACACAACACCATCGCATTAATCTAGCTAAGTGTAAACAGCAGTAAATACTAAATATTCAATGTTGTTGTGCAGCACGCAGGACAGATGTGCTTCGAAGTAGCAGCCAAGAAAGGTGTAATTTGGGTCTACGAGCAGTGAACACCCGTGTGCATACCTGTGTGGATCCGCGCGCTTGCATTCCAAAGGTTTCTCCATGTAATGATCTGCTAGGGAGTGTGTGGGGGGGCCACAGCCCCGTCCTCCGGGGTGTGAAGCGGGTATGGAGGAGATCAAAACTCCAGACATCCAGAGGCCCCCAGAACACAAGAGACCATGGAAGACCAACAGAGGGGCAGCCGCGCCACTGTTCCAGTAAGAGCTGAGGAGAGTCCCAGATGAGGGCTCACTCAGCAGCCGCGGAGCAGAAGCCAGGGGGAGTTGCAGTGACGCGCCCATGAGCTCCGCCGGCCCCCAGCTGTGCCTGAGTGACCGAGCCCCAGGCCGAGAGGCCGGGGGCACCCAACCTCCGAAGGGGCCCAAGCGAGCCCTAGGCTCCAGGCCCCGATAAGCGGCCGCCAAGGAGTGAGCCGGTGTGTACCTGGACGCCCACCCCCAGACACAAAGAACCACCAACGCACCGACACCTGAGGGAGTCCGCCACTGGCAGGGGAAGTGGTGGTGGGCGGAGATAGGCCTCCAAACCTTGGAGGGCCTGAGGTGTCCCCAGAGAGGTGGCGTCTGATACCCAACCTGACATATAGACACAGACATACAGGCACACACAGACACAAACATCCATTCTCCCCCCCCCCCCCCATGCTCTCATATGCACTCACTCCACACTCAACCAACGTGGAGACAGACATAAAGAGACGCTGTACACACGATCACACTCCCCAAACGTACTCTACAAACCGGGTCTAGGTACCCTTGCCCCTGGAGGGGGGAACTGCACCCAGACCCAGGTGGTGTTACCCTTTTCCCTGCGGTGGGGAGAGGCAGACCACCCCGACTCCGTAGCAGCAGGGAGGCCCCACACCCCAGACCGCAGTCGGACGGCCAACTCCTCCTAGCCCTCCCGCTCCAGCAGGCCGCAGAGAACGGGGGTGGGAGAAGACTCCAAACCTCACTCCACCCGCTCATTGTAGTGTTGATGCATGTGTGTTCTAAGGTGCAATTAAAACCCAGGAGGGCATGGAGCTACCTGCCAAGGAGCAGCAGGTAAGCGCATAGTCCCTCCTGCTAGCCCTCAATGTCTAAGTGTATTTAAAATTGAGAGGTGGGCAACGACGCCAGGGGTGAGGTGTACACCCTGATGGTAATTTGGACTCCGTGATTGTGCCCACCCCCAAGATCCTATATGTATGTGTAATGAGAGTGTGAATAATGTGAATGTCTAAGTTGTGGGATAAAATTGAGGCAGAGGCAGCTAGAAGGGGACAGAGGGGGGGGGGGGGGGGTAGCCTCCTCTGCACCCTGGTGACATACCCCTACTCCAAGGCCCTGCATGTGTGGGTGGTTGTGGTGGAGCGGGAAGAGGGAGGCAGCTGGAGATGGGGAGGGAAGGAAGGGAGGGGCAGGTAACCCCTCCCTGGGGCCAGCTCCCCCGCTGACCCCAGTAGGCACTCCCATACTCCGCAACCCGCCAGGGAAAGGGGGCCCAGGCCCATCCAGACCGGGGCCCAGTGCAGCAGCGCCCCCCGGCCCCACAGAGCCCGGGACAGTCCACCCAACCCCACCACAGAGAAAACTGCACCCACCCCACCATCCACTCATCTTCCAGACTACATAAGACAGTAAACGCCCAGGCTGAGATCTTCCTCCACCTCTCCTGTATCTCCCCCTCCTGCAGAGAGAGTTCCTGAAGGGAGGAAAGCTCCTGCAAGATGTGACCATCTCCCCCACCAGTTGAAGAGCCCCCCAGGCGGCTCGACGCACCGGCGGCACCCTGCTCCAGGGCTGGGCCCCCATGCACCCACCCGCCCACAACCCCGGCAACACACCAACCAGGACCCAAGCCCCCAAGGCCCGGCCCGGGCCCCAGCCCAGAGACGGAGCACCCCCAGAACCCCACGCCCATCAAGTTGGTATTTACTTTTTCACACAAAAATGGTAAAATGGTCTGTATTTGTATAGCACTTTACTTGGTCCTAAGAACCCCAAAGCGCTTTACACTATACACAATCATCCAGCCATTCACACACACATTCACACACTAGTGATGGCAAGCTACATTGTAGCCACAGCCACCCTGGGGCGCACTGACAGAGGCGAGGCTGCCGGACCCTGGCGCCACCGGGCCCTCTGACCACCACCAGTAGGCAACGGGTGAAGTGTCTTGCCCAAGGACACAACGACCGAGACTGTCGGAGCCAGGGCTTGAACCAGCAACCTTGCGATTACAAGATGAACGCCCAACTCTTGAGCCACGATCGCCCCCACAAATCTGACACAAAGTCAGGTTTATAACTTTGTTCCCTTAATAAATGGAACTGTCATTTAAAACCTGCATTTTGTATCTACTCTGGTTTTCTGCGTCAACTACAAGTATGCCAAAAGCTAAGAAATCAGGAAGAGAACAACTTGTGCAACCATGTTGTCACAGTAATATCTACATCTGTCACCCACCACCTCATTTCAGGAACTGCGGTGTGTTTGTGTTATTATTAGTACAGCAGTGGTCATCATTTTCAACCAGCACATCTCTGCTCGTCCTTTCACATCAATCGTCTCTCAGATTGAGGTCAGACTCAGCGGGGGACTCCCCCCTCCATTCAAGAACTGGCTGCCTCATTTTTCTCATTTGTGTCAGGTCTCAGCACACAGTCGTCACCACTACCATCATCAGCTTTTAGCTGAAATGTAGGAAACGACACATCTTAAAGAAAAAAACATCAAGGACATAAACGATGATGAATGAAATCAAGTTCATAGTCTACCAACATCTTTACTGCAGAAATACATTTTCACCGTGTCCTACTTTTACAGGATGTACACATTTTCGTCTTTTGATTCGCCGCTTTTATACATCTTAATCTGTAAAACCGAGAGGTTTAAAATCATGCAGTGATCTCTAAACATCCTTTTCTACTTCAGTGTCTGTGCTTTGGGGAAATCTTTGGGATGATTTATTTGCACGAGACCTTTTCAGCAGTCACACAGAGAGCAACCAATCAGCAGAGCACCTCTCAGGAGACAGTACTTGACCTCTTGGTTATCTATCGACAAATACTGGAGTCTACTTCTATGGCAGGAGGCTTCAGGCAAGACCTGGGATGTGTATTTGCTCTGCTGGATCTTAATTTTATCTTTATCCAAACTGTCCAATTCTCCTTCTCAAACAGATCTTCTTTGCTTCTTCAGATCAAGGCCATGTGATGCCCTTTTCCAGCTCTGGTTTAGCTTTTTATCAAACTGGAGGTTTTACTCGTCAGTTTCTGGAGGGCCTGTTCAAAGTGAAATATCACTGCTGTCTAATAATGAGTGTGTGAGGGTAATGTTTTCTATCACAGACCTAAAATCTTTAATGTCAAAAGACCACCAGGATCATTTCTGGTCATGTTTGATGTTTTGCTTAATATTGATCCTACATAACAATCAAATACGTGTAACAAATAGGGGTGGGTTTTTATTATCGATTTATCGATTAAGATCGATTCTGGCTTGGATAGCGTGATATCAATTCATCAAAATCCTGAATCGATTTTTTAATATCGATTCAATTTATTTTGCAATTAAAATTTATTTTGCCCGAAATGCCAGAATCTAAGGTTAAACCTCACAAAATTTCAACAACCACCAAACAGCTAAAACAGTAAATGAGAGCAGGTAAACGGATCAAAATCAGTGAGATGTCGCTGTTCTCACCTGACGGCACGGACACGGTTGGGGCTGAAAGACGATGCGCTTTGTGTTTACGCCCTTTTTGCGCTAGATTCTGAAGTTGTAGGTTTTTATCTCTCTCCAAACAATATTGACTGAACCAGCAGCAAAAGAAGATCCAAACTACGCTTCACATAAACATCGTCATGAATTCCATCTGACTTTTCCTGTTTTGCTTCCACCATGATAAAAAGTCTACCGTTGTTTACAGCGCTGTCAGCCACTGTTTTTTTCCTTTTACTTACTTCCGAAAAGAAAGCCTAATTTCTGCTGTTCAATACTGAACAAATTTAAACTTTTTAAAATTATGCATAATTGCAAAAGGCTTAGCTCTGTCTCTAATAAAACTGCTGTAACTTTGATCTGCTTCACTTCAGCAGCATCAAGTAATGTTCATATGTTGATTAATGGTTTTCTTTTGTTTTTGATCTACTGCAGAATATTTTTTTATAAAATTCCAGGCCAGGAAAGTTGCCTTCATGTTTTTCTGTGTTTTATCCTCAGTTACTTTGACACAAGGGCATCTGCTCTGATGCTTACACCTTTGATAAAGTCTCGAAAGTCTCAGTTTTCTTTTTATAGAAATAAAAATATGGAAATGTACTGATACGTGATCAGAATTATAACATTTCTGACTGTCTGAGGCAAAATTTACCCGATTCAAATCGAATTGAATAGGATTGAATCGAATCGTGGATCGAATCGATTCGGGACCTTGTGAATCGAAATCGAATCGATTCTAGAAATCAGTGACGATACCCAGCCCTAGTAACTAACCCATTTACTATCCTGTCAAGAGATGTATTCTAAAGACACTTCTTCAGCTGAGAGTCAGAGAGTGGAGACACACAGTTTTACTTGCTTGCAAGGGCAGTCACTGTTCAAAGCCTCTCCCAGTCAGGGTAAATATTGCTTTTACATTTTGCGACTCATTTTATTTCTCTATCTGATAAGAAAACTATTCAATCAGATAGTTATTTGTGGTGAATGAAATACAGTTACACTTTCAAGCACTTTTAAGCACCACATCTGAAATTCAAGCACTTTTCAAACCTTGAAAAGACAACATTAATATTCAAGGATTTTCAAGGATTTCAAGCACCCGTACGAACCCTGTAATTTGCATATCAGCTTATAATGCGCTAAGTTGACAGGTCAACAGAAATGCACGTTCAAAATATTATCACAAAAAAGAATTTCCTTCATACAGTAAATTACTTGTGTTGCATCAATCAAGCAGAAAGCATCTCACAATTTATTGTATTACCAACTAAATGTATTTTCTGATTACTGCTTGGTCATACCAGACTCTCTCTTTGTCTTTAATTTATTCTTCTCTGTTTTCACAAACGTTTCACCTATTGTCCTTCAAGCTGGAGAGTTAAATGTCAGCAGTGGATAAATTCAGCATTTGATAACAAAACTCTGTTAAGTTTTCCCTGCTTTAACACCAATGAGAGATACAGGCACATGTATAGTGTGTGCTATAGTGTAAGCTGCCTTTCTCTTGCATATGTTAAGAAAGGCAAATGTGCTTGTAGCAGTTGTGAGATTATTATGCTGTTATATATTACATTAAACCTGTAATCAAAATGAGTACTGATACTGCTGTAGGCCACATCATACTTCTTGTGTAATCAGTATGTAGTTTTAGTTTGCATCATACTTCTGAGTTAAAAGAATGTGAAAATCATTAGATTCATTACATAGGTTTGTATTATCCTATACTGCTGATTTAATAATAATAATAATGGATACTTTATTGATCCCCATGGGGAAATTACTTGTTTTTCTCTGCATTTGACCCATTCACTCAGTGAAGCAGTGGGCAGCCCACTAAGCAGGCGCCCGGGGAGCAGTGTGTAGGGACGGTACCTTGCTCAGGGGTACCTCAGGGTAGCCGTTAGGTGGATTTGAACCGCCGACCTTCCGATCATGGGGCGACCACTTTACCTACTGAGCTATCCCTGCCCATTTACTGTGAGTGAGTTACACTGTTTCATGACATTTCATACATACATTCCATACTTCATAAGTTATGAAGAGAATATTGTGTGCAGAGAGTCAGGGCCCTGCTTTTCTGATAGTAGAGATAACAGAGCACATTCCACGGGAGCTTCACCCCCACCTTTGTTGGAAGCAGAAAAACAGGGAGCCAAGGTCATAACTCAGGCTCACTGAGAGTTATTATTATTATTATTTTAAATTCTCCTTTCTCAAAAACAGAAAATGGAATTGTAGTTGTTCTTGGCTGAGAAGCACAAAACCCCTTTCTTTTCTTTTCTTTCTTTTTTTTTTTTTTTAAAATACAAGAAACTAAGTTTTAACTTTTCTGCCTTATCACCTAAAACAAAGCAGACAACCCAGCTCTCAGCTGGCTCTGAACTTATCATCATCAAGGTCGCATGGTGAGAGCCACTTCAGAAGTCACAGTACTTCTCACTCAAGCAACATTTCAAAAAACAAAAAGCAAAAACTCAGCACACTACACAGAGAACAACAGCCGAGACACAACTGAAAATGCTGTTCGTCTTTGTTCTCCTTGAACTTTAGAATAAACTTCATCTGCATTAGTAAATCATTTGCTTAATCATTATGTGTCACTGTGATCCACAAGTGTGATCACAAATTTACTTATTTTTCAACCCAACAAAACAAAAAACAAATTGCTGATGGCATGAACGGTTTACACACGTATCAGGATGCAAAAAAGGCTGCTGCCAAAAACAAATCAAGAAATCACAGACAGCTGCATGTTTGAGCTTTAATAGCATGCAGCTCCTGCTCTAAAAAATGTGTAAGTTGCTCATCACCTTAGCAGTGACCACATATTTAATTCAGCTTCTCAATTTTGTAACTTTAGCTGTTGTATACAGGGTTTAGCCTATTAGTTGTTAGTGTAGGTGTGCTCTATATCTCAATAATGTCTCATCTAGGATGGCAGGTTTTCAAGCAGGTCAAGTGCCTCTATGCACTCAATTAGTTTAGATATTTTCTTTATTTTCTTCATCTCATATGTCATATGTCATTGTACTAAATTTGAGCAAACCTTAAGCTTGATGCAGACTACTTTTAACAATTATCCCCCTCACATCATAACTGACTAAGGTGCCTCTTCATATTAATATTATTTCTTTATTAATGCTATTATCTCTTTATATAACGTCAATAGTATATTACAATATTTTATTTATATTTTATTTTGTATCCACCAAGGGCTGCGGGTGATCTGCAGTTTCACCCTTTCCCAAGCTGGAGACATTTTCCTTTTCACACACTTTCCTTGGCACTTGGTGAGAGATTATGTTCTTCTAGGTTTGAACTGCTCTCTTCATCTGAGCTGCTATCCTGTTCTGAGTCACTGTCTTCTTTGTTTGTTAGTGCTATTACTTTTTTCTGTCTCTCCCTTTCATCTGTCTGGGTGGTGGCAACCACAGTGGTTGCAGCTAATCATTTTGTGTCAGGTGTTCTCTGTGTCTTACAGTCACGTACAAAGTGTCCCTTTTTTCCACACTTCCAGCATGTAGTACTAAAACCACTGCTTGGTGTGTGTCTACGTCTGTGTCTACCTCTTGCTCCTGCCCTATGCATTCCTCTCCCTTTCTTTTGGCCTCTGAAACCTCCCCTGTGGCCTCCACTGAAAGCTGTGAGAACAGTGTCAGCGTCGAGGGCAAAAACTGAGACCTTCTCTTTCTTTTTCACCACTGTCTGTGCATGGTTAGCATATTGAAGCGCCTCATCTGCTGTGCCCGTATGTTGCGTTACCCAATGCTTTTGTACATGAGACCTAATGGGTGGTAGTAATCCTTTAATGGAATTGTTTTTTTTCTTTTCCCTCTTTAATTTTTCTTGTTTTCAGTTCTCCTTTCAGCTTCGGTTTCCCATGCTTGGAAAAGTTTATACTCTTCTTCACGTTTTAATTTTTTCTTTGGGTCTTTTGTTAATGTAATTTCTTTTTGCAGGGCAGCTCTCAGCTGGGTAATAGCTGAGGGATTGAATTTCCCTTCCCGGCGGCGGTTTTTAGCTTTTTGTGGATTTCTCCACCTATTTGCAATTATTCTACCTGCTCCAGCTTGTTGTTTTTCTAACCATTCCTCATCAGATGTTGCTTGTTTATTCCCCATTTTCAAAGATTTTGCTGGGCCATCACTGTCAACAGTCTGAATCATAAAGGGGTCATCATTCAGTATTCTATCATATGCAAACTTATATTATTAAAAGATTATACTGACTACTAAGTACAATTTTCTATTGACATATCCATTCACTGTGGTACATGAATCTTTTAGGAATAGTGGGGCTATTTTCTTTCAAATGTTTGTTCTCTGTCTGAATTTTACTGATCAGTGACAATCACCTTTTCTAAATTTATCTTCAGTCATAAATAATGACCAGCAGACAAACATGAAGCCTTCCTCTCTACCAGGGACCCCAAAATATTAACTGCTGTCAGTTTTGCAGGAACTGTCAAGGAACGGCTGTCTGGCAGATAGGATGCAGACTCAAAATAATTGCTTGGCAGAAACAGGGAATCCAAACATCAGGAATCTAAGGAAACACTGGGCAGGGAGACACTTGACGGACAACGTAACAAAGGATAAGGAGAAACTCAGATGTTATAAGGATATGCCATATAACAGGTGGGAGGACAGCTGAAACTAATGACTGAAATCAAGAGAATGCAAATGAAGTCTAGTACGAACGAGAGAGTAGCCATTACTAAAATAGACCAGGATGAGGTAGACACACGCAGCATCTTTACCCCGAGGGAACACCAGGAAAGACTGCAAAACTCAAAAACTAAAAGCATGAAGACCTTTAACCGAAAAGCTCTAAATAACCACAGCAGCTCGAATAATAAATAAAGCCACTAAAGTATGAACCCAGGGACCATGAGGGCATGAATGGCTTAAGGAAATATGACTGTATATCATTTTTCTTTTATGATTCTGAGACCTGCAGTTAAAGAAAGAAGCAGATGAAGAATACAGATTGTTA
Source organism: Aulonocara stuartgranti (assembly GCF_965226115.1). NCBI lineage: Eukaryota > Metazoa > Chordata > Actinopteri > Cichliformes > Cichlidae > Aulonocara > Aulonocara stuartgranti. The sequence continues at coordinate 25,583,785 of NC_138951.1, forward strand.
GGGTCTGCTTATGTTTTAAACTAGAGATGGCACGATACCACTTTTTTATGTCCGATACCGATATCATAAATTTGGATATCTGCAGATACCGATATGAATCCGATATAGTGTTTTTTAATCAACAAAACTGTTTTTTAAATATCTTGCTGCATTTTGTATAAGTTCATACTCAAGTTTAAAACAACAACTACACTAAAGCTATTCTGTTATACCTGTATGCAAAAAAAAAATATTTCATAGTTCAGCAATACTGATCAATCTAATAAACTTAAACCTACACCATCCTCCCTATTCTGGTATTTTAAAGAGTACTTAGCATAAATATTAAGCAACCTAACTAATAGGGTTCCAACTCCCAGCAACAACAAAAATAAATAAATAAAAAATAGGGAACCACCCCTCACGCTCCACCTCATGATGCTTAATCGACGTAATCAACCTTAATTTGATGCAGTGTGAAAAAAAATGCACAGAAATCAATTATTTTTCAAGAAATATTAAATAGATTCAACATCTTTCTTCAACAAAATTGCAGACTGCACAGATGGTACCTTCCCAAAGGAAAAAGTACTATAGCTTACTAGGGTATATATATTAGACTTAATAGTTACTATATACAGTAATTGACTTCTATTCATTTTACATCAAATTAAAACTTTGGGTGTCAGATAATTATTTATTAAAAGCTAGACATTTTAAATGAGAATAAGAAAGAAAAGTATGTCTTTGTGCCCCCTTTTCCCTGTTAATGCCCTATTGGCCCCCCTGGCTAAACTTTGCTAGATGCGCCCCTGCACAGTTACCAGCGTCAGCTACGTAGAAAAAGATCCTCGAGTAGAAAGTAATATTAAATACATTCTAACAATAGCTGATCAAGCTTAAACGTGCTGCTGTTGTTCAGCCGCTGGTTTCCTCTTTCTGGTGCAAAGTGGGCCAAAAGCAAACTAGAGACACAGACTCGCGACAGAAAAGCCGATCAGCTGATCGTTAAGCAGTTTCATGATTGAAGTAGCAGCAGGAGAGGCAGTCGCTTGTTAAGCTTAACGCAGGAATGCTTTACAAACATTCAGAGATGGACTTACACACTTGCTTTACTTCTCTCGGGATAACTTTGTCGGAGATGAAATGCCGGGTTGCTAGCGAAGCTCCAAATGCTATCCAGACCACCGACAGGTCCAGCATGCCACAGCCGCTCTATCACGTGATGCATACTGCTCCGACGTGCTAACGTTCTGAGGTGAGTTACGCGTGTTGCAAGTTTTGTGAGGTGCTTTCGTGATATTTAATGGATCGGATTACATTTTTTTATTTTTCTCCGATATCCGATCCAGTAATTTAGGTCAGTATCGGACCGATACCGATACGTAATATCGGATCGGTCCATCTCTATTTTAAACACAGAAATTACTTCTAAGGAGAAATCTTAAATAACTGACAAACCAACTCTTTCACAAAGACTCTTTCACAAGGATCTTTAAAGACAATACAATGAACATCTGTATTTACTTTATATCCAGAATGTTCAAATCTTCAATCTTCAAAATCTGAAGTTGAACTAGGGCCAGGCAGCTTGTTGTGTAATACTATTTCAATGCAGCCAGTCACTGTAGTCTTTAATTAAGAACATTTTATTATTTAAAGGTACAAGGAGAAATTAAAAAAATACCTTTAATGTTTCTGCTTATTAATGAGAGCCTCACTCAGTTTAATTCTGCAGTCTGAGGGAACAGCGAAGCTGAGGGCTAAAACCTTCTTGGTGTTTTGGCCGTGGGCCACCTCTGTCACTTGCGATCAAATAAAGTGGTGTTGAATGCAAGTAATGGCTCATCACTTGTTTACTGCAGAATGTGCAGTTTACATGACATCATATTATCTTTAAATCAAAGCCAAAGCACATGGCAGCTGTTTCCACTCATTAGAGATTATGAGTTACAAACTTCAAAGAGGCATGTATTGTAGGGTTTTTTATGAGAGAGACACAAATACACTCCAAATGGTAAATGGCCTGCATTTGTATAGTGCTTTACTTAGTCCCTAAGGACCCAAAAGCGTGTGTGAATGTGTGTGTGTGAATGGGTGAATGACGGAATGTAGTTTACACTACATTCCGTCATTCACCCATTCACACACACATTCACACACTGATGATGAACAATCTAATTATAATATAATGGGAAAATTATAAGTTTTCCCAATTTATTATCAAAACGGATAGATTTCAAATTTTACACGGCGCCACGGGCCTCCCCTCTGTGGCTCAGATCGTCCTCAGTCGTCCTGATTGGTCTCCTTATTTGGAGATGCCACTTCACCCATCACCATGGCAACCACCTCTTATCCTCTGTCAGGCCTGCATAAAGAGAGGAAGGGAAAGCCCAGAAATGTTCAACTTTGTTTTTCTCTAACAGAGTCAGTCTCACAAATGTATACCTTCTGAGGCCTCGACTGCAATTGACACCCCTTTCTCAACGAGAAGTTTGGGCTTGGGTGAGCCTGAGTGCTGAAGACATCTACCTATTCGGAACCATGGTAACAGGGTTCTGGCTGATCGGAGCTGGCTTGGCCCTGACTTATCGAAGAATTAAGAAAGCGGAACTGGCTGTTCCCCACAAGGCTGCCCGCTGGGATTGAAACGATGGGAAGAGGCGTGAGTTTCTCAAAATGGGCTCATTGAGTGCAGCATGGTTAAGATCTTGGAGAAGCTTACGGCTGCCATGAATACTCAGAATAAGATCTCTGAGTGCAGACTGGATTACATCTCGGAAGGGCTTGCTCGGAATAACATCTCTGAGCGCAAATTGGATGACATCTCGGGGAGCCTCACTGTGGTCGTGAGTTCTCAGAATCGGCTCTTTGAGCACAAGAATGACAACATCACAGAGCGCAAGTATGGCGAAGCTCGCGGCTCTCCAACGAGAGACTGAGAGACCAGTGTTGGACTGTAGAACTGCTTTGAAATTCATATGAGCTGTTTGCGTCGGTTTACTCCTCGCCCCCCACCCGACCCTGTGGCTTGTCACGTGTTCCATACTGTTGTGCTGTGGACATTTATGTGCTTTTTTTGTGCAGAGGAGTTTTTTTGTTTCCTGTTCTCATGCTGTCCTCCCATAGGAGCCCAGCATGAGTAGAGGTCTCTTTTTTTCCTCTTGTACTTTCCCATTGTAGTGTATATTTCAGTGTTTTCTTTTTCTGTAACGCTACCGATCTCCGACCTGTATCCCCATGTGATGTCTGTGTTGTGTGCGTAAGGTCAGGGGAAGGGGGAAGGGGGGGGGGGGGTCCTATTTCACTGCAGGGCAACCTGCACGTGGCGAATAAAGCCTTAGGCAGCTCAGCATCTCATCCAGGAAGTGTTCAGTTTCATGCTTACATGAAAATACTGCAAATGTGCAAAAAGGTTTTTAAAGTCCAATCTAGTGCTGTTGGAAATCGAATGTAATTTAATACTGATGGATGTATGGCCTCTCTCACTACACAGCAAATTCAAAAGTGTTAAATGTTTTGGTGTTAATAGTCTTCTTGCAAAAGTAGAGTTAATTTTACTCTAAGCAGAGTCACATTCTTTTAATGTAACTCTGAGGTGTAAAATGATAGTAGTTAAAATCGAGTGTTAAAAATGAGTGTTTCTCTGTCAAATCTGGAGGTGTTACAATGGAAACATTAACTCTTGACCTCTTAACTCTGAACTCCTAGAGGGGCTATGACACCAATAGAGTGAATTCACAGACTCCGCCCCCAGCACGGCTCCAATCGAAGCTGAAGTGAAGCCGTTTCAGAACATTTTGCTCTACATATTTGAGTTGTTTGCCATGCTTGGTAAGTCATTTTTTCAAAGATTGTTTCAATTATTATTATGAGCTTTTACTTCTGTGGCTCTTTGGAGTTGAGACAAAGCTGTGTGAAAGGCATTAGCCATGTTGCTCGGTGATAGCATAATATTCTGTTTTAGCTAGCTGAAAGGTATTGTTTGCGGCAAATACCACAGCCTTGAAAAAAGCTTGCATGTGAATTTTCAGTCAAACTTTTGGTCAAATACACCTAAAACAATGTGTAGAATGTGAAATGTTGGTATAATGGTGCTACTTGAAGCCTGAAACCGATCGCCCATAAAAAAAAAAAAAAAAAAAAAAAAAAACACGAGCAAACAGCAGTAGCTGACGTCCTGACTGGATTCTACGTTAGCATAGATCCCTCCAGAGTTTTGTGCACACGGTTTAGGTAAAAATTAAAAAGGTTGAGGTTTTACATTTAGTTCAGTATTACCTGTTGCCTGCGTCTTTGTCTTTTGGGAAAATACTTTACACAAGTAATGGCTCAAAGAGGATTCCTTTTTTTTTTACTGTGCTGCAATTGTTTACTGGATTATTTGTGCCATTAATTAGTGTCAACTAATTTTTATTCGATCTCCGCACAGGATATGCTTGTGAAGATGGAATATGGGGGAGAGCAGAAGTGCGTTGAAGTTCCACAAAGGGATGAATGAAGGACATGCATATTGTATTGAAGAAATAAGTGATGAGAATGCTGTTATTTGCATTTACCATGTCAGACCTTTTGATAAACAAAATTCTAATGAAAGTGAGAACATGTATACTGTTACATCTTTCAGAAAATGTTTTGAAATTGTGGTGCACAGTTCAGAATAAATGTTTTTCAAAAACCATTGCATCTTTTTAGTAAATGTTTATTTCCAAAAGAAATTTCTAGAAGTTCAGAACAGTAAAATTCCTGCTTTTTAGAATGAATTAGAAGATAACTCTTACGTAGTTAAACTAAAATACTCTTTGAGAGTTAATATATAAACTCTTAACACCAAGTGTTAAATTATCAACTCCAGAGAGATTTGGTGTTTAACACTAAATCAGAGTTAACGTACCAACTCTCCAAAAAGAGTTAAATTAACACTCTCTGGTGTGGACCCATATAGACACTTTAATAGTGTTGAAATCAAATCCGACAGTGTTAATTTGGACATGCTGGATTTGCTGTGTAGTAGTGCCATAAATTATGGACTCATCAGGAGAAAAACAGGCGGTAAAACATACATGTTTCAAAGTGGTGCTACCTTGTGATTGAAAAATGCAGTGTAGCTCCGCCCATTCACCAAACCAACCATTCCAAACCAACTTCATTCTAAGCTAAAGACTAGAAAATATGGTGAAGCATATCTTCCCTTTGGCTTCACCTACACAAGTGCCAAGGTAGGTCTCCCCTGCAGAATTGGAGAGGAACAATATGAGGGAGGTCTGGAATGGTGTGAAAACCATCACAGGCCACAACACCAAGAAAAGCACAGTGGGGGGGACTGTGGAGAAGGCAAACGAACTCAACAACTTCTTCAACAGGTTTGACCAGCCCACAACCCCACCACCCTCACCCTCACCTTTACTACAGAGTCCTCTCCCTACTCTCCTACCTCCCTCGCTTCCCCCCCTCCCTGACACTATGACATCCCCCCCCTCCTCCTTCTCCAACCCCTCTCTAAACAGCACGACAGCTTCTCTCCCCCTTCCAATCATCTCCCAGTGTCACAGTGGATCAGGTCAGGAGACAACTGAGGAAGCTTCGCCCCAGAAAGGCAGCAGGCCCAGACAAGGTGTGTCCTAGGATGCTAAAGGCGTGTGCTGCTGAACTTGGGGAGCCGTTACAACGAGTCTTCAACCTCAGTCTGCGACTGGGGAGAGTGCTCGCCCTATGGAAGACATCCTGCATCGTCCCGGTCCCCAAAAAGAACCGGCCCAATGAGCTGAATGACTTCCGACTGGTGGCACTGACTTCACATCTTATGAAGACTCTAGAGCGGCTCTTCCTTAACCTCCTCCGACCACAGGTACAACATGCCCAGGACCCACTACAGTTCGCCTACAAGGCAGATGTCGGTGTGGAGGATGCCATCCTGTACATCCTACACAGAGCCCACTCACACCTGGACAAGGGAAAAGGCACGGTCAGGATCCTGTTTCTTGACTTTTCCAGTGCCTTTAATACAATCCGGCCTTGTCTGCTCCAGGAGAAACTAAGCAGGATGGAGGTGGACCCCTGCTTGGTTGCTTACATCTCCGACTACCTCACCGACAGACCACAGTACATCAGGCTGAAGGACATCACGTTGGACACTGTGGTCAGCAGCACAGGAGCACCACAGGGAACTGTGCTGTCCCCACTTCTCTTCACCCTGTACACCTCTGACTTCTGCTATAACTCTGAATTATGCCACATTCAGAAGTTTGCAGACGACACAGCCATCATGGGGTGTATCTGGGATGATCAGGAAGAGGAGTACAGAAGTCTGGTGAGGAACTTTGTTGCATGGAGTCACACAAACCACCTGCAACTCAACACTTCAAAGACCAAGGAACTGGTTGTGGATTTCGGGAGGTCCAGACCAGGTCCACTGTCAGTTCAGATAGAGGGAGAGGAGGTGGAGGTGGTCAACACATACAAGTACCTCGGGCTGTGGGTGGACAACAAACTGGACTGGTCATGCAACACGCAGAACCTGTATAAAAAAGGCCAAAGCCGACTGTACTTCCTCAGGAGGCTGAGGTCTTTCAACATCTGCAGGAAGCTCCTGAGGATGTTTTACCAGTCAGTGGTCGCAGGAGTACTTTTCTATGCTGTGGTGTGCTGGGGGAGCAGCACAGCAAAGAGGGACTCATCCAGACTGGAGAAATTAATCAGGAAGGTTGGCTCTGTGGTCGGCATGAAGCTGGACACTCTGGTGACAGTGGCAGAGAAGAGGACCTTAAAGAAACTGATGGACATTATGAACAATGCCGGGCATCCTCTGCACACGGTCGTAAACAATCAGAGAACAATCAGTTTCATCTAATCTAATCTAATCTAATCTAATCTAATCTAATCTAATTGGTTTTCCCTTCGTCGGGAGCACACGCTGGGCTCTCCAAATCACGAACAAACAGTATGCCACATTCTTGATTTTTAGTTCACAAACACTTCTTGTAATGACCAGAGAATGGCAGTAACGCGTTACTTGTGACACGTTACTGTAATCTGATTACTTTTTTCAAGTAACGAGTAAAGTAAGGGATTACTATTGCAAAAATGGTAATTAGATTTCCGTTACTTTCCCGTAGGAACGCTGCGTTACTGCGTTACTAAAACCGTGATTTTTTTGCGAGAATGTCTCATGACAGTGACGTAAGCGAGTGCGACGTTCGTGACAACAGCTGTCTGCAGATCAACAATGGATCATATAACGAGTGCGGGAGAGAGTATGAGCATGCAGCTTTTAAAGCTTGGAAGTACTGACCTTACTTTGAGTTTGATTCCATAAAAAGTGACAAAAACATTAGCGTCCCTTGTGCGTGTGAAGAAAACTTCTTTTTACACCGAAAAAAACCCTAAACAAGCTCCGAGTACCGAGTGCGCAACGACGTAATGGGAAATTCACAGAGAAACTCTCGGATTCTTCCACTGACCGCTGCGCCACACCTGCACCAGAGCACACCTCCGCCTACCCCACTCCTGCTTTACAGGTGAAAATAGAGCAACAGGACCACTAGTCTTTGATTTTATTTACTTTCTGCTGTGTTTTACTTGCATCTATTTGAAAGACTGAGTGTAAACACAAAAAATATTTTATTTTATGTGCTGGAATGTGTAGAAAATAGGTTTAAATGTTAAACTAATTTCTTCAAGTCAGAGAATGGTGCATATAATTAAATTTTTGCTTGATGCATAAAGTTAAAAGATTAAAACTGATAAAACAAGTTTAAAAAAAAGAGACTTTTCCATTTGATTACATTTTGTATGATGGATTATGCAGAAAAAAGTAGAATTGGGTTGACAGATCTATCGCTTTATCACCTATTCAGGTTGTAAATCGTGTTTTTAAAAAGTAACCAAGTAACTAAGTAATTAATTACTTTTGAAAATAAGTAATCAGTAAAGTAACGGGATTACTTTTTGGGGGAAGTAATCAGTAATTAGTTGATTACTTTTTTCAAGTAACTTGACCAACACTGGTAATGACTAACTACTCCTGACATTTTTGGAGATGTTAGCTCTTTATACAGTAAAGTTACAGTGGGATACAAATAATATCAGGCTGATGCTGCCACGATTTGTTCCCCCTGTCTAAAACACGGACAAACAGTATCCTACAGTTTTTTATGTTTTTAAACCAATTTCCACAGAGAGGCATTTTTTGAAAAATGTATTGATAGCAATTTTGAATATTATTACCAGTGTTGGGACTAGGGCTGGGCCATATTATACCATTCACGGTAATACCGGTATAATGTTAGGCAACGATAGGAAAATGAAATATCGCGATAGAATATGAGTAAAACGCGCATGCGCAGTGCCTTTGTTTTCATACGCACATGGCCGATTGTTGAGTGAAACAGATGAACCAGAATTGGTTTGTAAAAATGGTGCAACTTCAGTGATGTGGAACTGGTTTGGTGTTTGTCCATCAGATACACGACAAAGCACATTTTTTTGCAGAACATGCAAGCGGCCGTCGTTATTGTCGTATTTGTCTGACTAAGATGCTCTTAAATCTGGGAGTAATCTGGGTCCTAAACTCCTTATACTTCAGGTCAAACGAACACTGCAGCATCACTGAGAGTTAAAAACTGTCTAAATTCTTTCATCTTTAATAAAACGATCAGCATTGCTGTTTTACCAGGTGTAACTATGAAGTTTAACTTCCAGGCATCCATGAAAACAAAATTTATTACATTTAATGGAGTTAGAAGTTAGCAGGAAGTTAGCGGAAGTTAGGTCTGTGAAGGTTCTCAGTCATCCAGGTCATCGTAGTCAAAGGAGCTTGCAAAAAAAGCGTCTGGACTTCTTTAAGTTGCTTGAAGACGTTGCATCTCTCATCCGAGAAACTTCTTCAGTTCTAAGGTCAAATGGTGGAGAGTCCCAGATATAAACCTAGTGGGAGTATCCCCCCACAGAGGGACAAAAGGACCCCCTGATGATCCTCTAATCGCCTGAGCCAAGGTGTGAAACTGGGTGTGGGTCCCAATCAGCCAGAGTTTCGGGTGTGTTCATTGTGAAACCTGGCCCCACCTTATCATGCGAATTCCTGAGGTCAGATGGCCCAGGATGTGAGTGGGCGTTAAGGCGTCTGGGAAGGGATCTCAAAACTGGGTCAAAATCAAGACACAAGAAGTGGAATCCTTCACTGCGCACATTAACGCTGTGGATAAAAACATCAAGTTCACCAGGGACGACACAAAGGACAACTGTTTGCCTTTCCTGGACTGCGCTGTGCACATTGAAGAGAACGGCTGTTCAAAGATGGTCGCTCACAGTGGACATAGATGGCTTCTTTCACTCCTCTTTCAAACCATCTGTCCTCTCTGTCCAAAATGTGAACATTTGCATCCTCGAAAGACTGTCCTTTATCCTTAAGATGCAGATGGACTGCTGAGTCTTGTCCTGTGGAGATGGCTCTTCTGTGTTGTGCCATGCGCTTGTGAAGTGGCTGTTGGGTCTCTCCAATGTAGAGGTCTGAGCATTCCTCGCTGCACTGTACAGCATACACCACATTGTTAAGTTTGTGTTTTGGCGTTTTGTCTTTCGGGTGAACCAGTTTCTGTCTGAGCGTGTTGCTGGGTCTGAAATACACCGGGATGTCATGCTTGGAGAAAACTCTCCTGAGTTTCTCTGATACACTGATTAGTCTTAGTCATAGTCTTTGCCTGTTATTTTCCACCACAGTTATAGTTATAGTTTTTGGTCTTAGTACCTTTAGTGTTTTGTTTCTTAGTGTTTTGCCAGTTTGTTTTGGTTTCCTGGTTTTCCCTTGCCGTTATCATTACAGGATCACTTTTCTGTTCAAACTTACTACTCCTCGTCCTCATCTGCTTTTGGGTCCTGTTTCCATTACACACCGGCGCACCCCGCCGTGACAGAAACGTCTTCAAGCAACTTAAAGAAGTCCAGACGCTTTTCTTTGCAAGCTCCTTTGACTAGCGGAAGTTAGCTCGCTAGTTTCACAGGCAGTTAGTTACCTAAGCATGATATTGCATGTTCTGACTGAGAGATTTCTGAAAAAATTCAAACGTACAGCTCTGCTATCACTTCCAACATAAATGAAGACAGGAAACTAAACAGCAGTGACATTTGTAGGGTTACTGAAGTTGGGCAAGCTGGTATATAATGATGTGCTACGTGATTGCTAGCGACACAGCTATGTTAGCATAACATAAACGGTGAAGCTGGAGGACGAACACTAACACTTTTACACTTATAAAAGTTAACGTTAAGGTTCCTGATAGTTAGAGACAAATGCAATCGCATGGCAGGATGCTGTAAACGGACCGAACTTCAGTCAGGAGAACAACTGAGATAATCCATCCACAATAGAAGGTTAGTCATTAATATACTGAAACAACATGGGAATAGAGCAGCTGCCAGAGAATTCAACATGAATCATTGGTACAAAAGTGGGGGAAGCAAGAAGAATGAGTTTAATAAAGTTTGATTTATCTGACTGCTTTGTTTCACTTAATGCGCCTTATAATCCCGTGCACCTTATGGTCCGAAAAATACGTACTGCACACTGCAATTTAATGTTGCAAAGCACCTCTTTTTAACTTCAGTGGATATTATACATGGTTATCAGGATATGTCAGCCCATTTCTACTGAAAATGCCTTTTGGTTAAACTTTCAGCAAGGAATTTGCATTTGCACTGTTACATTTTTATAAAGCTTTAATGTACATAAAAACCAGCTTCTTGTTTAAGTGAAAATAAATGGAAGGTTGTCTGTTTGCGCTAGTAATGTTGTGGAGTTGTATTTTGTCTCGCATCAATTATATCGTCAGTTATATCGTTATCGCAAATTTTCAAATATATATCATGATAAATATTTTTGGCCATATCACCCTGCTCTAGTTGGGACTAACGCGTTATTAAGTAACACGTTACAGTAACTACGTTATTATTGTGGTAACAAGCACGGTATAGTTATTATGCCAAAACCAGGAACGCGTTACTTGTTACTGGGATTTAGATCGTTATTCATTACTTCGTGTGGTGGCTATCACGGAGCTTCCACAGATTAAGTAACATTAGCAAGTGGTGGAGGCCAGCAGGTGGATGAAGGAAAAGGGAGGCAAGAGAAGTTATGACCTGCAGTCTCTCTGGGTCAGATATGAACCAAGTTTAGGTGGAGTTTATTTTCGTTATTCTGACTTTTTCCGTACTGCGTGCTAGCTAGCATGACGGAGTTTCTATACAGCTGGGTGGGTGCTATGATGTTACTGATGTTGAACTTTATTTGGTTCATAAGGTTAATCATTAGAGTTGCCGACCGTCCCCTAAAAAACGGAATCGTCCCGTATTCAGAGAAAATTTTACGCGTTTCGTATTGAGGTGAAAAGGAACGCGATTTGTCCCGTACTTCAGCTACGAGCTCAGTACGAGAAGTGCGGAAGTGAGAGGTTTGTGAAATGGGACGGTCTAGCCTTCATTGCGCTGTTCAGGTTGCCTAGCAACCATGATAATAACCGCGAGAAACCTTACATACAGCATTGTGTGACATGAATAAAGGAGAAAAAATGTTTTGTTGGTCATTCATTTTTTTATGACATAACTTTGATTAGTTGAGTATCTGAGGCTGAGACCACGGGACTGTAAAACATGATTGTTGGGCTTCATTTCTGTACTGAACAGTCATTTCAAGATTAGTTAGTAAATAACAATTAGCTAATGTTGTTCATGAGACTAAAATTATCTCACTGTGGAAATGTAAATATAATATGGCCAATATTATATGTATTGTCAGATTATTATGATATATATATATATATAAACAACCAACACCCAGCACGCCCCTGCGGGCGGTTTATCCTTCAAGCTCGGGTCCTCTACCAGAGGCCTGGGAGCTTGAGGGTCCTGCGCAGTATCTGTTCCCAGGACTGCGCTCTTCTGGACAGAGATCTCCGATGTTATTCCCGGGATCTGCTGGAGCCACTCGCCTAGCTTGGGAGTCACCGCACCTAGTGCTCCGATTACCACTGGGACCGCTGTTACCTTCACCCTCCACATCCTCTCGAGCTCTTCTCTGAGCCCTTGGTATTTCTCCAGCTTCTCGTGTTCCTTCTTCCTGATATTGCTGTCATTCGGAACCGCTACATCGATCACTACGGCCGTCTTCTTCTGTTTGTCTACCACCACTATGTCCGGTTGGTTAGCCACCACCATTTTGTCCGTCTGTATCTGGAAGTCCCACAGGATCTTAGCTCGGTCATTCTCCACCACCCTTGGGGGCATCTCCCATTTTGACCTCAGGACTTCCAGGTTATACTCGGCATAGATGTTCCTATACACTATGCCGGCTACTTGGTTATGGCGTTCCATGTATGCCTTGCCTGCTAGCATCTTGCACCCTGCTGTTATGTGCTGGATTGTCTCTGGGGCATCTTTACACAGCCTGCACCTGGGGTCTTGCCTGGTGTGATAGACCCCAGCCTCTATGGATCTTGTGCTCAGCGCTTGTTCTTGTGCTGCCATGATTAGTGCCTCTGTGCTGTCTTTCAGTCCAGCTTTGTCCAGCCACTGGTAGGATTTCTGGATATCAGCCACCTCCTCTATCTGCCGGTGGTACATACCGTGCAGGGGCCTGTCCTTCCATGATGGTTCCTCGTCTCCCTCCTCTTTCTTGGGTTTCTGCTGCCTGAGGTATTCACTGAGCACTCAGTCAGTTGGGGCCATCTTCCCAATGTATTCTTGGATGTTCATTGTCTCATCCTGGACTGTGGTGCTGACACTCACCAGACCCCGGCCCCCTTCCTTCCACTTAGCGTACAGCCTCAGGGTGCTGGACTTGGGGTGAAACCCTCCATGCATGGTAAGGAGCTTTCTTGTCTTTAAGTCAGTAGCTTCTATCTCCTACTTTGGCCAGCCTATTACCCCAGCAGGGTACCTGATCACGGGCAGGGTGTAGGTGTTGATGGCCCGGATCTTGTTCTTACCGTTCAGCTGACTCCTCAGGACTTGCCTGACCCTCTGCAGGTACTTCGTGGTGTGAATGGCTACGGATACCGGCTACGGATACCGACTACGGAACGGAGCAGTTGTCAGCCACCTCCTGTACATGGATGACATCAAGTTGTATGCCAAGAGTGAACGCGACATCGATTCACTGATCCACACTACCAGGCTATACAGCAATGACATTGGAATGTCGATTGGACTGGAGAAGTGTAGTCTGATGGTAACAAAGAGAGGGAAGGTAGTCAGAACTGAGGGGATTGAAATACCAGAAGGCAACATTGCAGACATAGAGGACAGTTACAAGTACCTGGGGATCCCGCAGGCGAATGGGAACCATGAAGAGGCCACTAGAAAAGCTGCAACCACCAGGAACTCAATGGGGATATATATATATATATATATATATATATATATATATATATATATATATATATATATATATATATATACACTGAACAAAAATATAAACGCAACACTTTTGTTTTTGCTCCCATTCCCCATGGGATGGACGTAGAGACCTAAAATTCATTCATTCCAGATACACAATATAACCATCCCTCCCAAACAGTGGTCACAAATCAGTCCAAATGTGTGGTAGTGGGCACATCTGCTATATTGAGATAATCCATCCCACCTCACAGGTGTGCCACATCAGGATGCTCTTCTGACATCATGAGTAGTGCACAGGTGTACCTCAGACTGCCCACAACAAAAGGCCACCCTGGAATGTGCAGTTTTGTCTCACAGCAAAATGCCACAGATGCCACAAGCAATGAGGGAGCGTGCAATTGGCATGCTGACAGCAGGAATGTCAACCAGATCTGTCGCCCGTGCATTGAATGTTCATTTCTCAACCATAAGCCGTCTCCACAGGCGTTTCAGAGAATGTGGCAGCACATCCAACCGGCCTCACAACCGCAGACCTCGTGTAACCACACCAGCCCAGGACCTCCACATCCAGCAGGTTCACCTCCAAGATCGTCTGAGACCAGCCACCCAGACAGCTGCTGGAACAATTGGTTTGCACAACCAAACAATTTCTGCACAAACTGTCAGAAACCGTCTCAGGGACGCTCAACTGCATGCCCGTCGTCCTCATTGGGGTCTTGACCTGACTCCAGCTCGTCGCCGTAACAGACTTGTGTGGGCAAATGCTCACATTCGATGGCGTCTGGCACGTTGGAGAGGTGTGCGCTTCACGGATGAATCATGGTTCACATTGTTCAGGGCAGATGGCAGCTGAGAATGTCCCAGTTCTTGCATGGCCAGCATACTCACCGGACATGTCACCCATTGAGCATGTTCGGGATGTGCTTGACCGGCGTATACGACAGCGTGTACCAGTTCCCACGAATATCCAACAACCTCGCACAGCCATTGAAGTGGAGTGGACCAACATTCCACAGGCCACAATTGACAATCTGATAGACTCCATGCGACGATGTGTTGCACTGCATGAGGCAAATGGTGGTCACACCAGATACTGACCGGTTCTGGGTCCCCAGACCCCCAATAGCGCAAAAAACTGCACATTCCAGGGTGGCCTTTTGTTGTGGGCAGTCTGAGGTACACCTGTGCACTACTCATGATGTCAGATCAGCATCCTGATGTGGCACACCTGTGAGGTGGGATGGATTATCTCAATATAGCAGATGTGTCCACTACCACACATTTGGACTGATTTGTGACCACTGTTTGGGAGGGATGGTTACATTGTGTATCTGGAATGAATTTTAGGTCTCTACGTCCATCCCATGGGGAATGGGAGCAAAAACAAAAGTGTTGCGTTTATATTTTTGTTCAGTGTATATATATATATATATATATATATATATATATATGTATATGTGTGTGTATATATATATATATGTATATATATCCATCCATCCATCCATCTTCATCCGCTTTGTCCGGGGCCGGGTCGCGGGGGCAGCAGCCTAAGCAAAGAGGCCCAGACCTCCCTCTCCCCAGCCACCTCCTCCAGCTTATCCGGGGGAATACCAAGGCGTTCACAGGCCAGCCGAGAGATATAATCTCTCCAGCGTGTCCTGGGTCTGCCCCGGGGCCTCCTCCCGGTGGGACATGCCTGGAACACCTCACCCAGGAGGCGCCCAGGGGGCATCCTTGTCAGATGCCCGAACCACCTCAGCTGGCTCCTTTCGATGTGGAGCAGCAGCTGCTCTACTCTGAGCCCCTCCCGGATGGCCGAACTTCTCACCCTATCTCTAAGGGAGAGGCCAGCCACCCTTCGGAGGAAGCTCATTTCTGCCGCTTGTATCCGCGATCTCGATCTTTCGGTCACTACCCACAGCTCGTGGCCATAGGTGAGGGTAGGGATGTAGATCGACCGGTAAATTGAGAGCTTCGCTTTTACACTCAGCTCCCTCTTCACCACGACGGACCGGTGCAGCGTCCGCATTACTGCAGCTGCAGCCCCAATCCGTCTGTCGATCTCCGGCTCCCTTCTCCCATCACTCGCGAACAAGACCCCGAGATACTTGAACTCCTCCACTTGGGGCAGGAACTCATCCCCGACCCGGAGTGGGCACTCCACCCTTTTCCGGCTGAGAACCATGGCCTCAGATTTGGAGGTGCTGATCCTCATTCCCGCTGCTTCACACTCGGCTGCGAACCGTTCCAGTGCGAGCTGGAGGCCCTCACCCGATGAAGCCAACAGAACCACATCATCTGCAAAAATCAGAGATGAGATTCTGAGGCCACCAAAGCGAAAGCCCTCCGCCACTTGGCTGCGCCTAGAAATCCTGTCCATAAAAATTATGAACAGAACCGGAGACAAAGGGCAGCCCTGGCGGAGCCCATCACCCACCGGGAACGAGTCCGACTTATTGCCGGCAATGCGAACCAAGCTCTTGCAACGGTTGTATAGGGATCGAATGGCCCGTAGCAATGGGCCAGACACCCCATATTCCCGCAACACCTCCCACAGGACACCCCGAGGGACACGGTGCCTGTGAATGCCTTCTCCAAGTCCACAAAACACATGTAGACTGGTTGGGCAAACTCCCATGCACCCTCAAGTATCCTGGAGAGGATAAAGAGCTGGTCCAGTGTTCCGCGACCAGGACGAAAACCGCATTGTTCCTCCTGTATCCGAGGTTCGACTAACGGACGAACTCTCCTTTCCAGCACCCTGGCATAGACTTTCCCAGGGAGGCTGAGGAGTGTGATCCCCCTGTAGTTGGAACACACCCTCCGGTCCCCTTTCTTAAAGATGGGGACCACCACCCCGGTCTGCCAGTCCACAGGTACTGCCCCTGATCTCCACGCAACATTGCAGAGGCGTGTCAACCAGGACAGCCCTACAACGTCCAGAGCCTTCAGGAACTCGGGGCGGACCTCATCAACACCAGGGGCTCTGCCACCAAGGAGTTGTTTAACTGCCTCAGTGACCTCGCCCCCGGAAATTGGCGGGTCATTCCCCTCATCCCCAGACTCTGCTTCCTCCTCGGAAGACGTGTCAGTGGGATTAAGGAGGTCCTCGAAGTATTCCTTCCACCGCCTGACAATTTTCTCAGTCGACGTCAGCAGCGCTCCGCCAGCACTATACACAGTGCAGGTAGAGCACCGCTTTCCCCTCCTGAGACGTCTGAAGGTTTGCCAGAATCTCTTCGAGGCAGTCCGAAAGTCTTTTTCCATGGCCTCTCCGAACTCCTCCCACACCCGAGTTTTTGCTTCAGCCACTGCCCGAGCCGCATTCCGCTTGGCCTGTCGATACCTGTCGGCTGCCTCCGGAGTCCCACAGGCTAACCAAGCCCGATAGGACTCCTTCTTCAGCCTGGTGGCTCCCTTCACCTCTGGTGTCCACCATTTGGTTCGGGGATTACCACCACGGCAGGCACCAACCACCTTGCGGCCGCAGCTCAATGCAGCAGCTTCGGCAATGGAGACGCTGAACATGGTCCATTCGGACTCAATGTCCCCAGTCTCCCTCGGAATGCTGTTGAAGCTCTGCCGGAGGTGTGCGTTGAAGATCTCACGGACTGGGGCCTCTGCTAGACGTTCCCAGCACACCCTCACTACGCGTTTAGGTGCACCAGGTCTGTCCAGCGTCTTCCCCCGCCACCTGATCCAACTCACCACCAGGTGGTGATCAGTTGACAGCTCAGCCCCTCTCTTTACCCGAGTGTCCAGAACATATGGTCGCAGGTCTGCTGATACGATTACAAAATCGATCATCGACCTACGGCCTAGAGCGTCCTGGTGCCACGTGCACTTATGGACACTCTTATGTTCGAACAGGGTGTTCGTTATGGCCAAACTGTGATTAGCACAGAAGTCCAATAACAGAGCACCGCTCGGGTTCAGATCAGGGAGGCCGTTCCTCCCAATCACGCCCCTCCAGGTCTCGCTGTCGTTACCCACGTGAGCATTGAAGTCTCCCAGCAGGACAACAGAGTCTCCAGGTGGAGCACCCCCCCCCCCCCCCCCCCCCCAGGGACTCTAAGAAGGCTGGGTACTCTGAACTGCCACTCGGCGCATAAGCGCAGATGACAGTCAGGACCCGTTCCCCGACCCTAAGGCGCAGGGAACAAACCCTCTCGTCCACCGGGAAAAACCCCAACGTACCGGCAGCAAGCCGAGGGGATATTAGGATACCCACCCCAGCCCGCCACCTCTCACCAAGGGCAACTCCAGACTGAGACAGAGTCCAGCCCCTCTCCAGGAGACTGGTTCCAGAGCCCAAGCCATGTGTAGAGGTGAGCCCGACTATATCTAGCCGGTACCTCTCAACCTCACGCACTAACTCAGGCTCCTTCCCCACCAGAGAGGTGACATTCCATGTCCCTATTGCCAGTCTTGGCAGCCGGGGGTCAGTCCGCCAGGGCCTCCGCTCCTGGCCGCCACACGGCACACAATGCACCCGACCCCTATGGCGCCTCCTGCGGGTGGTGGGCCTGCGGGAGGATGGGCCCATGTCTCCTCTTCGGGCTGTGCCCGGCCGGGCCCCATGGACTAAGGCCCGGCCACCAGACGCTCGCCCTCGGGCACCCTCCCCGGGCAGGGTAAACTGTTCCCTCGGTGTCCTTTTCATAAGGGTCTTATGAATCGCTCTTTGTCTGGTCCCTCACCCAGGGCCAATTTGCCATGGGAGACCCTACCAGGGGGCAAAAGCCCCCAGACAACATAGCCCCTGGGATCCCTGTGACACACAAACCCCTCCACCACGATAAGGTAGCGATCCAAGGATGCATCAATGTATATATATATATATATATATATATATATATATATATATATATATATGTATATATGTATATGTGTATATATATCTATATCTATATATATACAGTGGGGCAAAAAAGTATTTAGTCAGCCACCGATTGTGCAAGTTCCCCCACTTAAAATGATGACAGAGGTCAGTAATTTGCACCAGAGGTACACTTCAACTGTGAGAGACAGAATGTGAAAAAAAAATCCATGAATTCACATGGTAGGATTTGTAAAGAATTTATTCGTAAATTAGGGTGGAAAATAAGTATTTGGTCACCTCAAACAAGGAAAATCTCTGGCTCTCACAGACCTGTAACATCTTCTGTAAGAAGCTTTTCTGTCCCCCACTTGTTACCTGTATGAATGGCACCTGTTTGAACTCATCATCTGTATAAAAGACACCTGTCCACAGCCTCAAACAGTCAGACTCCAAACTCCGCCATGGCCAAGACCAAAGAGCTTTCGAAGGACACCAGGAAAAGTATTGTAGACCTGCACCAGACTGGGAAGAGTGAATCTACAATAGGCAAGCAGCTTGGTGTGAAAAAATCAACTGTGGGAGCAATCATCAGAAAATGGAAGACATACAAGACCACTGATAATCTCCCTCGATCTGGGGCTCCACGCAAGATCTCATCCCGTGGGGTCAAAATGATCATGAGAACGGTGAGCAAAGATCCCAGAACCACACGGGGGGACCTGGTGAATGACCTGCAGAGAGCTGGGACCAAAGTAACAAAGGTCATGTTGAAATCTCCCAATTCTTTGAATCTTTGGGCTGAAGGAGGGACAATACTCGGTGTATAAATGCTCAATCAACAATCATTTATTTCCATACAATTCAACAGTCAGAGCATTACAACGTCCGGACGGGAGAGATGCTACCAGAGGGTCAGGCACATGTCTCAAAATGGTGACGGGTTGCTCAGCTTTTTATAGTCTCTAGTGGCCCCCAGCTAGTCGTAAAAGCCAAAACATCACATTTTTTCTCTGTTACAGCGCCTAAGTTATGACCTCGGCAGTTGTTTCTCTGCTTTCTGTAAGGTGGGGGTGTGGAATGTGGTCTATCTATCTCCCCTGTCTTTAGACACAGAGTCTCCTGCTTACAACCTTCTCTTCATGATTCAACAATTAAGCATGTCAAGAAAACAGTGTAACTCATTCCCAGCAGATCAAGGATACAGAGTGATGCACATTTATCTAATGAACTAATATGTGAATATGTTCTGTTAACTCAAAAGTATAATGAGAACTAAACTACATACAGCTCACACACTCTATATTCAAGGGTATAATGTGATCTACAGCAGTATTCTAATTCAACTACTTTGATTACATATATAAGGTAACATATAATAACAGAATAATCTAATAATTCCCCCTTTTGATCTCTGAAAGAGATCACTTACAACATGCACTCCAGGGTCGCAAGGTCCAGGTTTTCTTGATCCTGAGGCCCTCTGTCCCCCTTTAACGGGTGGACCATATGTGGGATGACCTCTGTGTTCACGCAGTTCAGATGCAAGCAAAGTTAGATTTACAACCATAACAGCAGTTACAGATGACTCTCCCATCACTCCCCAATTCTCCCACAGCTTTATTTTGGTGCTCCAGTTTTCCACTCCCATTTTAATGCCCCCTTATACCTTTCAAATGTACTTAGACTAGACCCTCTGTCTAAGGAGCTTTTAACCTTTATTTTTATTGCTGCAGCTACCAGTGTCTTCCAGTTGGGTGATTCTCAGCTTCTTTCTTCGACCTCCGGGGTTAGACCACCCTTTAGTCATTGCACAGTTCTGGGGATTATTCTGCCCCGATTTCAAACAAGGATCTGTGTGTTTTGGGTTCACCGGCGTGTCCCCCTTTTTGCCAAGAGCCTCTTGAACCTCGTTGGTCTGGTGTTCCTGGTTTTCGCCAACCCCTTCATGGTTATTGCTGTGTTTGTGGGATCCATGTTCTCCAGGAGCCCAAACGCCATGACACTTGACCCCAGTTGCTGTCTCGGCAGTCCCTACATCTGTCCCTGTTGTGAAGGGTCCTCACATCTCCGGGTCCCCGTCTGGTGTCTGTTCCTTTCTCTGCAAGAGACAGAAAACCAAAACACCTCTCTCCCTAGGCTTGATAATCTAATATTGTTATCCATTGTTCTTCTAATGATTCAAATTTGGTTTAAAATATTATGTTCAGGACTTATTCTAATCATAATCTATGTGTGTGTAAAAGAAATAAAAAATTAGTGAACCCTTTCTAAGTCTAACACATTATAAGCTTAAGTTTTACCATAGCTAAATTATTAAACAGAAATAACGTCATAAGATGTTCATAAAACCATTGTTTGATGTTCGGACTCAACTTCCCCCTTTTTGACACACTCCCATGTGTCAATTCATTGGAGCTAGACAATTAAAAGAGAAGGTTAGTGACATCATATCTCAGAAAGTATCAGAAATTCTTCTCTCGAGTACCGTTGCTCCAGCCTTGTCATCCCTGAGGATCTTCGATCCCGAAAATGTCCCTTCTCCTCATGTAATAAAGTCTGTCATCCTTCCATGCCCTGGTAACTGGTCCATCCAGAGCTGTAACATTTTGAAATGTACATACAACAAGCCAAACCACACCTTGGTCACACCAACCCTTTTCTGCCCTGAAGATGTCCAACACCATCTTAGTCTGGACCAGGGTTGTAATAGTTTTGCAATTTTCATCAGTTTTAATCAGTTTTTACCAATTGTTTGCTAGTTTAGTTTAGTTTTTATTTCCTGAAAATCCTTAGTTTCAATTTAGTTTTATTTGTGTTTTGCAAAAATTAAGTGTAACAAAATCCCAGTTCCATCATATCAGTCATGCTCTTCTGGTTATCCTTGGGTGTTGAGACTAATAACTATTAACTCTTGCCGCACCGTGTGGTCCTAATTTTGGTTCAAGTGAATTGATAACCTTTTGAAGGCGAGTGTTTCACACCTTTATTTAGATGTCCCAGTCCTGTTGTCTCGGGATACATCACGCTGCCTTATCTGGGGTTAGCTGTTTTCTGGGGATGCGGGTTGAGTGGGTGAGCTCTTCAAGGAGGGGGAGTGTGCTCCCCCTGATGAGGTCTTCTAGGTAAGCTAGGTTAGCCTTCTTGTGTGGGCTTTTCAAGTGCACTTTAAGGTTAGTGGGACTTTTAGTTTTATAAATGTCCCTCATGACCCCCTGATGACCCAGTATTTCATTTTTGCACACTGTAGTACACATTTTAGTTTTTGCTTGTAGCTCGCATACTCTACTTGCCACTCCTCTAATTCCTGATGTTTCTTAGAGAGGGCAACAGTACCTTTAAAATTATATCACATGTGTGGGGGTGTGGCCTTGCCAATTGTTTTGCCCACCTTTTCAAAATGGCTGGCGTGCCCACAAGCACATTTCATGGAAAAAGAAAGGTAATCTTGATATTTACATTTAAAATGTTTTGTTAAACTCAGATTTTTATTTTATTCTTTTTGCAAGTACCCCTCCTCGGTGGCGAGAAACTGTTGGTGTGGTCAAGTGGGTGCTCTAGAAACAAACGCTCAGGACAGACCAGTTATCAGTCATGTACTTCCTACAAATTTTGCATATGTTTTATTTCATATTGATCCTCTGAGTGTAATGGTACATTTTAATTTGAATTTATCCAAACTAAACACAATATTTTCTTTATTTACTTTGCTCTTGTTCTTTTTCTGTACCACATCCTATCAAATGTCCCTGTCGATTATATTCTACATTTAATAACTTACTATTTCAAGTGAGAACCTAAATCACGTGGACCAATGTTTATTATTGCATATCTCTATTCTGAATGTGGCCAGTCATTCATAGGTATTGTTCAATTTTGGCGATTTTCCTCTATAAAATTTAATTGACTTTTTACAGTGGCCTGCTGTGGTTAATAGTAACATATTCCAGTCATGAGTGATATCAAAAGTCTTCTCCACTGTAGCATTTGGCATTCCCAATAATATAACATGATACCTTACTCAAAACACAGCTAATATAGCACAGTTTTCTTAATGCAAACATCGGTAACTCAAAATCAGCAACCACAGTGTTAAGTCTGCAGTTCATACTTATGTGAAGCTAGAGTCTCCTCCTCCAGTCTCTCTTATCCTCCTGCTCCTGAAAAAACAAAACAAAACAAAGCGAAGCATCCACCCTTCTCTTGTCGGCTGGGTGAATTGTTTATGAATTGTTTATTGGCATTTACTAATCCTAAAGTTGGTGCAGTCATTGTCTCAGTATCAAGTCAGTCAAAACTTTTAGTCGTCAGTCCATCACAATCCATTCACATGCATACCTCCATACACATTCATACCAGATGTTGCTGATAATGGAGTCTCCCGCGCAACCTATTCGAGCCTCCATCACCAGCAAGATGACGTCATCATTTTAAAGGAAAACAATTCCTTGTTGTTTTTTGGGCCGGATTGACTCGGTGCAATCCTTTTAGATCAGTGTTCCCTATAGGTGAATTTCTCCCAAGCCAATTACAATCATGGAGAAGCACACTTTGCAACTGTTTACAGTAATAATATTTTATAGCGCTTTAAATTTCAATCTTTCAGGCCTTGTTTAAAGAGCTGATTGTTAAATCATGAACTCACAAAATATCAACATATCACCACCGGTGGATCACACCTCTCAGATGTTTTTCTCCAGTGCACTGTAACAAAAACGAAAACAGACATAACCAACAAAACACTACTAAAATAACACAAACTAGGGCCCGTTGCAGACATGTCCAAGCATAAAACTATCCTCTCTCGCTTACGAGAAAGAACACAAGCCAAAGCTCACTGATAAAATCAAGCTAGCGCTAAGCAAAACCAAAAAATCAACCAGAAATTCACAGGAACGTTTTGCTTCCTGCCGGGACAATATTGTGTGGGAATGAGAACCTCAGGTGCCGTAACACCTTTTGTTCCTCCTTGAATTAAAACTCAATCACAGAAAATGCCGTACTCCGACCTAAAACTTACACTATTAATTCATCATTTTCACTCTGTGCCACTGTTCCTCATCAGGGCTGTGTGAAGCACAGCAAAGAATTCAGTCAAGGCCTTGAGCCATAAACAGACATCACGCACAGACATTGTTTTCATAACCAAACTTTTTAGACCTTATTCCTAAAATCTACATAAATGCCTTCTAGGTGACATATAACACATTCTAAGTAATCAATGGCTCCTCATAAAAATTATGCATTGGGATGTTTGTGTGCAGCATTTTGCATATCAGCATAAGCAAAGCATTCTTCATTGCATCAGCGTGTATGTGTGTGTGCGTGTGGATCACTCTTCATTGCACAAGCGTGTGCATGTGTATGTGTGTGCATCACTTCTCAGTGAATCAACATTCCCGTGTGTGTGTGTGTGTGTGTGTGTGTGTGTGTGTGTGTGTGTGTGTGTGTGTGTGTGTGTGTCATTTCTCACTCACTCAACGAGTGCACGTGTTCATGTGTGTATTTCACTTCATTCTGAATCTGTGTGTTTGGAGACGTGTGTGTGTGTGTGTGTGTGTGTGTTCATCACTTTCCTGTTCTGGTGTTCTGGGTAAACCACGGCCTGAAGCGTGCCCTGGGGTCCTGCCCCCCTCCTTTTCAGTCTGTTTGCGACCATTGCTGCTGCTGCTGCTGCTGCTCAAAATTCAGTCCGTCCTGGTTCTGACCCCAATTGGGGCAGTACTTTCTCCAGTGTCGATGTTCACCGCAGGTGAAACCTGCATCTTCTTCTGTGTTTTTGTCCATTCTGAGGTGCCTTCTGTCCTCAGTTACTCCTCTTGTCTCGGTCACGCCCTTTTTCGCCACCCGATCACCCGTGTTGGTCCATCACTGTCCTGCACAGTGTGAATGCAAAGTTATCAAGGTCCGCATTCTTTCGCTCGGCCTTACTTTTCATTCGGGCTTGGCGGGCGTCTCGTCACAGCTCTGTCAGCTGACGCAGTCTGGGAATTTTCCCCCGTGTAGTGAAACGGGCCTTAGGTTTAGTGCTCTCCGTCTCGGCTGCATGAGATCACATTCCTGCAGGTCTGTTGACATTCTCAGGTCGTTGTTGTGGGTCCAGCTGTTGCAGCATTTGGTCAGTGTCACGTATGGGGGAGAGCAGGAGTCCAGTCAGCCTCGGCTTTCAGGGCCGGCAAAGCAGCCTGTAATTAAATATGTATAGAAAAAACAAAAACAAAACAAAACAAAAACAAACAAAAAACAAAAACAAACGAACAGGAAAATGATGTTGTGTTGGCTGTGTTATTCAGAGGGGAGGCAATGGGGCCAGGCCCTGTGTCAGCCTTCTCTCCCCCTTTTTTTGTTTTTTGTCTCCCGATATAATCAACTCCTAACCCACCAAGTTGACAGGACAACACCGGTATATGTTAAAATTCTTAAGATCATGTTTAAAAGCCCAAAAAAGGAACTTTCTTTCATTCAGTAATCACTTTTATTAATCAATCAACAGAAAACATGTCACAATTTGACTCTTTTTACCACTAAAGGAACACTGGTCTAACCTGGTTGGTTAGACCAGTGTTCCTTTTTTTTTTTTTTTAGTTAAATTGTTGTCCTGCAACCCAGAGGGTTTCTTTGTCAGTAATGTATAGACTTCATCATTTAAGTATGTTAATTTTTCTTTAACCTTGCTGGAAAATCTTCACGTGTTCATGAGTGTAAGCTGTTTCTTCATTGCGTGTATGTGCATTTGTATAAAAGCAGGTTAATTTTATCTTTTCTCAAACTAGGCGTTACCTTAAAAGGAGCCTTTCTCTCAGATTTCTCTGCTTGTGTGTGTTTTTGTTTCACCTTTTTGTTGTGATGCTCCGGACGCCTTCCCAACCTCCACAAGTCCGTCGGCCCCAATTTTATGTGTTAAAACTTCTCTTAATTTCTCCTCTAATTCTCTCCTCGCTGCTGTCTTTTTCACAGCTGCTGATTCGTGCTGGGTGTGGTTCCCATTACCTATAATTTTGCTTCGGCCGCTGTGCTTGTGGGGGCAGTTGGTCCAGGTCCGCAGCTTCCTGTATTAACACACTAAAAGATTTATTTAATTTCATTTTCATCACATGTTAAACAGATAAGCAGGCAACACGCCCACCTTGACAGCGTAAACTGTACGCCAGTCTCCCAACACATTCCTCTCTGTACTCCTCCATAATTCTCCACTGCACACCTCTTACTATCTCTCCTTTTTATTTTTATTACACCACAGAGTAATACACCCAATTATGCCCGTCTATCTCTATGTGGCTCCAAATTCCCTCTTTATTCTAATTTCACACTCGTCAGGGGACAACAATTTCAACCACTGAAACGAGGAATTCAACCTTTTTATATTTCTTTACTAATCTAGACTCAACGTTTGT
Source organism: Aulonocara stuartgranti (assembly GCF_965226115.1). NCBI lineage: Eukaryota > Metazoa > Chordata > Actinopteri > Cichliformes > Cichlidae > Aulonocara > Aulonocara stuartgranti. Next base: position 25,609,369 of record NC_138951.1, read on the forward strand.
TCGCAAAATGTGTCTTGTTCTAGTCCGGAATAAATGTGAACCCGTGATTACACGGCCGTTCCAGTGTTATATCTGTAGCTATGCGGGGGCCCTCACCTCCCCAAGTCACCACCTCGGCACCCGGACGCCGCCGGTCCTGGCCACGCGTCCACGGACAGGAGGGTCGCCACTCCTAGGGCAAATGTTCCACAGGTACACTAGGCATCAACCTTTGATCCTAAAATGTGTATTTGCTCTAATGTCCTCCTAATCAAACACATCAACCGTCACTGTCACTGTGTTCACGCTTCACACTCCACACAGAAAACACACTCAGAGCGCGCCTCACTCACACTCTCACTCAGTGCGCGCTTTACCCACAAGACAGCACCCAGAGCGCGCCTCGCAGCTTCACACACACTCTCTCACCCAGAGCGCGCTTTCACACTCACACACAACACTTTTCCTCAGCGGGAATTTTACACAGAAACCTCTGAGCTCAACTATTAGATCTTCTTAAAGCACACTGCACCATAGACCGAAATACCCCTTTCTCTGCGCTTATGACCGCCACAACGGGGCAAAGTCGCATCATAAAAGTGATGCTTGCATCCCCGAAGTTATACCCGACATCATAAACCAGGTTTTGCTCTATGTACTTCTTGGCAAGTAAAATTTTACTTTGTTTTATGACCGCAGCCCTTAAAAAAAAACTCGACTGACGCCACAAACCACCGTCAAGCCTCTGTTCAATGTACTAAAATTAGCACCAACCACTACTGCACTTCACGGCCGCACCACCGGAACACGGCCATATCATAAACCAAACCTACGGACGTGTTTCGCTCTCGCGTTGCCAGCGTTCAACCGCACCGTGAAGCCAGCATCTGCTTTTCCTTAAATCAACTTCTATTTCATGGCCGGCAAGAGCCAGGACGTAACCGACACCATAAACAAACTTCAAACCTCGACTTCAATGTACTGAACTAATGGCCGCGTCTTCAGAAGAAATTCTAACGTATTATTGCTACAGAAGCCAGTATTAGACAAAATTAAATGTGGAAGGTAAAGTGGCTGCAACTAGCTCAACGTAGTATCTTATTAGTTTCTCGGTAGAAGCAGTTTACTGCAACTAGCTCAACGTAGTGTCTTATTAGTTTCTCGGTAGAAGCAGTTTATTTAACACACTGGAATTCAGCCTCAACTTATGTTGTTAGTATCTTGCGCCAAAAACCAGACACCGACAAATTTACTGTGAAAATACATGTGACTAAGCGAACAGATTAATTTGGAAAGCCCAATATGCACATTTGGTATTTATAATACAACAGGCTGTGCTTACCTTTCTGTTTTAGGCCGGCCTTCTGTTCACTTTGCCCCACGATCTCACCAAAGGCCAAATCTACACCTCCTCAGCACACCAAAGATCCGGGTCACACGGCACCAAGTTGTTGAAATCTCCCAATTCTTTGAATCTTTGGGCTGAAGGAGGGACAATACTCGGTGTATCAATGCTCAATCAACAATCATTTATTTCCATACAATTCAACAGTCAGAGCATTACAACGTCCGGACGGGAGAGATGCTACCAGAGGGTCAGGCACATGTCTCAAAATGGTGACGGGTTGCTCAGCTTTTTATAGTCTCTAGTGGCCCCCAGCTAGTCGTAAAAGCCAAAACATCACATTTTTTCTCTGTTACAGCGCCTAAGTTATGACCTCGGCAGTTGTTTCTCTGCTTTCTGTAAGGTGGGGGTGTGGAATGTGGTCTATCTATCTCCCCTGTCTTTAGACACAGAGTCTCCTGCTTACAACCTTCTCTTCATGATTCAACAATTAAGCATGTCAAGAAAACAGTGTAACTCATTCCCAGCAGATCAAGGATACAGAGTGATGCACATTTATCTAATGAACTAATATGTGAATATGTTCTGTTAACTCAAAAGTATAATGAGAACTAAACTACATACAGCTCACACACTCTATATTCAAGGGTATAATGTGATCTACAGCAGTATTCTAATTCAACTACTTTGATTACATATATAAGGTAACATATAATAACAGAATAATCTAATAGTCACCATCAGTAACACACTACAACGGCAGGGAATCAAATCCCGCAGTGCCAGACGTGTTCCGCTGCTGAAGCCAGTGCATGTCCAGGCCCGTCTGAAGTTTGCCAGAGAGCACATGGATGATACAGCAGAGGATTGGGAGAATGTCATGTGGTCAGATGAAACCAAAGTAGAACTTTTTGGTATAAACTTAACTCGTCGTGTTTGGAGGAAGAAGAATACTGAGTTGCATCCCAAGAACACCATACCTACTGTGAAGCATGGGGGTGGAAACATCATGCTATGGGGCTGTTTTTCTGCCAAGGGGACAGGACGACTGATCCGTGTTAAGGACAGAATGAATGGGGCCATGTATCGTGAGATTTTGAGCCAAAACCTCCTTCCATCAGTGAGAACTTTGAAGATGAAACGAGGCTGGGTCTTCCAACATGACAATGATCCAAAACACACCGCCCGGGCAACAAAGGAGTGGCTCCGTAAGAAGCATTTGAAAGTCCTGGAGTGGCCTAGCCAGTCTCCAGACCTCAAACCCATAGAAAATCTGTGGCGGGAGTTGAAAGTCCGTGTTGCTCAGCGACAGCCCCAAAACATCACTGCTCTCGAGAAGATCTACATGGAGGAATGGGCCAAAATACCAGCTACTGTGTGTGCAAACCTGGTAAAGACCTATAGTAAACGTTTGACCTGTGTTATTGCCAACAAAGGTTATGTTACAAAGTATTGAGTTGTATTTTTGTTATTGACCAAATACTTATTTTCCACCCTAATTTACGAATAAATTCTTTACAAATCCTACCATGTGAATTCATGGATTTTTTTTTTCACATTCTGTCTCTCACAGTTGAAGTGTACCTCTGGTGCAAATTACTGACCTCTGTCATCATTTTAGGTGGGGGAACTTGCACAATCGGTGGCTGACTAAATACTTTTTTGCCCCACTGTATCTATATATATATATATCTATGTATCTATCTATTAGGGGTGCAACGATATTCGTATCGATATTGAACCGTTCGATACAGTGCTTTCGGTTCGGTACGCATATGTATCGAACAATACAACATTTGTAGTTTATTTTATCAACTTTCCTTCTGACGATGCTGTCTGTGTTGAGCGCTCAGTGAATCTGCGTTCGACTACTCCGCCTAGGCTGCACTGTCCAGCGCAGATCCACTGAGCGCTCAACACAGACAGCATAGTCAGAAGGAAGAGTGCAGGGCAAGCTAGCAAGACAGAAGTTAAGCTCTCCTTGCAACATGAACCTCCCCCACTCTCATTCAGATCTGGTGTTTGGAATTATTTTGGTTTTCATGCGACGTATGACCCTGAAGGTAAGCGAGTCATGGACTAAAGTAAAACAGTATGTTGGATGTGCCATGCAATGCTCAATTACATGGGTGGGAGCTAGTGTGTTAGCGCAGTTAGCTCGTTAACGTGTTGGCCGTCTAGTGTGATGGCATCAGCCACACAGGGGTAAATTAGTCCATTTTTCACTTTATTATTTTGCTTTGCAGTTTTCTTCATTAATCATTTCTTTAAACCTAACACTGGTATTATGAGGCGCGCACATAGTAACATTGTGTGGTTTTTCTAAAATGTTTTGTTATATTAATTATGTTTCTCTTTCTTTGAGTTACCTGGGTTTGGGCGGTGGCTGTTTCTTGTCTGGGCAAAAGGCGTGGCTGAGGACTCTGGGGACAAAATGTCTGCTCAGCAGGACCAACCATGGGCTTACCAGGAGCAGGGGTGTTTTAGGTTTAGTTAGGTTATTCTGTGCTTAGTTAATATTAGTGTGTTTTTGTTTTCCCCCTATTGTGTTCAAATGGTTTGGCCAAATCATTATAAAAGCTACCCTCATGTGTCTTTGTAATTAGGTCAGTTTGTGAGTTAAGTTGTGTCTCACTTTGTTGTTTAAGTTTTGGAAATTACTTTTTGTAGAGTTATATTTAGTTGACCTGTTTTATGGGCCTGCTAAGTATGGTTTTGAATTTTGTTAATTTAGGACTTTTTGAGGGTTAAAATAAAGAAAACCCTTTTTGAAGATATTTTTGCTTGTGTCCTCTTTGCTTTGGCTGCTTGGTCCCTCACACTAGCCCCATGCACAGGGCGATCGGCGGTAGCTCGTTAACGGAGATTTGCCGTGTTGTGGCGTTAAGGTCATTTCAACGAGATTAACCTGAAAGCACTAGTGGGAACACAACGAATATGACTGCACATTTACGCCGACATCATCCTAGTGCAAAGACAAGTGGAAGCAGACAAAAACAAGCAAGCATGCTACTAACTTTAGCCGAGTCATTTAGACAGCTGTTAGCACATGATTCTCCTTATATAATATAGCCCAGAAGAAGCGCATAGTATAGCTTTTATTTTGGAAAGAGCAATTTCTCTGTAATAAACTCTCTTTTCCAAAGATGAGTGATTCCTTAATCAGATACAGGGCTTGCAATATCGCTAGCCCGACGTCCCGGGGCTAGCGATTTTTTTCAGTCGTACTACCAAAATCTATCTCTTCCCTGCCCGTCGGGCTATTGTAGGAAGGAAAAATATATGTCAATGCTTTTGCATTCTTTCAGAAATGTAGCTGGGTAATTATGTCATTGGCATCGGTGAGCCACTGTCAATATGTGACATATTGAAATCTCGTTTGAATTTGCGCTTGTTTTTTTGCTTTCACTTTGCAATCGTGCGAACTGTGTATAGAGAGCGATAGCACTGATCTGTGAGTGATGATAATTTGTGCACCAATTCCTCTGACATTGTCTTATTAATCGTTAGCTTACTATGCAAACATGACAAGTGAAATCTCCCGCAGCTTAAACATGTGAGAGGTTGATCGCGCAGAGAATCGCTGAGCGTTATGTGAGTGCGTGTGTAAAAGCAGCAGGATATATATTTTAGTTCTGCTGAGCCAAATAAGACAGGTCAGGGTGAAGAAGTGACAGCCAAAGAAAAGCTTACCACAAAACGGAGAAGTTATGACAAATCAGACTATAAGGCAAAAAGAAACTGCAGCTTTATGGTTTCATGGACAAAAGAATTTCTGTGGCTGCAATATGACGAGCTAAATAACCAGGGCTGCACATAAGTGGTGCGCATTCGCTGTCAAAATAAAAACGCGCACAAGGGTTAGGGTTAAATTTAAAAACTGTACTTTTGAGTTAAAATATATATTTATAATTTTAATAAATGACAATTTAAAAAGGCATGAACATTTTTTTTGTATCGAAAAAATATCGAACCGTGACACCAAAGTATCGAACCGAACCGTGAATTTTGTGTATCGTTGCACCCCTACTATCTATCTATCTATCTATCTATCTATCTATATATATATATATATATATATATATGCAGAACAGCAGGCCTGAACCCCCTCAGTGAGATCATTAACAAGACTGGCTACGGATACCGACTACGGAACGGAGCAGTTGTCAGCCACCTCCTGTACATGGATGACATCAAGCTGTATGCCAAGAGTGAACGAGACATCGATTCACTGATCCATACTACCAGGCTATACAGCAATGACATTGGAATGTCGTTCGGACTGGAGAAGTGTAGTCGGATGGTAACAAAGAGAGGGAAGGTAGTCAGAACTGAGGGGATTGAACTACCAGAAGGCAACATTGCAGACATAGAGGACAGTTACAAGTACTTGGGGATCCCGCAGGCAAATGGGAACCATGAAGAGGCCGCTAGAAAAGCTGCAACCACCAAGTACCTGCAGAGGGTCAGGCAAGTCCTGAGGAGTCAGCTGAATGGTAAGAACAAGATCCGGGCCATCAACACGTACGCCCTGCCCGTGATCAGGTACCCTGCTGGGGTAATAGGCTGGCCAAAGGAGGAGATAGAAGCCACTGACATAAAGACAAGAAAGCTCCTTACCATGCATGGAGGGTTTCACCCCAAGTCCAGCACCCTGAGGCTGTACGCTAAGCGGAAGGAAGGGGGCCGGGGACTGGTGAGTGTCAGCACCACAGTCCAGGATGAGACAACGAACATCCAAGAATACATTGGGAAAATGGCCCCAACTGACCGAGTGCTCAGTGAATACCTCAGGCAGCAGAAACCCAAGAAAGAGGAGGGAGACGAGGAACCATCATGGAAGGACAGGCCCCTGCACGGTATGTACCACCGGCAGATAGAGGAGGTGGCTGATATCCAGAAATCCTACCAGTGGCTGGACAAAGCTGGACTGAAAGACAGCACAGAGGCACTAATCATGGCAGCACAAGAACAAGCTCTGAGCACAAGATCCATAGAGGCTGGGGTCTATCACACCAGGCAAGACCCCAGGTGCAGGCTGTGTAAAGATGCCCCAGAGACAATCCAGCACATAACAGCAGGGTGCAAGATGCTAGCAGGCAAGGCATACATGGAACGCCATAACCAAGTGGCCGGCATAGTGTACAGGAACATCTGTGCCGAGTATAACCTGGAAGTCCCGAGGTCAAAATGGGAGATGCCCCCAAGGGTGGTGGAGAATGACCGAGCTAAGATCCTGTGGGACTTCCAGATACAGACGGACAAAATGGTGGTGGCTAACCAACCGGACATAGTGGTGGTAGACAAACAGAAGAAGACGGCCGTAGTGATCGATGTAGCGGTTCCGAATGACAGCAATATCAGGAAGAAGGAACACGAGAAGCTGGAGAAATACCAAGGGCTCAGAGAAGAGCTCGAGAGGATGTGGAGGGTGAAGGTAACGGTGGTCCCCGTGGTAATCGGAGCACTAGGTGCGGTGACTCCCAAGCTAGGCGAGTGGCTCCAGCAGATCCCGGGAACAACATCGGAGATCTCTGTCCAGAAGAGCGCAGTCCTGGGAACAGCTAAGATACTGCGCAGGACCCTCAAGCTCCCAGGCCTCTGGTAGAGGACCCGAGCTTGAAGGATAAACCGCCCGCAGGGGCGTGCTGGGTGTTTTTATATATATATATATATATATATATATATATATATAATGTTTTAATGTTCTTCATTATTAAACATTCGCACATAAATAAGTGACATCATATTCAGTACTTACTTTTTGACAGTTCACTCTTTGGCTGCTCCCTTCTGCCGTCTGCCGTCTGCCGTATTTTGCGGCAAAATTATCCACACCCACCGCCGCGCTATGAATTGTGAGATATATGGGACCACGAAGCGTGCCCCGGACCACGCTTGATATTTGGGGAAATCGACGGCGCATTTGGAGTACGCATTTGGAGTACACTTTGAATTGGGACAGCTGTCGTCGCGTGGCGAACATTTTTCTTGTAAAACAAAGAGGGGCCTAGCAAAAAAAGTTTGGGAACCACTGCCGTAAACCAAGATGAAGATGGTGAAACTGAACTTGAGTACAGTGGATGCATCAGACCCTTATATATATGTATGACACCACACTTTGATGTGGAGTTAATTTGCAGACACGTTAACGGTTTATTAGACTCATGTTTCTTATGTCTGACACAGAGAGTCAAAGCATATTTTCTCTGTAGCAGTTTGCACTCCAGCAGAGCAGATAGACGACTGATGGTACAACAACACAGCTAATGGGCGATGATCCTTCTGAGATGAATGCTGTCATGCTGTCGATCTACGATGCAAATGAATGTGTCAAACCAAAGTTCTATTCAGGGAAAAGATTCATGCTTGTTAGCGACTGAATGCCGACCAGAGTGGTGGGATCAGAGCTACTGCACTGCAAGTGGTTCAACAGGCCATCTTCAGTACATTCATATCACTAATTAAAATGCTTTTAAACCTGCACCCTAATTATTATGTACTCCAAAAAAACCTTTCCAATTTTGAACTTTTGCTTAAAAATGACAGAAGAAAACCTTTTGATGGCAGCATGTCACTCCAACACGCACTAAACCCAAGTGTCGTCTGGAGTCCAGCTGAAGTGAGAAATGCATCACTTTGTGTGGCTGTTCCGTGACTGTGACCAGCCGCACCAACTCCCTTACGTCCGTCAGGCTGAGTGTGTGTGTGTGTTTCTGTCAGGACAGACATGTCAGTACGATTAAATCTGTTGGCAGGAAAGCCACAATCTTCACGGCAATATCCATAAATAGCCTGCAGGAAAGCCACTCTGGCCTTTGCTCACAGATGACATAATTTCCATGTCAAAATGCGCTTTTATAAATAACTGTTTACACTGGGTTTCTGCTCATTTTCAGCTCCATATTTCTTTTTAATTCTTGGACTGCACCAGTGCAGCTTTACATGACTTATGAAGATAATTGCTCCAAATAATCCTTATTTATCTTATACTGGCTCTGAAACAAGCTGTTCGAGCTGCTCTCTTTAAGGCCAGTTTCCTCTGATTGGCTGCTCCTGTAAACACATCTCCATTCAGTGATGCAATAAAGATCCAAGATCAGGAAAAATTATCAACAGTCTGAGTTTCTGGCTTACAGAGATGATTTATAGAGTGTTTTCACACCAGCGGCGTTTAGTCTGTTTGGATCGAGGTTGTGTCACCCCTTGGTGAGGTTTGTTCGTGCCGGTGCAAACACAGTAATTGCGTGCGGACCAAAAACACTGTGGTTTTGGTACAGTTACAAACAAACACAAGAGCAGTTTTTTGATGTGACCGTGATCCGACCCCAAACCAAACCAACTACCAGGTGAACGTTACAGGTTTGATGCTTTGTATTCTCAAGGCAGGAAGGTAATATAGACTTGCAAAGGTCTGTACAACTGTGAAATGAATGCAAACTCTTTTCTCACGCAGCACCCTCTTCCTGTAGTTACTTTTGTTCCTCGCACCCAAACACATCTGGCCAATGAGCAGACTGAACATTCTTAAAGTGTTTGTAGTGGCACATTTTGGAGTTTACATTGATTTTTCTCTGCATGAAAACCAAATCCTAGCAGGAAAGCTACAAGTTAGCAAGCTCATCAACAGAGTAAACCAACTATAGGTGTGAAAACACCACTACATAAACGGACCTCATTATTTGAAACTTTGGTGATGTTTAATCTGAGAATCTACGCTGGGACAGGGTTTATGTGACAGATAATAAAGAAAACTGTGGAGCTGATTCTTAACAGTCACAGCAGGTAACACCAGTCTGTGTCCTTCAAAATAACTCTGAATCTTCTGATATTTTTCTTCCTCTTCACAAATGAAAGGATTGTGTGCTCGAGCTCATCCAAAAGGTATATTTACAGTTTCCTCCCCTCAAGATTCAGCCACATAAATTTCTGCTTGCTGTGTTTGAATGCCCCACAGTTTATTTGAGATGTGACCCTCACTGCGTGTAATAGTCTCAGTCGTAAGCCGATTTAAATCTTTCCGGAAGATTCTCCTGAAACCTGGAAACTCCTCTGATGCCAAGATTATTGAGTTTCTTCTCCCCAATAACAGCATTAGATGCCATATTATGTATTTCAGTCACAAACACAAGCACATGCTCATAGTGTGGATCTCTTTATTACTCTGAGACTCCCTGTCTTTGCAGCATACATCACAGAGAGTGTTTGTGTATATCTGCGACCGTGATGGAATTTATTCAGCGCAGTGACACCAAATATAGTGAGAAGGGACGTCAGATAATAGTCTGGGAGCCTCAAACAGTAGGAACAGATATACAGATACACTCCAGAGTAGTTTTTGAGCCTCAAGTGGAAAAATGCCAGAAGACATGCAAAAATATCATTATTAATGTTATTAAAACACTTACTAACGGTTAATATACTTAAAAACAGACCATTTGAGCATTTGACCATCAGTGCACAACTAGACAATGATTTTGTTGCTAATTCAATAACAAAGTCTTTGTGTGGTGGCTTTTATGATCATTTCTCATTCATTCATACACACAGGATCAAGAAAAATGTTTTAAGAGCTGTGCGGAAATGCGTGTGAGGACAAAATTACAGATTTTAAAAGCGACAAACACATTTCCTGCTGCTGTGTCAGGTTTTTGTGTATTCATCTGTTTCACTTTTACTAAATTTTAGAGGTCAGAGCAAACTGCGAGCTGCTCTTTGTGAAGTCAGCTCACAGGCAGAAACAGCAATATGTGGAATATGTGATCTAGTGACAGCATAATTTCTCTTTCCCCGTGTATTGTGAACACTGAGCTTTTCCCTGCAGCGGTGCTTTGACAGGATACTCTTTCAGTGAAGCAGTCCTTACTGATGGACCTCATAGCCAAACTCTCAGTATCCCCACTCTGCTCTCACACACTCTTCTCAAATGCCCCTGTAAGACCCGCAACTCACAACGTAGAGTCATCACAGCACCTAGAAGGACTAATACTAATAATGACTTGGAAGTGTGTCAGCCACTCACTGAAGGACGATGCTTCTGTTATATCTACAGGACTTTAAAGGACTTTTATAAAGAAAAGAAAATGCATCATAAAGTCCGGATTCATTTTGTTTTAAAAGGCTGTGAGCTGATCCCCACCGGAGAATCAATTTGCGTCAGTTGCGTCAATTTCATTGAAAGCTGTAACAAAACAACAAAAGAAAAAGGGAGTATTTTAATATTACTCACATCTTTGACTAATTTCACACATCATCGTCTCCGCTTGAAAGAGAAGCTTCTGCGTGTACACGTTTTGCATTTAATCCTTCGAGGTCAGATGTTCAAAGTGTGTAATGATGCTTTTAACACTACCTTTTAACAGGTGATTGAAACCGAACAGTGAATAACAGTTCCATTAAAAATATCTGCCAAATTGGAGTAAAGATAAGCGGCCGATGAAAAGCTACATATTGGAGCTGTGGTGTGTTTAATATTTAAAAATGAAACCTTCGAAAGGGTCAGAGGGTCCTGGCTTTTTTTTCCCAGGACACCGGCACCTATGGGAAAAGCACTGAGGGAGCAGCGCAGCCAGAGCTCTGAATAAATGTCAGGCGTCCACACTCGTTTCTTATTAATGATCCTGTCAGAGGCCCGACCCTGTCCCTCCTCACCGTCTCACCCCCGGATAGCCTTGTTTTTACAGACTAACCAAAAATCTTGTCTTTAACAAACAGAATCCACTGAGTGACTTTGCATTTTTAGCATTCATTATGTTAAGTGACTGGTATAAATAAGCAGTGATGCTGTTTCCTCTCACCATTAGTGAGAAGCTTCATGAACTTGTTGTGTCTGCAGTCATCTAAAAACAAAAGTAGACCCTGTTTCATGTTTTATGTATCAAGGCATAAAAAATCCATCTGGTTCTTAACAGGTTCTAACATTTAGATTAAATATTAATGAAAATTAATGTCAGTTGTTATTTATTTAACACAGATTAAACATTGTGCAGAAGCAGTACACCCCATGAAGTGTGGTGTGTAGAGCCATCTTTATCAGCAGTGATCGTTTCATGACTCACATCAGTGAGCAGGAAGTGTGGTCCACTCTTCTTCACAGCCATGCTTCTCTTCATTTATGCACAGCTCTCTGAAAGTCCCAGCACAGTTTTCAGCTGGATTATGGTCTCCAGACCTCACTCCTTTTCATTTTCAGCCATTCTGTTGGAGGTTTGCTGCGGTGCTTGGGATTGCTGTCCTGCTGCGTTTGGTGCACTCAGTTACCGCAAGGGCAACAAATCACATCATTCCTTCACCGCTGTGCTCACAGCTGGTTTGAGGTCCATCCATCCATTCACTTCCACTTATCCTTTTCAGGGTCGAGGGCGAGAGGTGGGGTACACCCTGGACAGGTCGCCAGTCTGTCTCTGGGCTAACACACAGAGACAGACAATCATTCGCACTCACATTCCTATGGGATTAATCAATTAACCTATCCCCACAAACTGCATGTCTTTGGACGGTGGAAGGAAGCCGGAGTACCCGGAGAGAACCCATGCAAACACAGGGAGAACATGCAAACTCCACACAGTAAGACCCCGGCCTGATGGTGGAATTGAATCTATTCCAGAAGTCTTTGTTCAAATGTGCCCCGCCGTGCTGCTATGTTGTTTTCAGGGAGAGGAGGCTTTCTCTTGCAGCCATGCTTGTTCAGTCTTTCTCTCCTTGTAGTCATGAACTTTAACCTGCTAACTGAGGCCTGCAGAGTCTGAACTGGAGCTGTTGGGTTTTTTGCCGTTTCTCTGAACTTGATCTATTTTTTTTTACATAATTTGAAGCTTTATGCGCATCGTTCAATCAGTAAATTAAAAATCACTCACTGATGTTTTTTCAGTGCAAAAAACCTATCACTTTCCTTACAAGAACACTCACTGAGCCCTTGTTTTAAAAGTTTATGAGGATAATCCTTTCAAGTAACGATCCGGGTGGGTTTTGTAATTACAGAGCTTTAGCTAAAGCCGTTTTCTTATTGTATTTGTGTCTCAAAGCTACGTACTAATACCTGTTTTGCATTTGCCTCTTCATTATAAACTCTGGTAGTAGTGAAGCTTTCCCTCAGCTGCTCAGATGCACTAAAGAGGCTCACAGCCTGAGGGTGGGATAGAGGCAGGGTGTGAAGTGAAATCAGTGCTGTGTGTTAAGTATGTAATAAACTCTTATAAGAAACTGCTTTGGCCCAATATTGACGTTTCCTTTGCACGTTTGATCTAGAACTCTTTGCTGAGTGAAGCTTGGCTTGGACCAATATTGACAGTTTGTCAAGCTTCTTCAAACCAGCCTCGGTCAATTAGTCACTTATTTACTAGGTCTGGTTTGAGTCATTATTCACCAGTTTTTCAGCTTTCCTGAGTTAACAGATGAGTTAGAGGCCAAATAGATGTAAAGGCAACTTTCTCTCTTACCCTTTATGAAATCACTGCCAGAGACAGAAAACACAAAGAAATATTTCAAATGTCAGCAGAGGACATTAAAAGAAATCACTGATTCATATTTCATCAGCTTGATAAAATAGAAAACAAAACAACATCAGACCGAGAGGAGTCCTGCTGTGTCCACCCTGACCAAACCGACCCTCAAACTCAGACTCTATTGAAGCAGACATGCCAGTGTCTGTACTCCTGTGGCCTCATTAGACTACAGCCACAGCCCACATGGCTTTAGAACGGACTCTGTGAAGGCTTTATTTTCTAGGAATAAAGGTCTTTATTAGACATGAAACTGGTTTGCTGTATGCAGGGTCTTAATTTTGTGGTTCAGTTTGATCTGATATTCTGTGGCAGTGTTTGACGGTGGTTTTCTGTTTGTTGCTCCACAAACACTCCCTCTCACGCATCGTTTCCTTTCTCACTCTTTTGAACATTTGCTCTTCAGCAAGTCGCTAATCTTACAGTTGTGCTTCAGTTGCATATTCCTTACATTCACCTTATCACCCTCATTTGTCCACCAACACGTTTTCATCCCAACACGTAAATCACTTTGGAAAACACTATGTGATGGCTACTACATGAAGCTATTTTATTGTTAAATTATTAGTGATACTACTAACTCATGTGTTTGTGCTGGAATGGATGGTTGGAGCCGGTTTGTATTGGAGTCAATGGAGAACCCAGAGCGTTTAATAAGGACGTGGGAGGGTACCCTTTGCTTCACTATCAAATGCTTAGGGGCATGACAAATTGTCGGTATGTGATGCATTGGGAATGATAATGCTCTGGTTCCACTGTGCTTTTCCTTTCAGCCTTGGTGTGGAGTATCTTGTATCCTCGCCCAACGATGCCTCTTTAAACTGTAATGTTTAATCCCTGATTTTACAATAGCTTTCCTTTGAGTTTGGTTTATTCCAACACTAGCTTTCATTTTCTTTAGTGCAATGTTTATTGCTTTACAGCAGTGATTAAATCCAACTTTGGTTTAGTCTAATATCATGCACAATTGCTGCTGTTGTGTGTAATATGTTGCTTGCCCTGGTTTGAATTTTCCCATTTTGATTGTGTTCTACTGCCCGCAGTGACATTTTTGCAGTGATCCCTGAGACACACGGTGCACCACATCTGGAAGTCTTCATTACTAATTCTACAGCAGCACGACAGTGACTACATGTCACTCATGTTCACACTTGCATGCTGGTGTTCTGCTTCCACACATGATCTCCCTCACATATGTAACCCACTCCTGGGTAAGTACTCGCATTGTCCTTAATTATTTGAATTGTTCCTTTAAAAGGAATTTGGTTAAGTTGCAACTTTATCTTTCAGTTTGTTTTGAAATAGCTTTATAGAGTCGAGGGTCAGTCAAGTCAAAGCACAGATCAGGTGAGGGAATGATCTGTAATGATCTGTCAGTCAGCAACTCACAAGTTGCAAGAAGTTTCACGCCTGGTGTATTTATAGTCTGGAGTGCACTCTTTTTGTCTGTCCACTGTTGCCCATCAGGATGACTGGTGGAATCCTACCAGAAACCAGATAAACCACTGGCCATCTGATTGGTTGGGCAGATCTGGATCACCCTGGGATGCTCGCTATCAATTGGAATCACAGGTTTTTCCTCATAGAGCTCATAGCTCAATTAAAGACCTGACCTGTATTTAGAAACAGGTTTTTAGTCTCTGATCTATCACTTCATTTTCATATAATAAAATTCTACTGTACGTTCTCTTTTATCATAAATTTAACAATTAAACAATAACTGCAATTTGCAATTATTTACATCCTGAAAATGTGTGGTACTCTTCAGTTAGCAAATTAAATGTAACTGTTGTTGGAACCTCTGTCTAACCAACATAGTTGTGATTCACACACAAAATACAAATTATTAGACAAATTAAAATATAAATGTTAAAGCTTAAATTTTCCTTAGAACATACATCACAACTAAATTCTGCATAAAAAGTTATGAAATTGCGTTTGTTTCATCATAACAAAAGCACTCCTTATTGATATGACACGTACAGCAGAAAATAGCATTTTATGCTTCAACTACTGTGATTAGCATCATCAGAAGTAACATCTGCAACACACGAAGAAAATAACACAAGTGCAATATGTAATTGCTCTCGTTGTGATCGTTGAACACAGAGGGTGAAACACTTTTTAACAACTTTTACGAAGCTTTTCTTCAGTAACCAAGGCAGTTTCTGCTGCTAATCAAGACAGCGTCTGCTTTTGTCTTTTTTCCTTCAAGTTGCTGGTAAAAACATTCCATGTTAACGCACAACTTCCGGTAGATCTTCAAAATAAAGGTTCCCACTAGGCACAGCGTGGAACTAAAACACAGTTTTTTTTCACATCATCACTTCTTGTAACAATAAAATAAAACAAATAAAAGAATGATTCTTTAGCTAAACAATCACATAAAAGACAAGAAACAGCTGCAGTTTCTGTAGTACATACACACACTAAAGTCTAGCTGGCGTTTTTATTGACCTCGCTTCATGCATTTTATTTTATATTCCACTCAGACCCAATATGGAGCTTGCACACATGCATAGCAACTGTGACTGATGCAAACTTTCTCTGGTTTTTAAAACCCATTTGACACTGTCTAACAAAGCAACTTTCTAAAATTTCTAATTTTCTAACTGTAAATGCATCAGAGGAAAATATGAATATGGAGATCACCCATAAAGAAGGAATCACAGGACAGCGTACTGACTGATGTCTGTCTGCTTTAGTAGTCTTAATATTTGATGGAGCTCCAGGTATTTGGGCCGAAACATCTTAATGCATTCACTGGTCACCGATTGCGAAATGCGATTAAATTAAATTGTAATAAAGGCTAAATCATCAGCCGATAATACCCAGTGGCTTTGGGAGTGAACTTGAGTAAATGCATTCCCTCTTTGTTGCGACCAAAAACTAGCTCAAATGTAACCAGCTCAAAGAATTTGGACGGAAAACAAAATGTATACAGGGACAAATTTCTACATACATACATCTAGAGCTGTTATTTGCGCAGATTAATGTTGATGATCCCATATTTTATCAGATTTTCAGCTTCTTTTATAACTAAAGTCTCCAAGCTGGTGGTTGGTCCTTCCAAGTGTTGTGATATAAGTAACAAAAACGCCTTTGTTTCCTTTCACTGTCATCATGTCTAAGAGTTCTGAGGACAATGAAACTAGGTGAGATGAGGTTAATTTTTTTCTTTTTGGGATCAGTAACAACTTAAAATATCTTAAATATGACTCCCATCATGCTCTGCCTTACAGCGCAGACTGAAGGGTTTGGAGATAAAGTCAGAAAGGCAAAACCGAGGTGGTTAGTGGACAGAGGAGGGATAATGAACATACTGGACAAGATGGAGCTGCCAGGCACGAGGAGAAGAGAAAGCGTACTTTTATTACCAATCAATTTTCCTAATGATACCCAAGTAAACCGTCCAGTGCAGGGTTTACTTGGGCGTGCGTGAATACTTCTCCCCTGTCGTCTTTAATTCCTGAAAATGCAGATAAGCTTTTATTCGGCTTTGTTCTCCTCAGCGTGAAAGCAAAATGTTTCAACACCCTGACAGCTCAGAGGAGGTATCACTGGGCATCAAAGTCAACACGAAACACAGCAGTGTCTGCAGAAAGAAGTCACTCACCCTGAACAACTCTGGCCTAAAAATGGGATGCACACAAACAAACACACACACACACACACACACACACGTACAGGCCATTTCTGAGGCTATTCTCTTGAACAATCACCAGACACCATCTTTCCTAATCCTCCCTTTCCCTTTCCCTCTTCAATCCATCATCATCCGCATGAGAGACAAGAGGCAGAAAACACTGAGTGTGAACCGGAGGCCGAACAAATAAAGATGCTGGAAAGTCCATTTGAAGTGTGTTCACTGAGCTGGACTTGTTTCTTACATGGTTATATTGCTTTTCAGATCCTCTAAACTGAAAGGAAAGTAACAGTAAGCTTTAAAGGAAATGGCAGACACCTGAAAACACTAAAAGAGCCTTCTCTGAATGCCCAAATTGACATTTCAGAAGAAAAAACCCAAACCCAAGTCCCAACATTGTCTATCTGAGTCTTCCCTGCCGGAGCTACAGCATTTCACATTACCTGCATTAAGGTTTTTACACATCCAGCCAACTGTAATTACCTCAAAGTGAAAGATGAAAAAAGTAAAGATTGGATTCGGAGCCTGACCATGACTCATTGGCAGTTCAGGTGAGTGAAGCATTGATGGAGGCAGAAATCAATTAAGATGAGAAAATAAAGATTTCTTTGCCAGATCATGCACAGACCGAGAAGCTGTGCATGAGCTGCTTCTTACGTGGTCTCAGCTTTAGCTCACGTGTATTTTCTGAACCTCCTACATAATACATGCACGTTTCTGTATGACTGAATTCTCTGTAGACGTGTGCAGAGGAAAATGATGAATGAACTGTTTGTTTGAAACAAGCTGTAATGCTGCATGACTTCAGGCTCTTATGCAATGTTCCAAATAAGAGTGTGGAAAGGGAGGCACAGACTTCAGCTACATGGTGTATGTTGTGTTTATATAGTTTGTGAAGAATGGTTGAAATATGAGGAAGGATCTCAGCTTGCAAATTTTTCTGCCTCACTCCTCACTGTGATATAGCAAAATTAGGACATGATAGGTGACAATCTACAGTACTAGACAATGAGATCAGCTCAAATGTCTCAGCATCCTTTACAGCACAAATAAATGTTTACAAGCTGCTACAGACAACCGCTTTGGTTTCTATGGATCATTCTTAACTACCACATGATGGTTTAATGCTGTCAATACAACAACTTTGATTGGCAGCTGTCCTGACACAGGCAGGCAGATTCTCCTCAGCTCACGAGAGTCATTAAATGGGACCGCTCCACTGTGTTTTGCTTTTGGAGAACTTTATTGGATCACATGGTTGTGAAAATGTAGCTGTACTTTTCCTGATATTAGGGTTTCATTTTTGTGTTACATATTTGTCACACGTCCACGTTTCAGACCACCAACCAAAGTTTAATATTAGATAGATAATGTCACGGTACTGGGTCTGGGACCCAGTATGTGTAATTCTGTGATTTATTGGTTTTTAAAGGTTTAGGTTTATGTATTTCTAGCTCCTTTAGTTATTCTTGGGAGTTTGGGTCATTTCTATCCTTTAGGTTTTGTTACTGTGTCTCTCTTGTGTCCTTTGTGTTACATCTAGTCATCCTTGCCTCTGTGTTAGTGTATTTCCTGTTTTACTTTGACAGTCCCCTGTCCTGTGTTAGAGTACTCTGTTTTCCTTCCTTTCCTGTCTCGTGTGTGTAGTGGGGACCTGTGGGGACCTGTGTTCGCCTCCTGGTCCTCACTCCCTCGTTATCCTTTTGTGTGTTTAGTTTTCTGTCTTGTTCTGTCATCTGTTTCTCTCCCCCCTTGTTTCAGGGTTCATGTGGTATTTTGAGTTAGCTTTTCCAGTTTAGGTTTTGCTAGTTCCCTTCCTGCCTTTTGTTTTGTTTGGCTTGCTGTTTGGCTTGTTTGGCTTGCTCTAATATCCTAACTCCGTCTCCATTGTCTGCATTTGAGTCCACATTCTCTCCTCTCCACCCCGTCTGCTTCACCAGACGTGACAGTTAACCTGAGTAAATACACAATGCAATTTTTACCTCTCAGCTATAAACACGGATGTGCTTTTGTCATCACCGGGCGTGCAATGTGGACACCCAAGTCTGTGAGTGCACTAACTTGAGAACACAGCAACTTTCAAATTAATACCATAGACGTGTCTACTAAAGGTCTTGGACAAGGTCGAATTTCAGTGACCTTGACCTTTTAAGGGGAAAAAGAAACCAAAGAGAAAAACCACTGCGAAGCTCAGGAGCACTCGGGTTATGCAGCAGGACTATGATGTGAAACTTGGCAGCAAGTCCACCTCTAATTGGCTCAAACAAACCAAATGAAGGTTCTGGAGCAGCCAAGTCAAAGTCTGGAATTGAATCAGATTGAGATGCTTTAGCGTGACCGTAAACATTCACACTGTTCATGCTGGAAAACCCACTAGTGTGTCTGAATTCAAACTATTCTGCAAAGACAAGAGTGCCAAATTCCTCCAGTGATGTGAAACACTCACTGTCAGCTATCACAAATGTTTTTTGTAGTTCTTGCTGCTAAAAAATAGCACAAGCAGTTATTTATTTCAGTTCTGGGTGAAGCAGATTGTTTAACCAAGCTTGCAAGCTAAGCTGATGATTTAGCGCTCCTTGTCCAAATACGGTCACTTCAGCACGGCAGCTGCCAAAACACAACTACTGAGGTTTCAAAATGCTGAATCCTGAAACTTTGCGGTGACATGTTCATCTTTTATATTTTGCTCCTAGTTATTGAATTCCTTCATAGCTCTGTGTTTACTGCTCGTGTTGCTCTCGGAGAGACCAAAACCCCGGAGCAGAGAGGATGCTTCATTTTAAACAGTGTCAGACTGACAGCAACAGTTACACCAAGCAGCTCTCAACCGTGACATCTGCTCATCATCAATACATGCAACAGTAAAAAGTCAGGTGATGAATTGAGGAACAGTGACTTCAGCCCATCTTCTTTTCTTCGACTTTTGTAATATCTGACTTGGGGGACTACATTTGCAGCCATGGATACACATACACATACATTAATGCAGTCAGGCATACATACATGAATGCATTCATACATACATATATACATATGTCTGCCTGCTGTTTTTTTACCCACTCTCTGCTGTCCCGTGGGATTTGACACTGCACTGAGACCTTTAGCATGTACCACTTCTCCCGTCTCCAGACAGCAGCGGCGACCTTACAAGATGTCAGAGTCGATTTGTATTAACGCTCGAGCTGCTGCCGTTAATCCCACTGACATCAGCAAACACACAGAGCTCCACTTTTTCCATCAGTGCCAGAGCGGGGCCGGGAGGACACACTCGCTCGGTCACCAGAAAGTTGGCACCAACTTTCACCTGTTTCCTGATGTCTCTCAAACTCATACAAACACATTTATATTTAGTCAATTCACACTAAGCGTTAACATAATTAACGGCTGAGAATCAAAAGCTCCAGATTGGAAAAGAGTAGTGCGAGGCATCATCCAGTCAGTGACAACAGGTGACTGACAGGTGCATACTAGGGGTGCAACGATACTCGTATCGATATTGAACCGTTCGATACAGTGCTTTTGGTTCGAACAATAAAAATTTTTTAATTTATTTTATCAACTTTCCTTCTGACAATGCTGTCTGTGTTGAGCGCTCAGTGGATCTGCGCTCGACAGTGCAGCCTAGGCGGAGTAGTCGAATGCAGATTCACTGAGCGCAGGGCAAGCTAGCGAGACAGAAGTTAAGCTCTCCTTGCAACATGGCAAATTCAGATGTGGCGTTTGGAACTATTTTGGTTTTCATGTGAAGTATGACCCTGAAGGTAAGCGCGTCATGGACTAAAGTAAAACAGTATGTTGGATGTGCCATGCAATGCTCAATTACATTGGTGGGAACTAGTGTGTTAGCGCAGTTAGCTCGTTAACATGTTGGCCGTCCAGCCCCATGCACAGGGCGATCCGCGGTAGCTCGTTAACGGAGATTTGCCGTGTTGTGGCGTTAAGGTCATTTCAACGAGTTTAACGCTGACAGCACTAGTGGGAACACAATGAATATGAATGCACATTTACTCCGACATCATCCTAGTGCAAAGACAAGTGGAAGCAGACAAAAACAACAAGCACGCATGCTACAAACTTTACCCGAGTCATTTAGACAGCCGTTAGCACAGGATTCTCCTTATGGGGACCTGATATGTTTAATATGCTGCTGAGAATATAGCCCAGAAGAAGCGTATAGTATAGCTTTTATTTTGGAAAGAGCCATTTCTCTGTAATAAACTCTTTTCCAAAGATGAGTGATTCCTCAATCAGATATATTTATTTATTTTTATTACTTTGTTGTTTCAGCAATATTAAATTTAAAAACTGTACTTTTGAGTTAAAATATATATATATAATTTTAATAAATGACAAATTAAAAAGGCATGAACATTTTTTTGTATCGAAAAAATATCGAACCGTGACACCAAAGTATTGAACCGAACCGAACCGTGAATTTTGTGTATCGTTGCACCCCTAGTGCATACCTCCTGCAGCTTCCTAATTAATTAAACAGTAAATACATGATCAGTGACAGTAAGAAGACACCAGCATGAGGAAAAAAATAATTGTGTTTATTTAAGAAAAAAACCTTAAATCACATCTCAAATGACTAACTCTTGTATTAAATTCACACAGTGTTAGTTTTCCACATGTAGACATGCAGGCAGTGCAATATTATATGAATTATGTTTCTTAAGCTGGGCAGACACTGTGCGATTTTTTTCAGTCGCACGATTCAGCTCCTGCTCAAACTGTACGATTGACTCGCAGGGGTTAGAAGTTCGTAGGTCACGATGCAGGGTCTCACACTATACAGCCCGATGCTCTGATGCGACCTGAGTGCTCAAACTGTGCGTCCATAAAATGAAAGTTATAACAGAAAATCTATGCAATATATGGGATATATGGATCTTGGCAGTATGGGGTGTAAATGTTGGTGGTCCTCTGCAGTTTCCTAAATTAATCTCTTTTATACTTGATCTTTAATGCTGTGTGAATTGTACATTTGAGTTTGTAACTTTGAACCATGCACAATAGTGTAACCGAGTTGATGTTGAGCAACCCTTGGAAATAGAGAAGCTTATTATTATTATTATTATTATTATTATTATTATTATTATTATTATTATATATTTTTATTTTATTTTTTTGGGGGGGGTTTGTGTTTTCCTTTTCCTTTGTTTGACTAAGTTATTATTTACAGGTCATATAGTTTGTACTTCCACTTAACTGTTGCTCTCTAACATCTTATAAGTGTCTGATTTGCAAGGGAGGGCGATTGACTGTTATACAATAATTTAGCTGCCCTGGATGTTTCCTTTGCTGTGGAAGTACTCCAATTTCTGTATGTAATTTTGAAACGCAATAAAGATATTGTTGGAAGAAAAAAAAGAAAATCTGTCGCTCTCCCTCTCTGTCTTTCACTCACACAAACACGCACACCACCACCATCAACTTCATTGCTAAATTGCTAATGAAAAACATTGATCAAGCAGCTGTGATTGAGCAGCAGTGTAAATCCAACTATTTTCACGATTGTTGTGGTCGTGATAATTTTGTGAGGCCACATCGAAAAGGCTCGGATGAGCTTTCCAAAGTTCTACAAGTTCTGCCTCCATCGCTTGTGTCCAGATCACACGCTGCACTGCTGTGCTACTCCGTCTTTTTCACCGACGTTTATGTGTTTGCGCGTGCGCAGTGTGAGCGGCTGCGGCGACACCCTCACGACCAAGCGATTGATGATCCGGAGCTGGTCGTGAGGTGTTAATCGCTTCTCGTTACCCGATGTATACTACACGATGCACGACGCACGATGAAGGCCAAACTCGGGCCGATCACCAAAACGGTGGCATGACTCAAAAATCGGCTCAAAATGGGCCAAAAATCGCACATTGTCTGCCCAGCTTTACTGAGGAGTATATTTATATGCACATCACATATGGCTCCTCTAGCAGAAGCTGGGAAGTAGCTGCGAAGCGTCTAAGACGTCTCAAATAATTTTCGAGAAACATTTCCTGGAAATAAGCTGTAAAATAAAGTTCGGCCTTGCTTTTGTTTTGTTTGTATTTATCCTGTTTCTGTAATTTAATGTTATACTTCTTGTGCGCTTCATCTCTGAGGAAATATACGAATTGATTGTTTGTCGACTGAATCGCTGAAGTGATTACGCCGCAGCAGCGGGTCTTTTTTTGGCTCCTCCGCCTGTGACTGGAGTTGACGACCATCACAGAGACGTGCTTGAGTCACAAAGACCGCCTCTTTGATTAACTGACCCTCTCATTGTCGGCAGAATTCCATTTTTTCTTAAAAGTAGAATCAGTTCTTCCTGCTGCCTCTTGCTCGTGTTACAGTTTGTTTGCCTGCGTCGGCGGTTGAACGATTACTTTTTCAATCCAATCCTCTTTTTACTGGACAGCCTCATCAAACACTCGATATATGTGTTGTACGGTTTGCCTCGCGGGCCATCTCTCTTTTCAGCTTTGTCGTCTTTGTCGTCATTGGTGTTTCTAGGGATTTTAGTGTTCAGTGTATTCTTTATATAAGAAAGTGTTCATCAAGCCTACAGCACTGACTGCAGCGCTGCGCTGTAACAAAGCTGATGATTCATCACATGTCTGGGAGGATGCTAATATCATGAAAACACCTTTGGTGATGAAATGACATCAGACTTGATGTCGTCGGTTTGCTCCTGCCAGGAAATATAAATAAATAAAATAAGAGTTTCCATCCTTTTGCCCTTTTCAATCAGATAGCCATTTTATCTGATGCTCGGGTTTTTTTACTGCCCCTGCTGCATGTGATTAATCGCTTGTTTTTTTCTAACAACATCTCTTTATACATTCACTTAAGCTCCGTCCAAAGTTGTTCACTGTTTTTCCTTTGACACCCTTTGTACTCGAGTAGAACAGTTTTGAGTAAGTCGGACTTGCTTTTGGTACTCTTTTGAGTTCAAATATTCTATATTTATTATCTGCGGTCCCACAGAGAACATTTATTAGCCCAAAGTGAGTTTTTCACCTGAATCTTACCAGTAATTGTTTTTCGAATTCCTCTCGTCTCATTAACAGAGCTTGCCTCCTCACCTGCACGTCTCCAGACTTTGACTGCAAAAATGCAAAAACGAGGTGGAGCCTGCTGAAGTTCTTTTTGTGATCCAGCTCAGTGCAGGTGGGCTGTCAGTCTTATCAGATCTTTGAGCTTTGCAAGTGCCTTCTAGTGTTTAGAAGAACAAACATTTGATATAATCATAAAAAGAAATGGTGTTCATGTATGGTTTTTGATGAGTTTTAAATATGGTTCAGGTTTTGTTGGGGGGTTAGTTATGGAGTAAAACTTCAATTTGTCCAAGTAAAAGGTTCAGTGTGACTTAAATGAGTCATTTCCTGTTTACTTTGGGTCAAAATTACTGTCATTACCACCACTCCAGCCACCTGATGGAGGTCATCTATTTATCCCCAATGCCGTGGGCATATAAAATCTTGTTAACATAAAAAAACTGACTGTTGGGGCCTTGAAGGCTAGTTTAAAACACTACTGTTGCCTTATTTGTGCCCTTGCCGTCCTCTTTTCTAGTTCCATCAGCTCTAAGAGAATAACGTGCGATTTTCAGAAGTCCCTTTCTCTCGTGTTTTACGTGCAAGACACCGAGTGCTTGGATTAATCAGGCAAGTCACACTGAATATATTCTGCTTCTCTGAATCATTTTTACCCTGCATGCTAAGGATCTTTAACTGGAACTATTTCTGGATGAATTACATTCTGTCTTATCAGGTTTAAGTGTGCAGCTCATTCGGCCTTGTGGAAATATGTCTATCAGACCAGACCTACACTGCAGATATCAGGTACATGCACTGCAGCACGAAAATTACATGACAGGTTGTATGTGTTGCATATCTTTGTCTGCAAAGGCCCTAGAAGGCCCTTAGAGAGAGGCACATGGCTCAGGATAGAAATGCTGCTCCTTGTGTAAAAAAATGGTAAATAAATGGTAAATGGCCTGCATTTGTATAGCGTTTTTCTAGTCCCTAAGGACCCCAAAGCGCTTCACACTACATTCAGTCATTCACCCATTCACACACTGGCAATGGCAAGCTACATTGAAAAGAACACTTGAGGGTATGATGCCTCCTGAGTGACGACCTGTGGATTTATTCTGAACACGCCTGAGCAGAGGAGACACAGCGCTGAATGACAGTACATGACGGGGATTATTTAACCCACCTGGCCTGGGAGTCTCCTGCAGGGGAGGCTGGAGGACATGACTGGAGAAAAACATTCGGACTCTGTCTTAACCTGCTGTCACTGCAGCAGAGATATGACACTAATAAAGAACTGGACAATTTTTTTTTTTAAAAGTCCTCAAAACACTTGGACCAATTTCCCAAACCTGCTGTCATAACTGTGATATGACCTGAATAAACTCCTGGGCAGAATAATAATGAAAGTATCTCCTAATAATCATAAAAATGATTTAAAAATGCCTCCGCTGTTCACACACACACACACACACACACACACATACACACACACACACTGGATATAATTGCAAAGGTTTGTACTGTAAAGGTCCACAACTGTCAGGCAAAAACTGTTTCCATGTTTGTTCTATTGAACAACTACTCACGCTACCTTGGACATCTGAGAAAGTTCCAGCAAAACAACTTCCTGGAAAAAAATATGTTGCAGATGACTGAATGAAGCATCCATCTATAAACAGGCCACTTTCAGCCAGAGCTGAAGCTTAGAGAGACACACCCCTCACTGTGTCTGTTTGTCATTATCATGTGAGGGTAATAGGCAAGTGTCATCTTTGGATTTTCATACACAGCTAAAATCCACAAACCCATCGAGATATGAGTGCCACTAGATCTCTGAAGGTGCGCTGTGGTATCTGCACCACGATCTAAACTACAGAGCCTCCTTCCTGTAAGCTGTGAGGTGGGCCTCTATAGGGTTAGGTTCCAGCACGTCCCACAGATGCTCGACTAGATTGAGATCCAGGAATCCTGGAGGACAAGTCATTGATTTGCTCCTCAAACTGTTTGTGAATCATTTCTGCTTCATGCGTGGCCGATTTCCAAGGTTTCCCAGCAGAACATCTCAAATCCTCACAAATTTTTTGTTTTTTCCTGATTCTAACATCAAATTTGAGGTCAAATGTTTCCCTAATCCCTGCTACATCCCACCCACGAACATATGTGATAAAGAGTTTTAGTATCTAAATCTCAGCATAATAACATGAATAAGCTGTCAGCTGAACGTGTGCATCATCATCAAGTATTGACTGCAAGTGACACCAGACTACTCTTCCTCTCCCAGCATCCCTCCATCCTGTTGTTATCCGTCTTCATCAATCATCAGTCCACCACCCAGCAGTCTTTGGCTGTTGGGAGCTGTTGGATAACAGTGTTATTCACTTCACCTGTCAGTGGTCATAATGTTATATCTGCCCGGTGTATAAAAGATGCCACAGCAGTAGCAGCTATGAGTGGATTCATTCCTGATCATAATCTCAAACGATACAACAAACAAGCTGATTAGCAGGGGATTTATGTTGCATTACAACAATAGAAACAATAAACTCCAAAGTAAAAGACAAGTTCATACTGTCCCGAGTGGCACCACTGTAGTCACATTAATCGTCAATGTTACAAAAAAAAAGAACGAGATTTCTTATGTATACATTTACTGTCATTTAATGTGCTGTGACGAGCAGCCTATCCTCCAGGGGTCACTAACGGGGTTCTCGGGCTCTTCGGGCTCTTCGGGCCGTTGTGTTTTCGGCTGAATTTAGGATAGATAAAGACAAGAGATGAGTCATGCTGGTGTTTTGGCTCGAGGGCCCCAAAGTCATCGGCACAGACAGCCACATCCACTTCCAAACACATCCATCTTGTCTAATGACCTTACCCACTGTGACTTGTTTTCAACAGGCAAGACGCTCACAGCACAAAAGAAAGTGTGAAGGACAAAAACCAATAAATGGAATGATAATGTTAAAAAAAAAAGAAAGAAAGAGGATGGAGTGAGATCACAGAGGAGGTGCAGAGGAAAACATGACAGACAGAAAAAAAGGAGGTGGCGGTGTGAAGGCAGGACATGTGGGGGGATAAACAAGATGAAAGCGTAGTAAAAATTAGGAAGGCTGGGTTGATGGCGTACATTATGGGACAGATAAAAGGAAAGGGACAATAAGAAGAGTCAAAGTCGATCTGCTCTCTTCATTTTGACCACATTTTTCTTTTTAGGAGCTTTGAAAGTCCCGGCAGACAGAAAAGCACAAATCTTTAGAGAAGCAGTGTGGCACTCCAGTTGCCAATCTCCTCCACAAATTATTCTTTAACACATCCTCATTAGTTTGGTGTCATTATCTCTCTTGTTCAACATCTCAGTGTAAAGAGCCTGGATTCCCTCCACAGACTCGGATCTGAAAAGTGAAACCTGTGTCTTAAACCTGAATTTTGTCTGAAGTCCAGCAGGAGGTGACATCGTTGATTCCCTGATTAAATCAAGCTCTGTGAGAAAATAATCAGTATTTGAAGTAGTTGAATCTTACTGAAGACTCGTTTAATAAATGGCCCTGTGCAGATTTCAATAATAACTTTAAATATTTTGGAACCAAACAAAGTTCAGGAAAGTGAAACTTAATTAGACTAAAGACTTGGCTAACTGAAGTTAATGGGCTAATTCAAATAAAAATAAGGACTGAAAGGATTTTTTGAGGTTGGAAAAATAAAATAAAATAAGAAAGGAAAGGAAATTCAATCCTTGACCTGTCATTGCCTCATCAGTTCACCCAGGATCTTTGTCCTTTCCCTTGAACCTTGTTTGTGGACTGTGGAGGGGCGGGTGCAGCTGATTAGCTGAGCAGGTGACCCATACTGGAAGTGATTCGGTTTGAGCCTACCTGTGCTCAAACCCAGGGGCACAGGTAGGCTCCAAAATAAAGGCAAACCTGTCCAAAACTAAATCTTAAAAATGGGGGGGGGGAGATAAAGTGTTCATGTTCATGGTTTAAACATTTCCATGGTCACAGTGACCGCCACAAATCAGTCTAATTTAGGATTTGGGGTAGAGGAACTCTTTTCTGCCACATCTAAAACTCTTTTTGCTAAAATAACGTTGCTTCCACGCAGACTTGTCATTTCACAGTCGTAGCTTGCTGTACTTCTACTTTGGATGGGCTCATAATCAGAATTATTGGGCTTTTTACTTCTGGAACATCTGTCACGCTCTATGGTTGCCTAAAAAAAAGCCTGAGACAATCATGTTACCCAAAATGATGGCATAAGAGCAGGTGTGTGTGTTTGCATATGCACGTTTGTGCATGAGTGTTAACACGTTATCCAACAGCTCCTGACAGCCAAAGACTGCTGGGTGGTGGATGGATGATGGATTAAGACAGATAACAACGGGATGGAGGGATGCTGGGAGAGGAAGAGGGGTCTGGTGACACTTGCAGTCAACACTTGATGATGATGTACAAGTTCAGCTGACAGCTTATTCATGTGATTATGCTGAGATTTAGATGTAAGCATACACCAAAGATATCATTTCCATAAAGACTCACTTCCAGCACGGCTTTGTTCTGTGCATTAAAGATCCTTGAAGCCGTAAATGTTTAATTTTATGTTTTACTTCATTATTATGCATCCACATGACTTGTGTATTGCATCACACAGTCCAATCACCAAAGGTAAAAAAGATGCAGTGAAATCCAGGAGCGGTGTCCAAATTCAGTTCAGTTCAATTCAGTTTTATTTACACAACGCCAAATCACAGCAACAGTCGCCTGAAGGTGCTAAATGACCCTACTCCATGTCCTACAGGAGGAGCAGCACTTCGTGCACACGTGCAGAGAGACTGTGATCACATCGATAACTCCACCCTGCACTTTAAAATACAATTAATCTCTGGCTCTCTTCCACAGCATGTCTTTTATCCTTGTCATGATCAGGCTGTGTGCAGGCAGGAGAGGACCCAAACGCAAACTCACGGGAAAACAAGACTGAACTCAAAATACAGCTTTATTGCTGACAGAGGATAAAGGCGATACAAAACAACATGAAACTAAACTGGGAAGTACTAAGGAACTGACTCACGAGGAAACACACGGAGGGGCACACAGTCATGAGGGAGAACGCGACACTGAACTGAGGGAGACGCAGACATAATGTCATGAATCGCTGTGTGGCAGGCAGGCAAGCTGGAGTGGTGGATCCAAAATGCAGGACTCAGACACAGAAGTATAACTTAAAGCGCAGCTTTATTGCTGGGAAAAACCTCTTACTAAGCTAAACTCACCAAAAGACAAACAAAAACGCTGGTGGACTAAAACACTGTAGCAGAAATACTGAACTGGAGCTGGAGACGAAACACGGAGGCAAAACACACAGCTTGTTGAGGGTGAACAGACGTTACAGTTTTTTTCAGTCGCTAACAAGCGTTTGTCCAAACAGTTGTCACATTTGCAAAACTCTAAACACAATTAGCACAGCATCGGTCTGTTGTGGCCATACCATTCACACATTTCATGTCGTGTTCACCCAATATGCAGTCAGTGAACACATTTCCACAATGCTTACATTTTCTTAACAGACAAGCTATACCTCCCAACAAAATTATGGACTGTTTTTGTAGTATCTACGAATGTTAACACACAACATCCCACAATAGCAAAAACAATATTCCAAACCTTAGATACAGTATAAAAACCTCTGCTTCTGCAATGATATCAGTACAAAAACAATATCAATATCAAAAATATATCTCAGCTGATAATAAACAAACAACTGAATAATTGAGACACAGCTTATTTATGTTGGGTAAATTGGGTCAACCACAGCTTCTTCCATTCTGGCTTAGACTCAGTGGGGTTTATAAGGCAAGACCTTGAGGAGTGATGTTTTTGGAAACAAAAAAAAGACAAACACTGTAATGTCTGGTCGAGGAAGAGTAAGAGCAAGGGGCCCAGGGAGAAGAGCAGGCCCAAGGAGAGGGCAAGGTAGAGGTGTAAGAATGCGTGGTGGTGGCATTCCAAGGGCTGCAAGAACAGTAGTCAGTGATGAAATTCGTGCCACTATCATTGACCATGTAATCAACCATGGTCTTTCACTAAGAGAGGCTGGTGAAAGAGTGCAGCCCAATTTGAGGCGGTCAACGGTTGCCTCCATTATACGCATCTTTCAACAAACCAACAGGTAAGTATTGCATTTTACATGGATTGTTTCTATTCTCACTTGACATGTCAATATGGTCATACAGTAATGCATATGTTGAATTTTTTGTCTTTCTAAAGAATGCAACGTCTTCCACCCTCTGGGGGAAGAGGAAAGCTCCTCAGTAATGATCAGGAGCTTGCCATTGTAGAAATGGTTACTGCAAATAATGCAATAAAACTGCGTGAAATTCAAACTAGAATTGTGGCGGACCATGAGATATTTGACAATATCGATAGAATCAGCCTCACAACCATTACGCGGACATTGTCCAAACACAGAGTGCGGATGAAGCAGCTCTACACTGTTCCCTTTGAGAGGAACAGTGAGAGGGTCAAGGAGCTACGACGACAATATGTCCAGGTATAGTGTATATTCAATCCAATGTCCAGTTCTATAAGCTTTGCACTTTGCAAGTAGGTAACCTACACAATACTAGGTTACAGTACAGTATGGTATACAGTAATAACATGACTTACATAAACTTTGTTTCAGAGAGTTATGGAATTGGAGGCCAACCAGGCCCCTCATGAATTCATATACATCGATGAGGCAGGATTCAATCTGGCCAAAAGGCGTCGACGTGGACGAAATGTAATTGGAAAAAGGGCCACAGTTGATGTGCCAGGACAGAGAGGGGCAAACATTACCATGTGTGCAGCAATTGCAAATGCAGGATTACTCCTTCACAGATGTCAGGTTGGACCCTATAATACAGAGCGCTTGCTTGCCTTTCTCAATGATCTCCACCAGCGCCTGGTTCCAGAGCAGGGTCAGGAGGGTGAAAACATGAGGACCTTTGTAATTACCTGGGACAATGTGGCTTTCCATCACTTGCAAGCAATAACAACATGGTTTGAAGTCCACCCAAGACTGGTAAGTCTCTTCCTTCCACCCTATTCACCTTTCCTCAACCCCATAGAGGAGTTCTTTTCTGCATGGAGGTGGAAGGTTTATGACCATCAGCCACATGACCAGATGTCCCTCCTTGAAGCCATGGATGCCGGCTCCAGGGACATCACAGTTGACGATTGCCAAGGGTGGATCCGACATACCAGGCGGTTTTATCCCAGGTGTATCGACTTGGATAACATCAGATGTGATGTTGATGAAAACATGTGGCCTAACCCTGAAGATCGCAGAGATTAGATGCAAATTTTTTGCCTTTTTTTAGCCCCCCCCCCCCTTTTTTTATCTTGGCTTTTTGCTGTTGTTTTTTTGTTCAGAATGCTCTTGTGTGTTTCATGGATATTTTGTTCACTGTAAGCAATACTGTAAAACTTTCTCTGTCCTATCATACTGTGTTTCTACTGTACCTCCTGTAGTAAACAGTAAAGAAACAAAAACTTGTTTGCTTTTTACTGGAATGCTTTTGAATGTGAACATTACTGTACATGTGGACATACAGTTACCAACCAAGACATTTCTGGTGTCAAAATGGTGGATTGCATGTTTCGCATGCAAATACCTGTAAAACTGAAACATAAAAGTCTATGCAGTTTTTGTAATGTCAATAATAGCCAGTATTTTGAAACCTGGTGTACTTTGATTGACTGCATGTACCTTGTGGAGTGAAAACAAGTGTTATTCTTTGACAGACTAATTTCATTTTGAGTCAGATTTATAGTGTTTTTGTACAGTTAGTGTGTGCAGAGAAAGATGTGTTCTATTTTGAAATGAAGAGTTAGTATATATTTAACAAAATGTATTTTTGAGAAGGAAATTATCCATTTGGCCAATTGTATTTTTGTAGGTGTCAGTCTGTGTTAAGAGTTTAGAAAAAGTATCTGAAGTATGGGTAGGCGCTTGTTAGCGATTGAAAAAAACTGTAACGACGCGACACTGACACAAAGACACACTGGGCACACTGGGAGTCATCAAGGAATTAGAGACAGAAGGGGAACACAGCTGGGAGAAATAAGACCTAACGAGACAGGGAGAGCAAAGCCGGAACACTGACATCAGACAGGAACAAGAACCTTCAAAGTAAAACAGGAAACAAAACACACTTTACTAAGACACGGACTAGACAGAGAGAGACAGACTTGACACTGACGAAAGCCTACTAAATAATAATCATAATCAAAACAGTATCACTGATTAATCAAATCATAAATCTTAATCTAGAAAAACACCAAAGCATGAAAAACAGAAAGCTGGGTCAACATGACCCAGAACCGTGACACATAAATACACAGAGGGTTAACGAGGGAAGTGGGAGCACACGGGGAACACAGGTGACACTGATAATCATAACAAGACACGGCAGGAGTGAACGCAACACTGACGGGAGACGGGCAAAGTAAAACAGGAAGTACAGAGGTTCGGACAGGAGGAGCGAGTGCACGACATGACGGGCTGGGGAAAGCATGAAATAAAACACAAAGAGGGAAAAAACGAGGATCTAGAGCATAGGTGTCAAACTCTGGCCCGCGGGCCAAATTTGGCCCGCAGCCTAATTACATTTGGCCTGCGAAGCCATACCAAATTACTATTAGAGCTGGCCTACTGGTATTATACAGCTAATATATATATTGTTTAGTATTAAACTTTGCTTGTTCCATATTCCGTTTTTCAGCAAAACTTGTTTGAGTCCATAAGAAAAGATTCATTCTTATATCTGGAGGAATAAATATATTTCAATAAATATTAACATTAGCCCGCAACTTTGTTCCAGTTTTGAATTTTGGCCCACTGTGTGTTTGAGTTTGACACCCCTGATCTAGAGATACACAGAGGCGCACACAGGGGGTTATCAAATAAGGGACATCTTAACAGAGCAACCTAGAAACCAAGGCATAAATAAAGAACAAAACACAAAACACACGAAAACTAAGAATGCTGGGCCAACATGGCCCAGGATCATGACAATCCTGTCTTCCTCCTCTCACCGACAAACGGTCCCAGCAGATCCCCCCCCCCCCCCCCCGGTTCTGTCAGAGGTTTCTTCCTGTTAGAAGGGTGTTTTTCCCTCCCACTGTCGCCAAAGTGCTTGTTCATAGTGGGTCGTATGATTGTTGGGTTTTTCACTGTATGTATTATTGTAGGGTCCACCTTACAATATAAAGCGCCTTGAAGCGACTGTTGTTGTGATTTGGCGTTGTATAAATAAAACAGAATTGAATTGAATGTAACACCCCCTCATTAGGGCATCGACACCTCCGGGTGCCGTCTGGCACTGGACGGTCAAGTTGAGGCTCCATGGATCGTGTTCATTCCAGTCGAATGGGATGTTTTCCATGGGAGAAAATCTTTTCCATGTTCCTCTAGCTGTTTGAAATTCTGTGATTTGACCTGGAAATGACCATTGACCATTTTTTTGAATCTAATAATCAGTAACAGTCATGTCAGATACGTCTCTGCTCTGCTTACGTGTAACATTACCTGCGATTGCATCGTCTTTTATGAATAAAACTGATTTAATGTGGTCGTTTATGTCCAGACTGAACTCAAAAACACATACAGCAGCACGGTAAGGATCGATAGGTCCGTAGAATAAAGATTAAAAAAAAAAAAAAAAAAGTAATAACAGCTGTACTTCAATCAACAGCAATCTACAAGCACACAGCTGCTCCCTGCCTGCAGATGTGTAATGTGTAGCTGCGGGGGATATTGCTTTGACGACACAGGTTTTAAATCCTGTCACGTCAGTAAACGGAGGGTGAAAGCAAGTGTGTGAGGAGGCAGGTAGATCGATGGGTGTGTGGTTTTATTCTCCGGGACAGGGGCACTTACACTTGTCAAAATGTGAAGATTTAGATGAATTAGATGTTGCACACCTCCCCTCCCGCTCTCTCTCACAAACTCGTGGTCATGATTGATGGGGCCCAGGTGAGTGCAAAGATGATACCTTTTATTTTCTGACACTCAATTTCTTTCCATCAGAAAGCTACACTTCACTATTTTGTCACTGGAAATATTTCAAGCTGTCATTTGCTAATAAAAGCTTCTCTCGATGCCCCGTCACACCAACGTATCAGCAGCAGCACTTAAAAACAGAGATCGGCCCAAGAAAACGGATAGAATTTAATAACTGTAATGGATCTACAGCGATTGGCAGTCCGGTTTGTGTCAAGTTCAGAGTGGGCAAACTTGAATGAGTGAATCTGTGCCATAAATCAAACAAATAGTGCTGACTGTACTGACCTTTAATGTCCACAGTGTAGGAGGCTAATGTAGCCTGCTAGCTGTGAAGCATCCAGTGTTATTGGGCTCACATAGGATTGTAAATGGCAGATATTGGACAGGAAAAACTTTTTCTTTGTCTTTTTCTTTCAGAGCCACTATGCATTGGATGATAGATCAAACGTGGAGACTAAAAACTCAAAAATCTCTAACACTGCCCATTCTAACCTCATTATTGGACATGGCAATAAACCAGTACTTGAAGAAGGGCTTAATATCTGCTTTTATAGTAACCTCAGAGACAGCTCTCAAACATCCTCAGAAAACAAAAGACTTTCATGGTGTCAAGACTTAAAATTTAGAATACCCACAGAGGCAGAGAGCCTGCCTGAAATCCCAAACACAATCTATTAACACCCACCCAAGCTAATCCAATATAAATGGCCAATGAGAAGATATGTCACTCTAATATTGTTAAACAAATTTGATCCTAATATTCCGGACATATGTGTTAAATCCAGGGACAAAGGCACACTGATGCATTGCCTATGGGAATGTTCCCCACTGAAAGCCCACTGAGAAGTTCACCAACCCCCCCCCCACACACACACACACACACATATTTAATTTGTACGGGAGATGTGCTTTTGTTGTTTTTGAAGAAAGCCTTGGGAGCCTGCATGTGCGGGACTGTTCAGTGGAAGGGTAGGAGATGGAGATGTGGATGTCGGACTGCCTGAAGCAGAGGAGGCCACAGCTCACTGTGACAGCCGTTTTGTTGGATGCTTTTCTAACTGACTTGGAATCTTTGGACTAAACTCCTGCAGCCCTGGTGTAACAAACTTAAAGCCTATTGTTTAACTGCGTTGTAGCTGTTCATTCAGCATTCAGTTCCCAATTTTGTTTTTTTTAATACAAGGGTGTATTCAGATGGGTGTGCGTATATATCAGTATGTGTGTATATGCACTCCTGCTATACATGGAGAGCATGTATTATTATTATTATTAGTAGTAGTAGTAGAAGTAGTAGTATTATAGTATTATTATTTATTTTTTTACTTTTTTCTTTCTACTTTGTTTAACACATTTGGAAAATCAATAAATACATTTTTGAAAAATAAAACAAAACAAACAAACAAACAAACATGGAGGCTCCAAACTGTGTCACCGTCCTGGGTCTGTGACCTGGTGTTTATCTATTTGGACATGTAGATTCTGTCGTATTTAAAAGTTTAGTTTATGTTCCTGTTTTTGGTTCTTATGCTTGTGTGCTTTGTGTAGTATTTCTATTTTCTGGTGTTAGTTTTCCACGTTCAGTCACTCTTGTCTTTGTGTTTGTCTCTGTCTTCTCCCCGTGGTTTATGTTCCCTTCTGTCTCCCCGGTCTGTTGTGTCTCCTTGTCGGGTTACTCCCAGTCCTAGTGTTAAGTTCATGTGTCGTGGGACTATGTTCCAATTTAGGGGCTGCATCCTTCGGAGGACCTGGCCTTTGCGGTCTACGTGGGCCGGAAGACCAAGAACGCCGGAAGTGCAAGGCTGTGAAATTAGACAGCCTGGCCTTCAGATTTGGGTCACCAGCTATCTCAGTGGAGTTTAATAAACTCAGCCATCTGCTCCTTGCTATCAAAAATATAACAGGACATTGGAGTAAATTCTCTACCATCTCACACTTCTGTTTAATCAGTTTTCTGTTTGACGTTTATTCAGCTGTGTGAAAACTACAACTTTAACCTCAGCCAAACCAATTTAGTCAGGAACAAATAAAACACTGAAAAAAGCCAGACAGTAACATTTTTAAGTGACTTATATATCGTGTTTAAACTGAGTAGTGTCTGAAAGCGATGTGCTGGGAGTCTGGTGTTCTCGCCTGCTCTAGTTAGCCTTCAGCATCTGGTCAGCTATTGAGCTGGTGAGTAACAGATATCTCCGAAAACATTGGAGCACTTTTGCAAATATGGGATGTCTTGATAAACCGAACAGATATTTATTGAAAAGAGTTATAAAAGTAAAATTACAACCAAGTAGCTGCCGCCATTGCTGGAAACTGGAATTGGCTGGGCCACGCTATGAATTCTGTGATATGTTGGGCCACGAAGGATACACTCGACCCATCCTTCAAATTCGGAATTGGGACATAGAATTAGTCTGTGTCTCGGTGTTAGTTTCTGTTTTACTTTGATAGTTTCCATCTTCCCCTGTCTCATCAATCTGATTAGTGTCAGCTGTGTTCCCTCGTTATCCTCTGTGTGTATATTGTCTGTGTTCACCTTCACTGTAGGTAGTGGTTCTGTCCGTTTGTTTGCCTTCCTGTCAGTGAATCTGTTTATTTTGTGTTTGTGACCTTTTTAGTTGGGTCTTTTGCCCTTTGTTGCCTGTTTTTCCAGCATTAAAGCTGTGATTTTGAGTCCTTTGTTTTGGGATCTACAGCTCTCCCTGGCACACACCTACAGTCATAGCTGGACTGGCCATCGGGCATTTGCCCGGTGGGCCGCTGGCAATTTTTTGTTTTTATGGGCCGATGTTTTTTGTTTTTTTTTAGGAAGGGTATATATAATGAAAGGTGTTGGATTGGCCAATTGGTCATGATCGACTCTGGGCTGGACCAATTACAGCCGAGGAGGCTGAATGCACCCGACCCCTTGTTTAGCAATCACGTGATTTTCGCGCATTGCATGCCGGGAACTCGTGGCAAAACAATCCAAGTACCGCATCAAATGCAAGCGTTTGCAGCACCGCAAAACGTTCATTCTCCGGTTCCAATAAATTCTTGTTTTTTCTTTGCCGCACAAAAAAGGTATGTACAAAACAAAAGGAGAACAATGCCGGTCCGTACAAAGACAGACTCGACGAAAAGACAAAGAAAAGATACGAGGAAAAAATCAAAGGTGTGAAAGGGTCAGACCCTTACGAGCACACAGAGTGGACAAAAGACGTTAGCGTGCTGCCCAACTTTCACCACGCTCATATTTATAATTACACGGTTCTTGGAGTGAGTGCATACACTCATGAAGTTTAGTAACTTCAGGTCACTGCAACAAGCCCAGGTACAGTTTACCGACGGATGGGTACAGGACCTTGAATCAGAATCAGAATCAGAATCAGAATGGGGTTTATTGCCAAATGTTGAGCAGGTTTACAACATTAGGAAATTGCTGCGGTGCTTCAGTGCAAACATGCTGTCATAAATAGCACTTAAATAGACATGGAAAAAAATAAAAGTAGGGATAAGAATTAAAAGTGCTATGTGGAAAGATATGTGCATGAGATATACATGAGATATATACATGAGAATAAGAATTAAGAGTGCTACGTTGAAAGATATATACATGAGTGCAGGTGGTGATCAGTGCCAAACATAGAATGATGCAGTGACACAGCGTAGGGTCATGTGTTAGTGGCGGGTACAGTCATATGGTTATTGTTCATGTGTCCAACAGCAGAGGGGAAGAAACTGTTCTTATGGCGAGAGGTTCTGGTGCGAATGGACCGGAGCCTCCTGCCTGAGGGGAGCAGGTCAAACAGACTGTGTCCAGGGTGAGAAGGGTCAGCTGAGATCCGAGCTGCACGCCGCAATGTCCTGGAGGTGTACAGGTCCTGCAAAGATGGGAGTCTGCAGCCAATCACCTTCTCAGCAGAGCGCACAACACGCTGCAGTCTCTGTTTGTCCCTGATAGTGGCTCCAGCGTACCACACGGTGATGGAGGAGGTGAGGATGGACTCGATGATTGCGGTGTAGAATTGCATCATTGTCCGTGTTGGCAGGTTGAATTTCTTCAGCTGCCTCAGGAAGTACATCCTCTGCTGGGCTTTCTTGATGACGGAGGTGATGGTGGGCTCCCACTTCAGGTCCTGGGTGATGGTGGTACCCAGGAAGCAGAATGAGTCCACAGAGGTGATGGGGGTGTCAGTCAGGATGATGGGGGGGAGTGGGGCTGTGTGCTTCCTGAAGTCCACAATAATCTCCACTGTCTTCTGGGCATTCAGCACCAGGTTGTTGTGGCTGCACCAGGACACCAGACGTTCAACCTCCCTCCTGTAGGCAGACTCGTCCCCGTCCGAGATGAGTCCAATAACGGTGGTGTCATCTGCAAACTTGATTAGCTTGACAGACTGGTGGGTGGAGGTGCAGCAGTTGGTGTACAGGGAGAAGAGCAGAGGAGAAAGAACACAGCCCTGAGGGGAGCCGGTGCTGATGGTCCGGGAGTCCGAGACATTCTTTCCCAGCCTCACATGCTGCTTCCTGTCCGTCAGGAAGTCAGTGATCCACCGGCAGATGGGATCAGGCACATTCATCTGGGAAAGCTTGTCTCGGAGATGGTCTGGAAGGATGGTGTTGAAGGCAGAGCTGAAGTCCACAAACAGGATCCAGGCGTAGGTTCCTGGGGAGTCCAGATGCTGCAGGATGAAGTGTAGGGCCATGTTGATGGCGTCGTCTACAGACCTGTTGGCTCTATATGCAAACTGCAGGGGGTCCAGGAGGGGGGCCGTGAGGGTCCTGAGATGGGAGAGAACTAGGCGCTCAAAAGACTTCACCATGAAACTCACCATGTAGAACGAAAGACCATCGTACGAACAAAGGTAAGTTTACCAGTCTCACAAATCGTCGTCATAGATACACATTCGTTAACAGTTTATTAATATAACCTTTGAGCTCAACGGTAATTAATTAGTAGTGGAAATAATTTCTGGTTCATCACAGAAATGTAGCAGTGACAATAATATTGGATGCTGTAATCGTACTGGACAATTAGTGATACAAAAAAACTGTTTTATCCTGTGAATAAAAGTATATGTTTTTGTCAATGTACCATGGTAATAACAGGAGTGAAACGCAATATTGTGTCAGGACAATTCACTATTTATGCACAATAAATAAAGGAGCATAGCGCGACAATTTCTGTTCAGCGCCAGACTTGCTTGTAACCTATATCACCAATTATGTTAAGAAAAATGACGCATTAACGACTAAAAAACTCTGACCTTTGTGGGAATGCTTGGAGCAGACTAACATGTGAGCTGGAGTGTTCTGAGACGTTATATTTGGTATATCCAGACCATCCGTCGGCTCTTACTTCGGAAACATGGCTTAAAAAATTTCTCTTCAACGACGTAATCCGATAAAAAAAAAAAACGATCGGCTTCCCGTGGCTGTCATGCGACCAGCTGTTGCAGTTAATAATACAACAGCTTCTTGCCATTTTTTGTGTTTCTTTTTATCGCTGTGTAACTGAGTTCAATTGAAAGCCTGTGTGCGCTAGTACCTCTTGCCACAAGTTCCCAGAATCCTTTGCGGTTTTACCCCTGAATGACGTCACATTTTCAATCTTTATCCTGGTGGGCCGGTCTCTAGTCAAAATGCCCGGGCCGATTTTTTTGTCCCAGTCCAGCCTTGCCTACAGTTATGACATACAGTTATGCACAAGAAATTCACCAAAAAAACCTATTATTAAATTTGAGTTATAGGTGCCTTTTAGGGCACTCAAGGACACATAACAAGCAATTAAATACCAAAATCAGAGTATGCACAATATAACAATCAATCAAGCTTTATTTGTCACAAGCAGGTTGCAGTGAAAATGGGACCCCCCCCCCCGACCTTACACACATAACACAGACATCACATGGGGTTACAAGTTGGAGATAGGGAAACACCGTAGAATTTACAAGTCAGGAGTAGAAAATTAAAGAGAAAAGCCAAGTTATAAAGAACTTGTGTTCAACTTGTGTTTCTTTTAGTCACTAAGGTAACAAAATCCCAAGGTCAGAAAAGAGCCTTTAAAAGATTTTCAGAATTAGTTAAAAAAAAAATAACAACAACTATTTGGTGATCTGATTGACACAGACTGAGACGCGCTTCAATCTCGTACCCACGTTTTAAAAGGCCTCTAACCACCACAGGCTCCGTTCTATTTCACACAAGTGCTCGCTAACATTTCAGACTTGAGAAACCGCCACAGGAATCACCTCAGGCTACCAGCATGCATCTACCAAGGCTTTTATGGCAGTTGTTACTGAGCTGCAGGTGATTCCACTGATTAGTACTCAGAGCGAGGACACACTGATGAACTCATGAGTGAAATCACCTACTGAAGTCTTTGCTGTTCATCTATTGCATATCAACACGGGACAGATATTGATACATCAGTGTGCGCTTCACGTTTTTAAGACTTTTTGAATATTTATTCAACTTGGATTCACCAGTTGAATAAATAGTTGTGTCAGTGAACAACTTGAACAGCAGACTGCCAGAAAGGAGAAGAATGAAATAAAATAGTGTCAGTCCTAAACAGTAATGGGAATAATGGCGTTACTTTTTTCAGTAACAAGTAATCTAACTAATTACTATTCCTATTGTTACAATGCTGTTACCGTTACTAACAAGAAAATGCGGTGCGGTCGCGTTACTATTTTTCAACAAACAGACGGTTGAAGCTGTGTTCAGCTTACCGCACCTTATATTAGTGCGGTAAGTAGCTGTAAGTAATCTGGGCGCTACAGCTGTAAGCAGTTGCGCGCTCCCGCGGATGGCTATCACTTTCTAGAACAACACCTGGAGCTCAGGGGCAAAACAATCGCATTAGCGCTGGTGTTTGACTGAGGAGGAATAAGAGTTCAAGATGACAAAGCAACAAGGTGATATATACCAGTTTTCAAATTGTGTTGATAGGCCACGTAAAACCAGAGAAAACTATATGGCAACATGACATTTGGTTGTTTAGAAAGAGGGGGAAGTTTTAGGAGTGATGGCGAGAGAGAGAGAGAGAGAAAGAAAGATGGCAGAAAAAGAGAGAGAGCGAGTTTTGAGATGTGAGAGATTTATGATGTTTAGCGTGTTTGGGGTGTGTAGTTAATGTGTTGTCTTGTGTAGTTAGTGTGTAGTGTTGTGTAGTTAGTGTGTAGTGTTGTGGATAGTTTTGTGTTGTGTATCAGAACAATGAGGCGACTGCTGTCTCCAGGTATCAGGCTGTGATGTTCTCCTTTATAGTGGACAGAAATTATTTTTTTTGGAGTGACACAAATAATTTGTGTGGCATCTTATTGAATGTAGAACAGCTGTTATGTAAATAGTTTAAAATGGTTATTTAACCTCCTAAGACCCGAACTCTTCCACGGCATGCATTTTTAATTTCTCTTTGATATTTGGTCACATTGGGGCCCGATCAATGTAAAAACAAAGAATTACCAGATTTTTTTTTTACCTGATTTTTGTTTATAAGAAAAATGAGAGCCACATATGAGAATATTCATTTAAAATTTTGATAGAACAGTAGCAGTATAATGTCCTCGTAAGTGGATATCAGGCCCTTGTAGAGTAAAATTGAGTATTTTGGTCTAAATAACCAAAAATGTGATGTCCACATATGTCAGTGGGTCCCAAACTTTTTTTGCTAGGCCCCCTTTTGTTATACAAGAAAAATGTTCCCATCCCCCCCCCCCCCACGCGCGCACAAACACATCCTCCAACCACACACACCCAGATTTTGCTCCATTGCAGTTTATTTCACACCTCAAACATTTAGTACACAAACGGACTGCAACTTCAGAAAACACTTGCAAAAGAAAAATGCTGCAAAAAGAAAAACGCTTGCAAAAGAAAAACGCTGCAAAAAGAAAAACGCTGCAAAAAGAAAAATGCTGCAAAAGGATAAACTCTGCAAAAGCACACACAACACAACGGTAATGTTTCTGGGGAGACAATAAGCGGACGGACCAGTTGCACGAACCAAAACATGTATGTATGGCTGTATCCCAATTCAGGGGCTGTGTCCCAATTCAGGGTCTGCAGCATTAAAGTACGCAGCCTTAACGGTCCTCAATGGACGCATACCCAAAGACCGCTGAGGCCGGAAGTGCGAGGCTTGTAGGCTTGTGAAATGGGACGGTCTAGCCTCTGTCTGTCACGATCCTGGGTCTTAGGACCCAGTGTTTTGAGTTCTAGTTCATATTAATGTGTATAGTATGTTAAGCTCATTAGGCCTCCTATGTTGTAGGTCCATGCCTCATGTGAGTGTTTCTAGTTTTGCGTCTCTGTCTTGTTCAGCCTGATTACTCCCAGCTGTGCTCCCCTTCTGTGTCTCATTCCCTCGTTATCCCTCTGTGTATTTAAGCTCTGAGTTTCTCTTTGTCAGTGTCGTAGTCTCCCTCATGCTGTGTGTGATTCTCCCCGTGGTTCCTGGTATACTTTATGTTTAGCTTTCCCAGTTTAGTTTAGTACTGTTTTTGTGTTTCACTTTTTGCCAGCATTAAAGCTGTGTTTTTGAGTTTACGTTTTGTCTCCGTGAGTTTGCGTTTGGGTCCTCTCCTGCCTGCCACACAGCCGAATCATGACACTGTCGCGCTGCCCAGGTTGCCTAGCAACCATGATACTAACAGCTGGAAACGTTTCATACAGCTTTGTTTGACAGAAATGAAGGAGAACATATTTTGTACATTTGTTTCTACATGAGCTTTGTGTGATTTAATAAGTATCTGAGGCTGAGACCACAGGACTGTAAAACATGATTTTTGGGCTTCATTTCTGTAGTGAACAGTCATTTAAGATTAGTTAATAAATAACAATTAGCTAATGTTGTTCATGAGACTAAAGTCATCTCACTTTGGTAATGTAAATATAATATGGCCAATATTATATTAATCATTATTAGTTATTACAGCAGTGAACATGAACTCTGTGCCAAACACTGAGCTTCAGTAAAGATTCAAGTTGCATTTATTTATATTTCCTATCACCTTAAATCTTCACTTAAACACAAGTATCTGTGACAGTGTATCTATAGATGTATTATATATAAGAGACAAATATTGTTCTTGGCATTACTAAATTTGGCTCAATGCTTACATATATGTGTAAAAAGGAAAATGTAAAAGCTGTGATAACTTTTTCTGATAAAATGAAGAGTACACTAATATATTAAATATTCCTTTATTGGGTGAGAAAATCATACCATGTCATAACTGCTTTAAGTCATACAGAATAGATACTACATAATATAATACAAACACATATGATCCTTATAAAATATGATGTAACACTATAGATCAATTTACCTCAGAATATATAAAGCATATAAACAATTACAGCAATATGATGCAACAAACACAGCAGTACTACTAATCCAAAATACTCAAAGCGTCAAAGAAATGAAACAAACATTTATTTTTAGCTCCATTCTGCTGCTGATACATACTTTAGGTTTCTGAACATTAAACTTGTTGCTGCCTTTCATAGTGTGTAACTTGAAAGCCCTGAGTACTTTCTGAAAACACTAGAATGATAATATTATTTGAAAATTACAGTACCTAACAAGACTTTCCTAGCAGTCCTTCACAAACAGGGAACAGTCTGTCTATTCTCTCAATCTGTCAGCTGCTGCTGGCTCTTCCTCCTCCTCTTCCTCACACACTGCTGAGTTTGTCCTGGTGGATCATCAGGGTGCAAAGCCTCACAGATGATGTGCAGCAGTGGGTCCCTCAGTCTGTCGTCACTCTGGACACTTGCAGTTGTCACACATGGAAATCAAATGTGTGATGAGCTGCAGGATTCAAACACAAGTGTAACTTATAAATACATGTTCATACTTTTATTACACAATCAGAGAGAAAGAAAAAGAGAGAGAGTGAAGGACAGACAGACAGGTGACAGTCTCAGGTGTATACACTGCTACAAAACTGCACAAGAGAAGGAGGATTTAGTGTTTGTGTTATTACGAGTACTAAACAAGAAGAGTTCCCAGATGGTACAGTGGACACATGTGTGACTCCTGTGATTAAAGCATCTTTCTTTCAGCTTAACGAGTGAACCGTCAGCTCGTTCAAAAACACGTTAAAGTCCGTTTGGCTCGACACCACCGAACAGAGGCAGCAATATCACATAGCTAACATTAACAGTGCAGTGAATCCTGCTTGTGCCGTGATGTTCAGGACTGCAAACCGAGCAGCATCACTGACTTTCAGCCTGTTGTGTTTGTGGATATATGACTGACTTTAATTATCCAAAAAATCATCACATTCTCTGTAAGACTAAGGTCTATCGGACGGCGTATAAAGTAAAGGCTTTAAAACAAAGTAAACGCTGAAAGTACAAACATCGCTAATGTCACATAACTTTGCATGTGGCCAACAGTAATGTTTTAATGTTCTGCATTATTAAACATTTGCACATAAATAAGTGACATAATATTCAGAACTTACTTTTGAAAGTTTACTCTTTGGCCGCTCCGCTTCCACTTCTTTGAAGTGTCTCCCAGTCCCAGTGCACTTGTTAGCATTGTCACTACCCGATCCGTACCAGAAACCCGATCGGTACCCCGCATGCGCGAATCTTACGTCACTTCCTCTCTTTGCCAACATTGCGATATTCAATATATTTGAATGATACGGTTAGCGCCCAGTTAGCTCCTTGCATTTCTCAACAGCTCTGCCTCCTTTTCGACTACCGGGACATTTAAACAATGGATAATCCGTATCCGCAACAAATTTTTGCTTTTCTCCTCAACAGAGAGCGTTTCCCGATTGAACAACAGCGCCGTAAAATAAGAAGAATGGCGCCTAATTACAGCGTTAATAATACAGACTTTATAATATGTCACGTGAAGATTCAGCAGCCAGATGAAGTGTTTACTGGCAATTGACAGTGATAGCGGACATTATCATCACTTTTCCAACAATCCTCTCCACACAGACAAGCATAAACACACTCGACTATCACTAAATCAAATTTAACACAAGTTTGTAATGATACTAATTCAGTTTACAATAGGGTTCATTCGCTCAGTCAGCAGGTGGCGGTATCCTCGTACACTGGGGAGTACACTGCCATTAAACGAACAGAAGAAGAAGAAGAAAACCCCTGCACATGCGCGGTACGGATTGGGTAGACCCGATTTGTACGGTCCGACTTTGCACATGCGCAGTAAGGATCGGGAGTCCCGATCTGTCACTATCTTTTTATTTTTTTGTTTTTGTCTACATTATTGTTACGTCCCCACATAAAAGTCTAGGCGATGAGGGTGGGGGACAGTAACAGTT
Source organism: Aulonocara stuartgranti (assembly GCF_965226115.1). NCBI lineage: Eukaryota > Metazoa > Chordata > Actinopteri > Cichliformes > Cichlidae > Aulonocara > Aulonocara stuartgranti. The sequence continues at coordinate 25,654,191 of NC_138951.1, forward strand.
AGATCCAGGTGGAATGAAAAGAACGCCAGCAGAGGTATTTAACATAAAATAGATCTTTATTGTAGGCAAACACCTCAATAATCATATAAATGGCAACAACAAAAGGAGACAGCACCGCTGCTATAATAAGAAATCAGGGAGGTCAACCCAAAGTGGTAATGACCACTCAACAAAGAAAGCAACAATAAGGTTTCAACAGAAAGAGACAGCAACGCTGCTAACAAACAATATCCAGGCAGGCCACACAAACTAATGAAGGCCGCCGTCACTCATGGGCAATCACTGCTCAGATAAACACTACTCACAAAGAGCCACACACCAGAAGGCTGGTCATACGCAGCAGGCTGTTCCACACCTAAGCCAGTAGCACGCTCTGACCAGCACAGAGGAAATCCACCAGAAACCTCTCCTTCCTCCTCCACACTGCTCTTCTCCAGCTTATATCACCCCTGAGGGTAATTGGTTGTAATGAGAGCAGATGAGCAGCAGGTGTGACCTAAAGGAGAGGGCAGGGGCAGAGAGAGACAAGGGGAGGGGCCAGAACGAAGGAGGAGGAGAGAGAGAAGACAACACCACGCCCACACACTCCCACAGCCTCCCAGGATGTAACAATTATATTAAATGTTTCATTATCGGAAACATTTTAAGTGATACTTGTTATTCTTAACATCTTAACAGATACTCTGACCTGTAACTATCGTAAAATGCTTCGACCGGAAGTAGACACCTTTCGCACATGCGGGGTACTGATCGGGTTTCCGGTACGGATCGGGTAGTGGCAAGCATGTTTTGGTTCGTGCAACTGGTCCGTCAGGTTATTGTCTCCCCAGAAACATTTCCATTGTGTTGTGTGTGCTTTTGCAGCGTTTTTCTTTTGTAAGTGTTTTTCTTTTTGCAGCATTTTTCTTTTTGCAGCATTTTTCTTTTTGCAAGTGTTTTCTGAAGTTGCAGTCCGTTTGGCCTCTCAGGGCCACCGTAAAATACAAGTAAACTGGTAAACTGCAATAAATGACAGGTAGTATTAAAATAAACTATTAAAAACATAAACAGCTGTGTGATACTGTTTGTCCGTGATTTAGACAGGGGGAACAAATCGTGGCAGGATCAGCCTGATATTATTTGTATCCCGCTGTAACTTTACTGTATAAAGAGCTAACATCTCCAAAATGTCAGGAGTAGTTAGTCATTACAAGAAGTGTTTATGAACTAAAAATCAAGAATGTGGGATGTTTGTCCATGATTTGGAGAGCCCAGCGCTGCTCCCAACGAAGGGAAAACCAATTCTGCAGGGGAGACCTACCTTGGCACTTGTGCAGGTGAAGCCAAAAGTCAAATATGCTTCACCATATTTTCTAGTCTTTGGCTTAGAATGAAGTTGGTTTGGAAACATATTCAGCTATGCTTCATCTCCTGCTTTGCGTTTGTGTGGGAGCCCCGTCAAAAACCTGTCCATTATGCTAGCAGTAGTGATGTGCGGATCGATCCTGAAATATCGATTCCTCCGATACCAGTCATTTATGTTCTAGAATCGATTCTCACATTAAAATATCGATATTTTAGTAATTTAGAGTAAATTTGTAGTTTATCATTAACAGGAACACAGTGGAAAGAAACTATAACATTCGGATTGTCTACATTCAAAGGAACTACTTCCCCTTCCGCCTTTCATAGTCATGTGCGAAATACGGCTGTATAAATGTCTCGCAGCCTCTTGGCGCGCGCACTCACAACAATGGCTGAGCGTAATTGTGCGGACGTATTTTACCTCCACAAACAGCTGAGACATGGTTTGCGATACATGTGGCAAAAAAGTGCTCCAAGAGTGAGGTGTTGTGGCTATACTTTCCCAACCTTGAGACCTCAGAATTAGGGAGACATTCAAAAGGGCTGTTGGGGGGGGGGGTGATAAATACATTTTAAAGTGTTTATTTATCGGATAAAATACGTTAAATGTCACCGTTATTATTAGCCAGCCCGGAAACAGCGGGGGTGTCCAAATTCAGAGGCTGCTTCCACCTGACAACCCGCCCTTAGCGGTCTAAAGAAAGCCGGGTAGTACGTCACGAGCTCCCTCGGCGGAGTGAAACTTGCCGTCTGCTCCTTGCTATCTAAAATATAACCGGGCGCTGACGTAAACTCTCTACCGTCTCACACTTTGTTTAATTAGTTTTCTGTTTGATGTTTATTCAGCTGTGTGAAAACCCCGGAGAAACCCACCCGAGGGATTAATAAAGTTAAATTTAATTTAATCTAATCTAGTAACTTTAATCTCAGCCAAACCGATTTACTCACGAACAAATAAAACACTGAAAAAGCCAAACAATAACATTTTTAAGTTATCAAAGTGACTTGTACATCATGTTTAACCCGAGTAGCGAAAGACCGCAGTAGGTGATTGAAAACGATGTGTCGATCGGCTCAGATATTTGAAGTTTACACAGCTACATTCTCACCTGAAAACATGTTAAAAGTTTGGGGTTTTTTTGCGACCCAGAAAGAGATATAAGAGTAATATTAAAACTAAGTAGCTGCCGCCATTGTTGGAAACTGGAATTGGCTGGGCTGCACTATGAATTCTGCGATATGGTTTTTTAATTTTGTTGTCCGGGTGGAAAATCGGGAGATAGTCGGGAGAATGGTGGCTCCAGGAGATTTTCGGGAGGGGCACTGAAATTCGGTATTCTCCCGGAAAAATCGTCCCGGGCATTTTGACTAGCCCACCATTATAGGAAAAATCATGAAGCCTTTGAATGAAAATAAACACTGTTGTGACAGTGATGTGCACTGTTCTGATGGTATATATGTATCAATCTATCAATTGTTTGTTGCAAGACTCAGATAATTATTTTTTTAAAAGTGAGACATTTTAAATGAGAATAAGAAAGTATTTCCTTGTGCCCCCCTTTCCCTTTTAATGCCCTACATGGACCCCTGGCAACACTTTGCTAGACCCGCCCCTGCACAGTTACCAGCTGTCAGCTACTTAGAAAAAGATCCTGGTGTTATTTGTCTCTCAGAAACAGTTCATAACTTCCCTTCAACTCATTCATGTTAACTAAAAGGTAAACCTGTTTCTCCATCACAGCTCTGATGATTCAGTAAGGACATCTCCTGGTTTCATCTTCATGTTTCCCTCTCACCAGATAACCAAACCGACATAATGACCAGCAGCTTTGCAGCTGTGGCTCCAGGAAACATCAGCTGATACTAGAAATTAATATTAAATAAACTCTAACAACAGCTGATCAAGCTTAAAAGTGCTGCTGTTGTTTACCGTGACATCCACTGGTTTCCTCTTTCTGGCGCAAAGTGGGCGATAAACAAACAAGAGAGCCGATCAGCTGATCATTGATCAGTTTCCTGATTGAAGTAGAAACAGGAGAGAGAGGGTGAGAGGATGAGAGAAGAAGAGGCAGCTGTGCAGCGTAAACACAGAATAACTCCAGCTTTGTGCCTTTTTCATTGTAGCTGAAGTCCGGGACAAACTGTTCCTTTTCACCTCAATAAGAAACGCGTAATATTTTCTCTGAATACCAGACGGGACGGTTGGCAACTCTAATAACTTATGAACAAAATAAAGTTCAACATCATTAACTTCATAGCACCCACCCAGCTGTATAGAAACTCCGTCATGCTAGCTAGCACGCAGTACGGAAAAAGTCAGAATAACAAAAATAAACTCCACCTAAACTTGGTTCATATCTGACCCATCTGAAGTTATGACCTGCACATAACTTCTCTTGCCTCCCTTTTCCTTCATCCACCTGCTGGCCTCCACCACTTGCTAATGTTACTGAATCTGTGGAAGCTCCGCGATAGCCACCACACGAAGTAACGAATAACGAGCCTATCTAAATCCCAGTAACGACTAACGCGTTCCTGATTTTGGCATAATAACTAGTTACCGTGCTCGTTACCACAATAATAACGTAGTTACTGTAACGCGTTACTGTAACGCGTTACTTAATAACGCGTTAGTCCCAACAACACTGGGCATCGCAAAATTATCACGACCACAACAACCGTGAAAATAGTTGGATTTACACTGCTGCTCAATCACAGCTGCCTGATCAATGTTTTTCATTAGCAATTTAGCAAAGTTGATGGTGGTGGTGTGCGTGTGTGTGTGAGTGAAAGAGATTTGATTTGATTTGATTTTGATTTTATTGATTAGCATTCAAATCTCAGTGAAAACAGTGAAAAAACAAAAACAAACAAACAGTGAAAACAGAACAAAAATCTACCATAAAGAAAGAAAGCATGAGACAAGGCTAATCAAAAGGTATTGGCTGAAGCATTTGCTTATTACGCCAACCCTTTTCACAAAATATCTTTTTGTATGCAGCTCCTGTACACAGGGCTTCAAGAAAATAATAAAACAAAGCAAAAACCAAACACACAAACAAACAAACAAACAAAAAAAAAAAAAAAACAAACTTTCCACCTTAGATAAGTAACTACATCAAAGCAAAAGAATCAAGAGGTTGTTTTTTTTTCTCCTTTTTGCTCTTTTCATTCTTGATTTCTATATTTTTCTATTACTCTATTTTTAAACATGTTTTTAAACAAGGAAAATGAACTACACCTTTTTAAATCACTGTCATAACTATTCCACAGGTTAACTCCTCTAACAGAAACACATCTCTGCTTTATATTTGTCCTTATCTTGTTTTTTTTTTAAAGAAGTCTGTTCCCCTTAAGTCATATTGACTCTCTCTGACTTTGAACAGCTTCTGAGTACTAGGGCAAAGCAAGTTATTTTGTGCTTTATACATTATCTGTGCCATTTTATATTCAACTAAATCATAAAATTTCAGGGTATTCAGATTAATAAACAAAATGTTAGTTGGTTCTATATAGTTTGATTGGTTTATAATTCTTATAGCTTTTTTTTGTAACTTGAAAATATGAAGAGTGTTCGTTTTATATGCATTACCCCATATCTCCAGACAGTAAGTCATATATGGAAGCAACAGAGTACAATAAAGTGTGTATAATGTTTTTTTGTTCAGGACATGCTTTGTTTTATAGAGAATAGCAATGGTTTTTGACATTTTTGTTTTCACGTGGTTTATATGAGACTTCCAACTCAGCTTATCATCAATTATCACTCCAAGAAATTTATTTTCGTACACTCTTTCAATTTCAATTCCATTAACCCTTATTTTAGATACATTTTTCACTTGTCTAGTGCCAAAAATAATCAATTTTGTTTTCTTTATATTTAATGATAACTTATTTACATCAAACCAGTTTTTTAATATATTTAACTCCTTTTCCGCTGTAGTCAGAAGCTGTTCTAAGTTTTTACCTGAGCAGTACAGAGTGGTATCATCAGCAAACAATACACATTTTAACAGTTTGGAAACACTACATATGTCATTTATATATAATATAAATAATTTAGGGCCCAGCACAGAGCCCTGAGGAACACCACAAGTTACCTTCAACTGCTTAGATTTTACATTATTGAATTCGACATATTGATATCTTTCATCCAGGTAACTTTTCATCCACTTGTATGCTATCCCTCTTATGCCATATCTCTCTAGTTTATTCATTAATATAGAATGATCAATTGCATCAAACGCCTTTTTTAAGTCTATAAAAACACCAACAGTATATCCCTTATTATCTATTGCATTAGATATCCCTTCAATAAGTTCCATCACTGCCAATGAAGTGGGGAGAGAGAGAGCGACAGATTTTCTGTTATAACCTTTATTTTATGGAGGCACAGGGTGAGCTCTCAGGTCGCATCAGAGCATGTGAGACCCTGCATCGTGACCTACAAACTTATAACCCCTGCGAGTCAATCGTGCAGTTTGAAAATCGCACAGTGTATGTCCAGCTTTAGGTGTACTGTCATCCGAGACTTGCACCGCAGTGTCGGTGTTTGTTTCCCTGTTGGCCATGCTTCTTGTTGTGGTCACGTGTTGTCTTCCGGTATTTTCTCCGTAAGCGACCTTTCCTCGACCAATGAGATAAGCGGTAATCTGAATTGTCATACTTGAATTGTCATAAGTGTGCTGTCAGCTCATTGGTCACAAAGCAGGAGAGGGGCTGGGAATTATGTTTTCAAACAAAGCGTTAATTCCATAAACATTTATAGACTACTTTTGATTATCACTGTATTATGGGACAAAGTGCGTCCCTTATTAGCTCAATACGGGACGTGTACTTTTGTTTCTAAATATGGAACGATTCCGTTTTTTAAGGGACGGTTGGCAACCCTAGTAACATAGCACCCACCCAGCTGTATAGAAACCCCGTCATGCTAGCTAGCACGCAGTACGAAAAAGTCAGCACAACGAAAATAAACTCCACCTAAACTTGGTTCATATCTGACCCAGATGGACTGCAGGTTATAACTTCTTACCTGAAGTTCAGTTCACCTGACACTCTCGGACCGCTTCGGGTCTCTCCTCTTGCCTCCCTTTTCCTTCATCTACCTGCTGGCCTCCACCACTTGCTAATGTTACTGAATCTGTGGAAGCTCCGCGATAGCCACCACACGAAGTAACGAGTAATAACGAGCCTATCTAAATCCCAGTAACGACTAACGCGTTCCTGATTTTGGCATAATAACTAGTTACCGTGCTCGTTACCACAATAATAACGTAGTTACTGTAACGCATTACTTAATAACGCGTTAGTCCCAACACTGGTGTTCACTGTTGAGTTTCTTTCTCTTTCATTCCCTTGATGGCAGGACAATGTTCACATCAGCAGGCTGGAGGAGTTGTGTCGTTACCTTCCATTACTCGCACAAATACAGCTGCTGAAGTACTTTTTGGCCCCTTCAAGGACACGCACTGCCACTTTGCTCAGTTTTCATCAGGCCTTCACCTCTGTCTTTCTTCTCTCCCGCTGTCCATAAATTTAAACAATCTGCACTTCTAATTGTAAATGACACTGAGAGAATCCACAGCTTTGGGCACAGAGACCTCGGATAACTGCCATGACTCTCTGTCAAATTTTTCATTGAAGCTGAAGCAGCTTCCTTCTCTCCTTATTCAGGGTGGCATGGGGTGTGTGGAGCCTATCCCAGCTCATGTCTAGTCATGTCTCCTGACAACTTAGCATTTGGTCTGAATATATAACGAGGAAGAAAGGTGATGTAAGCACTTTAAACATGCTATGGTTGTTGGGTGTGTCTCAGAAAGTGCTGATCTGCTGGGAGGTCCATCTCTAGTGTCTAGTAACTGAAACAGAGAAAATGTCCAGAGAGCTTCAGTTCTCTGGGAAAAAATTCCTTGCTGCCAGACATGCTATAATGAAGCGTGGTTATTCGACACCGTGCTGAACTTATTTTTTTTTCTTCAGGATGCCGCTCGTGGAAACTGAGGTTATATTTTGATTATGGATCCCGACTTTTATCCGTGATTCAGGCTGCTGGCAGTGGTATAATGGTGTGGGCAATATTTACCTTATCATTATATATGAGATCTGGGTTGCATTCATTCATTTGAAGAGTGAAACACGGATTCATTTTGTACCTTTACATTCTCCCTTTGTTTGTGACCAAACAGTGCTCTTCTTTACTGCTCTATAAAAGCGTCATGGTCTCGTTATGCTTAATTAAATTTAATGTGAACAAGCTGACACAAATAATCACTGGAAGCATGAACTTTAAAGGGCAGTTTCAGGGCTGCATTTAATATTCCTGACCTGCCAGATTGTTGTGGATTGCTTGGAACATGTAGGTGGACAAACATGTGGATGGTTGCGCAAGTCACTGGGTGGCTGCTTAATGGGCAGAGAGATGGATAGATCGGGCTGGTTCACGCCCTGCTGTATCCACACATCAAACAAATTATCCTTTTCATTAATTCACATCCGCATTAGGAGCCGTGTATCATTTGAACAGTGGATAATTACATGTCATTCTTTCATTCATTCAATAATCTGCCTCCTCATTTACAGTGGCCACAGCCTTTTTTCCTCTGTCCTATTTTGAAATCATCAACCTGAGGGAACATCATTTGTCATGAGCTGTTTTCAGCCTAATCAATTTTTGAGACTGTCCTGGCCCCCAAAACAGCCCCATAGATCATTTGTGCAAGCCTTTATTCATGCCAACTCTAAGGGTCATGTGGTGAGATCCACACCTCAGATAAAAAATAGTCAACACTGCATCCAACATGGCTGCCTGCATTATTAAAGCTCATAGCATCATCATGCATTCAGCACCACATTATCAGGGTAAGAGTATTGCCTGAAATCCTGAAATAGAAGCGATGTGATACAGATGCACTGTGATTAGAAAAACAAATGGAACATTTGATAGTATATTGGTCATTTCTGTTATTTTAAAGGTAATTATTTAATTAAGTGCAACATTGATGGTAGTCATCTTAAGGCACTGTTGCAGAGAAAGGCCTTAAAAATCCAGCGATTCTCTGTGACCAAGCTCTCGGTGAAACGAAAAGACAGAGTGCAAAGAGAGGTAAAGTATGAAATTATTAATGAGATCAGAAAAACTTAATGATAATCTGTAGATGCATAAAGTAAAACTGTAAACTGTGCAGGCAGAAAATCTCAGAAACAGTCAGCTGCATAGCCACAAACACGCATTCATTTTACTAATGAACAACTAACTTCACTACACTGCAAAGTGATTTTTTTCTCATGATAATTAGAGAAAAATCATGAATTTTACTTTGTCACTGCATCTGGCTTCTTAAAATTGAGGTATTCAACCTGTCGACAGGCTGTGCTGCTGATCCTGAGTTAGCCGAGGCTCTGTTATAGTGTTGATTTGGGGCTCAGTTCACATGAGGGAAGCTTCAGCAGGATATCTAAATCTATATTCGGCTGTGCTATTTTCACAGCACAGCCAAACCTGTGAAAATTCAGGGGACAAGACAGCAGTGTGGTGCTTTTGTGCCCCTTCAAAAGAGGATGTTTTATTTGTTTGTTTTCAAAGAAATTTTTTTTACAGCTTCTGTTTATGTTGAAGCCACCGAAGTGTATCGTCCTGTTTGGTTGCAGACCTCTGTTGGAAAACATTGTTGGGAAGCTGCCCCCGCATTCTATTTTCTTTCAGAGAAACAAAATGCTGTCAGTCACTGAAAATGGCCAGAGTTTGGCTTTAGGTCGAGCCTCTCCAAACATGAGAAATGTTGCGTGAAATACCTCAATTACTTGGCCCGGCACATCCAAGAGGAAGTTCATTACTTTTCAGCAACATCCAGCACAGCAGACAAGAACAGTCTGCAGCTGCATGTTTAGTTCCAGTGACACGGAGCAAATTCTTACTTTGTCAAGAGAAAAGTGCATCTCTAAATTACGAATTCACATGTGTGGCTTTTTTATGCAACTGGTTCATTCTTGTTGCCTCGAGGCAGATGTCATAATTTTCTGTAAACACTCATGAAACAAGAAATTTATTCAGAATTTTCACTTTTCTTCTGACAAATACCAAGTTCATTTCCATAGAAGGATTAAACCCATCAGCCAAATAACCCTGTGTGTGTGTGTGTGTGTGTGTGTGTGTGTGTGTGTGTGTGTGTGTGTGTGTGTGCGCGTGTGTGTGTGTGCTCAAGCATGCTTGGGTTACATTCTGGGATTTTAGGATTTTAGGCCTGTTTCTGTGTGACTGTGAAACAGAGGTGGATCTCACATTCTGCCATTTGAATTTTGAGTATCATTGCATCCTGGTACCTTACCTATTCGTGAAGGTTCTGTCTGTCTCACACAGGCGTTCCTTCTTGTGGACAATCATCCATGTTTTTCTGTGATATCTTGTTTGTTTGTTCTGAACCCCTGAGTCAGTGATGGTTGATTGTAGGGCTGCCACAAACGATTATTTTGATAGTCAACTAGTCACCGATTATTTTTGCGATTAGTCGACTAATCAGATCATCATCCATTGGACGTAAAACTACAGCTTATTGCACCAGCAGCATCTGCTCTTATATAACTATCATTAGCTTACAGCTTTAAGTGTTTAAGTGCTAACTAAAAATAAAGACAAGATGATAGTTTATTAAATTTTAATGAAATGTGCAGATTGTTTCAGTGAAGTTTAATAAACTCCTTGCTATCTAAAATATAACAGGACACCGGAGTATATTCTCCAGCATCTCACACTTCTGATAATCAGCTGTCTGCTTGACGTTTATTCAGCTGTGTAAAAACTATAACTTTAATCTCAGCCAAACAGATTTACTCAGGAACAAATGAAAACCAAAAAAAAGCCAAACGATAACATTTTTAAGTTATCTAAGTGACTTATATATCATGTTTAACCTGAGTAGCGAAAGACGGCGGTGGGTTTGAAAACGATTTGCCGGGAGTCCGGTGTTCTCACGGCTCTAGTGACCTTGCCCCCGGCTAGCTATCGAGCTAGTGGGTAACAGACGTCTCCGAAAACGTCGGAGCGCTTTTGAAAATATGTGGTGTCTTGATAAACTGAGCAGATATTTGAGGTTTACACAGCTACATTCTCGCCTGAAAATATGTTAAACGTTTATTTTGTGACCCAAAAAGAATAATAAGAGTAACATTAAAACTAACTAGCTGACGCCATTGTTGGAAACTGAGCTGGGCTGCGCTATGAATTCTGGGACACAGCTTCTTCTTCTTCGGGGTTTAACGGCAGCTGGCATCCTTGTACATGCAGTGCTGCCATCTCCTGTTTCAGTCCGTTATTACACTCTTAAATCCTGCTACTTATTCCTGCGTCTTTTGGGATCTTATAAAGCTTCAAACGACGCGTCGACTATTAAATCAGTCATCGACGATTTTGATAGTCGACGTAATCGTGACTAGTCGACTAATCGTGGCAGCCCTAGTTGATTGAGGTAATCAAACCTGCAGGAAACACATAGACAGGAAGTGGAGGATCTAAATGTGTGTGAGGAACAAAAATAAAGGAAAGAAAAATAAAAAGACAAAATATGACTGAAGCGAAACTTCACAGAAAAAAAAAAACACAACGCTATTTTTCTGTCTCTTCTAGTCTGCTGATTTACGTCCCTCAGGTTCATGGATTTGTTCCTCTGTTCTCCATCCATAATGCAGAATTCCTCAGGCCTGAATCCCACTGGCAGGGTGGAAGTGGGGAATGAAGAAAATGCCTGTTGTTCTTCCTGCTTGTTATTCCTGCTGTGCATCTCAGAAGTAGCACAGTGGCTCAGAACAAAAGGCACACAGGTTAAAAACCCAGGCAGGTTTGTTCTCTCTGTGTTTGCACAGGTTTTCCCTGCAGGGGGAAGAAGGGAAGTCAGACACAGGAGCGAGTGTTGTTGGACCTCATGTCAGCTTTTCCAAACTAAAACACCCCCTACAAACTACATGCTTCATGCTGTGCATACGCAGACTGCTGCGCCAAAGTATTCCCCGGGTCACACTTTGGTTCCATCCCACCCCCCTCGCTCGCTAATTATAGCAGCATCTTTTCACCTGCTCTCGATCAGCTCATCAGCATTGTGTTGGCTGACATTTGTCACCCTGGAGCTCATTAAAGAGAATAAGAAAGGTCCTCATCATTATTTAAAAAGCATGTTTTCAGTCAAGAATGCATGCATCGTTTGCTACTCGACAAAATAATAAATCACAGCTTACATAATATAAGCATGAAAAGTTTAAGATAACAAATAAGACAGAGAAAGAAATACAAATGGGCTAGTAATTAAAGTCAAAGCCAATTAATGTCTAACATCTTCTCTCTCCACTTCTCAGTGCTTCAGATTTTTCTAGAGCTGGATCTTCCTGTCATTGTAAACTCGGATTCACTTGTTCACACATCCAGCTGGTGACAGCTGTCAGTCTGTAGGCTCCCTACATAAACAGATTGTCCCCAATCTGAATCTCTGACTGTCTCTGCCCTCTAACGCTATGACACTGAGTCTCTTGTGTTTCTGCTTAATATCAGTGACAGTTCAATTCAATTCAGCTTTATTTATATACCGCCGAATCACAGCAATAGTCTCTTCAGGTTAGGGCTGCTCAATTAATCGAATTTTAATCTCGATTACGATCTGGGCTTTCAACGATCATAAAAATGACTGAGCCGATTATTAGCCCCTCCCTCGTGCTTTACTCTCGCGCTGCTCCGTGTGGCAAATCGAGCGCACCTCTCTGCATTTCGAACACATGTCACAACAATTAAGAGCAGCGGTCCCCAACCTTTTTTGCGCCACGGACCGGTTTATGCCCGACAATATTTTCATGGACCGGCCTTTAAGGTGTCGCGGATAAATACAACAAAATAAAACTAGTACCGGTACCGAAAAAAAGAAAATTTATTTATAACACACGTGAAAAGACCAAGGAAAATCGAGTAAACGATAAAAACAAAAACAAAATAACGCTGAAAACCGATTAAAAACCCTGAAAACTATACATTTCACACCTGAGCCTCAACTCTCGCGGCCGGGTACCAAACGACACACGGAACGGTACTGGTCCGAGGCCCGGGGGTTGGGAACCGCTGATTAAGAGGACCTGAGGGAAGCTCGGAAAGCTAAGCAGAAGTTATTTGGAGAGGAGAGTGACTGCTGTTGGTTGAAAAGAGAGGTAAAAAAAACTTCAGTGGTGTGGAAACATTATGTGTTCGCGGAGTCAGACGTGGATCAAGTAGACATAGTGTGTAAACTTTGCTACAGTGTCGTAGCTGCACCACAGAGCAACACTACAAAGTTCACTAAACATAGATGTTTACATTTTTCATTTATTTTTTATATTGCAAACATTTGCACTGTTATTAGTATTTGCACACTATTTTATATTATTTTTTGACAATCTTTAACCCTTTAAGACCTACCATAGAACCAAGTCCGCCAGAGCTTATATTATATTTTTACATGGTGTGGTGCCATTTTTGGGAGCATTTCAAGTTACTATACATCAATACAACAATTATAGCCAAGATTTTAATAATATGTATTCATTAAGTGCGTAGTAATTACATAAATTGCAAAAAATTGCAATAAACTACAAAAAAATTGAAAATATTTTTTTCTTTTTTAACATATATTTCTAGTTAGAGAAATTTAAGAGGCTTATCCCTCAAAACTGTAAATACAAAAAAGTTGCTCAAAATAGTTTCCTACCACAGGAAATTTATTTTGAGTGTCTTCATAGTTTTATTTTTGAAATACACCAATTTTTATACACTGCAGGAAAAACGAAAATAAATATTATACTGCAAATTTGCAAAAAAGCAGCATCTGCATCAAAATAAACTATTTCCAGCAGTGCAATATGAGTCTTAAGCATTCCAGAAATGACACAGAAAGTCATAAAGTCAAACATAACTTTTAAAAAGACCAGTATAGGCCCTGAGGCCCTGATGGTAAAAAAGACTACATTTCTGCGAAAATGACATCACTTCTGGTTTCGGGCAGGTAATGGCGGACATGCAAAAGTTCGCGCTGACATCTATTCCAACGTAGGAAGTGTTATGAACAGCTGATCGGATCGGCAAAGCGTGTTTCTGGAATATTGTTTTTGTTCCTGCAAGCGCTTTTTATGCAGTTTTTGCAAAGCTTTATGTGGAAGGAAACCATGACCTAGGACAAGCTGATAGCATAAGATGTAAGTACAACTCCTCCGGTTTCATATGCAAAAAAAATTATTGCGCTAGCTTACGTGGTTGCAGAGCTACCGGGATTTAAAAATAGTTACGTAAAACAGAGCGTGCCCGCTCCGACCGGCTCTAAAGGGTTAAAGTCATTATTCAATACATTGTTATTGTTAAATAAATAACGTCAAATAATCGAGATCTCAGTGAAAATAATCGTGATTATCATTTTTGCCATAATCGAGCAGCACTACTTCAGGTGCATTATATTGTAAGGTAAATACATTAGACCTATACAGAGGAAACTCCAACAGTGAAACGATCCCCTACAAAAAAGTGCTCGGTGACAGTGGAAAGGAAAAACTCCCCTTCAACAGGAAGAACCCTCCAGCACAACCAGAAAGGGGCAAACATGGATGCTGTGGAAGAGAGTCAGAAATAATGACTAATATTTAATTGCAGTGTGTGATAACACATAATGACTGAAGAAGAAATGCTGGGTGCATCATGGGAAACCAAAAAACTGAAAACTACTTTTAAATACTGTCACGTTCCTGAGTCTGACGACTCAGTGTTTTGTTTCCTTATTATATTCTATGTTCTTGTTTATTCTGGTTATGTCTTTTGTTTAGATTTGCCATTTATTAGGTTTCTGTTCTGTGTCTGCCCTGGTCCCACTTCCCTGTGTTCCCTCTGTCTGTCCATGATGTCATAGTTGCTGTGTCTGAATTCAGGGGAAGGATGCTCATAAGGACACTACCTACCTATGTCAGAAGGTAGTGTCCTTAGACGGACGGTTGGTCAGGAAGTGAGCGGCTGTGGACAGCCCCCTATTTTTTCCCCATCAAAACTTTATTAATACAAAACAATGAGTCACAACCTGTGGACAACCTGCCGTCGTTCGAGTCCACCCTCAATTCCACATTTTTGCCGATCGCCAACGCCACGTGTGAAAACGGAAAAATGGACCGGGAAATGTTGCTCTGTGTCCTGTGCACTGTTCTAATCCAAGAGGAGCTACAAAACCAATATCAACGTTGCCAGCATGTTTGGTACCTTAGGCTCATCAGAGCCAGTCACATCCAGGTAAAATAATCTACCCTAAACTACACACATTTAGGAATTACTTAGCTATCCCAGCCTGGGAAACCAGCAATCAGTTGGGACTGAAGAAGTCACTTGGATGATTGATCAAAACGTGTCTCCCACTGAAAATGTGACGTCCAAATGAACAGAATCAAAAGTTAAGTTCAATGGATAATGTCAATAACTGAATGATAGCCAGTCATTCGTACACATTCACCATATCATAAAGAAATATATAAAGTAAATGTCCCTGAAGCTGATATGAGAACATGCAGTATGCATTTACGATGATGCATTGGATCCTCTAACTCATTTGTGTGCCTCGAATGGCAGTAAAAATGTCACAAAGCTGAAAACAGGGTACCTTAGAGCAGCGGTCCCCAACCCCCGGGCCTCGGACCGGTACCGGTCCGTGAGTCGTTTGGTACCGGGCCGCGAGAGTTGAGGCTCAGGTGTGAAATGTATAGTTTTCAGGGTTTTTATCGGTTTTCAGCATTATTTTGTTATCGTTTTTATCGTTTACTCGGTTTTCCTTGGTCTTTTCACGTGTGTTATGAATAAATTTCATTTACTTTATTCAATTTTTTGTTGTATTTATCCGCAACACCTTAAAGGCCGGTCCATGAAAATATTGTCGGGCATAAACTGGAGGTTGGAGACCGCTGCCTTAGATTACAGAAACATGCTTAGTTACACAGATGAACTGTATATGTATGAAAGTATAAGTATTGTCACAGTACATTAGTATATTTTACATAAGCATAATAATCAGAAAAAATAAATTTAAATAAATAAATGAAATCATACCCTTCCACTATAACTGCTAGTGTTCTCCACCTTTTCTTCAAGCAGACGAGAACCGTATACTGCAGGATTAACCTTAGTGTTCCCATCCTGGACCGTTTTTTCAACCAGGAGGATACGAGGCCTGATTCTCGTCTAGGCAGGGAGTCCCTGGCAGTGTTGCTAAATCTCCTGAACCAGGATCGGCGCCATGGTTGGGGTGCCACAATTGAGATCCTGGTGTTTATTTTCTGGTTTGAAAGTGGAGCGTCCTACAGGGTGGTGTCAAGAGTGTTTGGGATGCCTCATTCTGCTGTCCACACCATTGTCCACCGTGTCACAGAAGAAGTGGTGGTCATTTGCCATAAGGTCATCCACCTCCCAAAGACACCAGATGACCTGGAGGTAGTGTCCCGTGGGTTTGCAGGGCTGGCACACCACAGAGCCTTTCTCAAAGCGGTTGCCACATCCGCATCAAGTGTCCAAGCGGCCCTAATGGTCAGTGCTATAGAAACAGGAAACTGTTTCCATCTATCATCTTGCAGGCACTTTGGGACCATCAGGGCTGCTTCATCAACACCTACGTGGGCTGGCCTGGGTTGGTGCACGATTCCAGGGTGTTCCGCCACAGCCCACTGTACAGACAGTCAGTCTACCCTCCTCCAGGGCATTTCATCCTCGCAGATGGAGGGTACCCATGACTCCGACGTCCACTCCCCCTCATCACTCCCTACAAGAGGCCAGTCCAAGGTGTGGGAGCCCAGTGCTTCAACAGCCACCATTCCAGGGCATGCTCCATTATAAAGTGTGCTTTTGGAATGATGAAAACGAGGTTCAGGGCCATCTTCCTGCAAGCGCTGGGGGTGCACCACACCTTTGTACCCCACGTAAGTGACCACCCAATGACATGTGAATATTTCAATATATAATGTTTGTGCGCAAATAGTGTGTGTGTATTACACATATATATGTGCATATATAGGTGTGTGTGTGTGTGTGTGTGTGTGTGTGTGTGTGTGTGTGTGTGTGTGTGTGTGTGTACATATATATCCATCCCATCCATTCGCTTCCGCTTATCCTTTTCAGGGTCGCGGGGGGCGCTGGAGCCTATCCCAGCTGTCATAGGGCAAGAGGCAGGGTAAACCCTGGACAGGTCGCCAGTCTGTCGCAGGGCCAACACGCAAGGACGGACAACCATTCACACTCACATCCATTCGCACATTCACACCTAGTGACAATTTGGATTATCCAATTAACCTATCCCCAAAAGCTGCATGTCTTTGGATATATATATATATATATATATATATATATATATATATATATATATATATATATATAAAGCTCTCCTCTACCAGAGGCCTGGGAGCTTGAGGGTCCTGCGCAGTATCTTAGCTGTTCCCAGGACTGCGCTCTTCTGGACAGAAATCTCCGATGTTGTTCCCGGGATCTGCTGGAGCCACTCGCCTAGCTTGGGAGTCACCGCACCTAGTGCTCCGATTACCACTGGGACCGCCGTTACCTTCACCCTCCACATCCTCTCGAGCTCTTCTGTGAGCCCTTGGTATTTCTCCAGCTTCTCGTGTTTCTTCTTCCTGATATTGCTGTCATTCGGAACCGCTACATCGATCACTATGGCCGTCTTCTTCTGTTTGTCTACCACCACTATGTCCGGTTGGTTAGCCACTGCCATTTTGTCCGTCTGTATCTGGAAGTCCCACAGGATCTTAGCTCGGTCATTCTCCATCACCCTTGGGGGCATCTCCCATTTTGACCTCGGGACTTCCAGGTTATACTCGGCATAGATGTTCCTATACACTATGCCGGCCACTTGGTTATGGCGTTCCATGTATGCCTTGCCTGCTAGCATCTTGCACCCTGCTGTTATGTGCTGGATTGTCTCTGGGGCATCTTTACACAGCCTGCACCTGGGGTCTTGCCTGGTGTGATAGACCCCAGCCTCTATGGATCTTGTGCTCAGTGCTTGTTCTTGTGCTGCCATGATTAGTGCCTCTGTGCTGTCTTTCAGTCCAGCTTTGTCCAGCCACTGGTAGGATTTCTGGATATCAGCCACCTCCTCTATCTGCCGGTGGTACATACCGTGCAGGGGCCTGTCCTTCCATGATGGTTCCTCGTCTCCCTCCTCTTTCTTGGGTTTCTGCTGCCTGAGGTATTCACTGAGCACTCGGTCAGTTGGGACCATCTTCCAAATGTATTCTTGGATGTTCGTTGTCTCATCCTGGACTGTGGTGCTGACACTCACCACTCCTCGGCCCCCTTCCTTCCGCTTAGCATACAGCCTCAGGGTGCTGGACTTGGGGTGAAACCCTCCATGCATGGTAAGGAGCTTTCTTGTCTTTATGTCAGTGGCTTCTATCTCCTCCTTTGGCCAGCCTATTACCCCAGCAGGGTACCTGATCACGGGAAGGGCGTAGGTGTTGATGGCTCGGATCTTGTTCTTACCATTCAGCTGACTCCTCAGGACTTGCCTGACCCTCTGCAGGTACTTGATGGTTGCAGCTTTTCTAGCGGCCTCTTCATGGTTCCCATTCGCCTGCGGGATCCCCAGGTACTTGTAACTGTCCTCTATGTCTGCAATGTTGCCTTCTGGTATTTCAATCCCCTCAGTTCTGACTACCTTCCCTCTCTTTGTTACCATCCGACTACACTTCTCCAGTCCGAACGACATTCCAATGTCATTGCTGTATAGCCTGGTAGTGTGGATCAGTGAATCGATGTCTCGTTCACTCTTGGCATACAGCTTGATGTCATCCATGTACAGGAGGTGGCTGACAACTGCTCCATTCCGTAGTCGGTATCCGTAGCCAGTCTTGTTAATGATCTCAGATCATTGATAATATATATATATATATATATATATACACACAGACACGTGTGTTGTAACCGCTAAAGATTGTGACGGCATTGACCATCCTCCACAACATCTGCCTCAGTGCTGGTGACATCGTGGCCCCAGTGGATGAGCCTGAGGAAGATGGAGCAGAGGATGAGGAGGGGAAGGCTGGTTTGGAGGCAGTTAGTGGTGCTCCTTGGCGGGACCAACTGTCATCTGAGGTGTCAGCCCTGGAGGAGGTGCAACTAGACCACGACTACTGTTAACAGGCAAGTGAAAATTTGTGTAGGAATCTGTTTTCCGGTGGCATATAGCACTTTGTCAAACTGTTGTCTGCTACAGAGTCACAAGTATTATACTAGTAGTAATATAGCATCCACCATCTCCTGCTTGCATATCTCTGACATCTTAGTGGTGTGGCAGCCGTCGATAGAGCCAGCCCTGCAAACCTGTAGATGGATGTTGCAGTGGACAGTGGGAGGAAGCATCCTAAAGTTCTCTTTGCAGACCACCCTGTGACCAAACCGCAGGTCACAATTGCAGCACTCCATCCATGTGTGATCTGTCTTCAGCAGATCCAGCAACACTGCCAGAGACATCCTGGTATTTTTTGGAGTTGTGAAAGAAACGGTCCAGGAACAGGTCACTCAGCCGGTCGTAGCGGGCATGCTCCATTTTGCTCTCCTGCGACCTTCTCTCCTCAGTCTCCCTTTGTTGCTGCATGTCCTCCCTGATGAGGTTCAACAGCTCGTCATCCCGATCCCGTTTCCTCTTCCTTCCTGTTGCCGGTGACTGACTGTCTTCCTCATCAGTGTCAGATTCCGCTAAGTTTTGGTCACCCACTGCTGAACTTGGCCCTGGAGTGTCCTCAGGGAGAGTGGACAGTAGGACAGGAGGCCTAATGGAAGGCCTCTCTCCTATTACCTTGTCCATGAGGGCAAACCAGGGCCAAGTGGCAGCAGTGGGCTTCCCACTTACACCTTCTCCTGACCCTGGATACTTGCAATCCTAAAGGCAGGGGAAATTTAAAAAAAGGACAGTTGACAAATGATAACACCACCACAACTCTTAGTAGGTGTACATTTACTAACTTGTGTCCTCATGACTTATCTTCTTGAGAGCAACATACTTTGTATTTTGCCTTTAGGTTATCCCACTTTTTTCTTGCCTGTAAGGGGGTGACTGTCCCCTGCAGGCCCATCTTCTCCAGGATAGTCCTGATCACACCCAAAAAATAAGAGAAGACTGAAACCTTGGCAACTATGTTAATCCCTAAATCCAAACATTTGCACAGCAGAACACCATTGGAATACCGTCTGGTTTGTTCTTGTACCTCCATGCCACAGTGGCAGAATTCTTCACACCAGAGGTGGTCATTTTTGCCTTGCAATTTGATGAGGAGAGTCGTAAGTGGCAATATGTAAGTGGCAATGCATGACAAACTGCTGGAGCCACCATACTACTTCACGTGCAATCTTTCATGGAGATTCTATAAATTATAAGCTAACCATAGGCATATGCCCAGAGACTACCAACAGAACCGCTACGAGGGTTCAACTTTGTAACACCAGGTTTCCAAGTACCTCTCCCGCTGTCACGCCCGATTCGCCCGCCATTGTTCTGCTCAAAAATTCTTCTTCTGGTTCAGAATTTATGCGACACCGCAATGAATCCTGGGATATAGTAGGACACGAATTATAATTTGGGACCAATCCGTAAAATTCGGGGCAAAGTAGGACGCATTTGTTGCCACATTTTGAGTACTCTTTGAATTTGGACAGCCTTCGTCACGTTGCTGTGACGTCATTGCATCCAAACATGGCATTTTAAGCATCCTTCCCCTGAATTCGGACACAGCCTTCATCTGCCCGTTAGTCTATCTGCTGAGTTCAATGTCAAGTCAGCTTCCTTGTGATTTTTTCCTGTTTCCTGTTTTACGTTGTCTCATGTGAGTGTATTCAGTTTTGCTTCCCCTGTCTCGTTAGCCCTAATTTATCCCAGCTGTGTCTTCCTCCTGTTTTCCATTCCCTGATTACTCCCCTGTGTATATAAGCCCTGTGTTTTTCTTTGTTCTCTGTTGGGTCGTCCCCTCATGCTGTGTGGTTTTCTCTCTGTGCGTCTTGGTTCCAGTTTTCTTAGTGTTTAGTATAAGTTTCTAGTTTAGTTTTGGTTTTTGCAAGTTTATCGTTTATGGAGTTTTTTCTGCTACTGCAATAAAAGCAACCTCTTTGAGTTTACTCTTCCATCTGAGTGTCCTGCGTTTTGGATCCTACATCCTGCGTGCCACAGCCGGTTCATGACAGAATGACACGACCACACTACAGACCCAGCAGTTCTCGCTCCATCTGAAGAGCTCCGGGAGGACCTCATTCACTCCATGGATCAGCTATGCAACCAGTGGCTTGATTTTCCTGTGGAGGAGTATCGTTGCGCTGTAGCTAGCCAGCTACAGCGATTGATTTCTGGTCTGCCCTGGCTACTGAATTCTCTCCACCCGCTTATACAGGACTTTCTTCTTAATTCACTGCATCTCCACCCCCCAACTGCAACCGCTCACCTGCCCAGCCTGCCGGAAGATTTGCTACCAGGTCTGCCAGAGGACTCGCAGCACAAACTGTCGGACAAAACTCCACCCAGTCAGTCGCCTCCTCCTTCTGCCCAGAGAAAGTGGCGGTCACGCCACCATCAAGCTCCGGTGGTCAGTAAAAGTGACTATTTTACGCACGCTCAGCCCACAAACAGCCAGCTCATGCCAGCACAGGCTTTTTACAAAGCACTGGGAGTAATAATTGTTCCACCTAGCATCTCCACACCTCAGTAGGAGCAGCCACATCAGAACTGCTCCACATCACCAACAGCTTCCCCTGCTGCTCCCGCTCCTTCTTCCAGGAGGAAGCGACGTTCACGCCACCGGCAGTCATCAACAGATGCCGTGAGTCAGAAAGACGTGTTCATTTAGCTCCTTCCGAGCCTGGACTTACAAACCCTGAGGCAGCCATTCCTGAGCCAATGAACTCTATGACAGCTAACTCAGGTTTTGTCAAAATAGAAATCGTAGATTCAGAGACTATTTCTTCCCAGGCCACATTTTCCGGCTCCATTGATTTTAAAGGTCTTTTTCATGTTCCTTCCGAGCCCAGGAATATAATAACACAGAGTTAATGCCGGCTCCGAGACTGTTTCCGTTAAGACTGTTACTGCTGTTAAAGAACTGGTTTTTCCAGAGATTGTAATTTTTTCCATTCCCTGATTACTCCCCTGTGTATATAAGCCCTGTGTTTTCCTTTGTTCTCTGTTGCGTCGTCCCCTCATGCTGTGTGGTTTTTGCCTCTGTGCGCCTTGGTTCCAGTTTTCTTTGTGTTTGGTATAAGTTTCTAGTTTAGTTTTGGTTTTTGCAAGTTTATCATTTATGGAGTTTTTTCTGCTACTGCAATAAAAGCAGCCTCTTTGAGTTTACTCTTCCATCTAAGTGTCCTGTATTTTGGGTCCTACATCCTGCGTGCCACAGCCGGTTCATGACAAATACTGTAGGAACAACAAGTAAGCCTGCAGTGCAAGAGCTAAGTGCTCTAATGGGGTGATACGGTACTGTAAGGTCCCTAAGATAAGATGGGGCCTGATTATTTAAGACCCTATATGTGATGAGCAGGATTTTGAATTCAATTCTGGATTTAAGAGGGAGTCTACAAAGGGAAGTCAATATAGGAGAAACAGACACTCTGGACTGGTTACCAGTCTGACGCAGGGCTAGGTTAAATTAACAACAGTGAAATTCGATTCAGACTTGCTGGTTATCCTGTTTAGATGCCATCTTGGGAACGGCAGTGTTTTGCTTTAGTTCCACCTAATAAGTCTTTAATCGTTCACCCAGAAGGTCAGCGACTTAACAGGAGATCAGAGCTGCTGTCTGCTATCCTTTCTGTTGGTCAGTCTTGAAGTGATAATTATATGCAGCTTTGTTTCAAAGCAGCACGACTTCTTTGCATATCGACTGACAGAAACGTTTTAATTTTTCATTTGATTTTATCATCGAGCATGCAGTGACAATTTCAAACTGATTTCAGCTCACTTTTTACATGAATGATGAGGTTGATCTACATGGGGATCTAATTTGTCCTGTATATAAAGATTCCTTTATTATTTCACACATACTGGCTTTTCCCCTTGCTGCCCCCCCTTGTGTTATATTCCATGAAGTCTTGTTGTGCTCATGTCACCCCCTTTATAAACCTTGGAAGATAATTATCAAATACCAACACTGCTGGAAACAACCTTTCTGCTCAGATTTTTCCTGTCCTTTGCCCATCAGAATTCATCCAGTTACATTGAAGCAATAGGCAACAAAGACAGGCAACATTAAAGGGAAGAAATGGACAGCAGACATGAATGTTGAGGAGAGACATGAAAAGACACGAGTTAATGGAAGCTGAAAGAAAATGCAGAAAAAAAGGATGGTGAAGAAATGCGGGAGGAGACGATCTGATGTCAGCGGAGAGCAGGCGAGGGAGCTCATTACTGCAGGAAAGATGACCTCCGTGACTCTTGACGGTAGCTGAGGATGATTGAGCCTCCATGTTAGAGCCACTTACGCTGGAGGAAATCCCATGCAGGCGCAGTGTGGGACTCAATCAGGAAGGTCCTTCTATTACATTTCAAAGTGTGTGTGGGGGTAAAACTGCCCGTCAAATGTCCTCCATCAGAAACCTCTCAGTATGCAAATCTGGAAAAATCATAGAAATTCACACAGTATTGTCAGTCTCTTTGTAACCTGTCAAATGACAAGGAGCATGGCAAAAATTAATTTACTGCAGTAAAAGCTTGCCACCATGTTCAAGAATTTCCCTCTTCATTCACATTTTATTTTAGATTTGATTTGATTTGGTAGTAGAAACCGGTGAGTGTGGAAGTCAGAGGGTGTAACAGGCTTTGGTTGAAGGGTCTCCCAGCTGCTCTCGGCCCCATTTCCTTCCATTTATCACCTTACCCTTCCCGGTCCCGGTCCTACAACCCTACCTGCTCACACACAGTGCTATCCATCTATGGCTTATCCTCTGTGAGTGTTTCTGTTTTCTAGCCTTTTAGCAGTCTTATTGTAAAACTCTGGGAATCAGTTTATCTATTCCATGTCCAATTTTGCTTCTGCCAAAGCAGATTAAAAAAACAGATGTTATAGAAGTATGAAAAAATGATGCTCTTACGCACTCCTGAATGAGTAAAATACACTAGAGTAAAATAGATCACTGTCTTGTAGTTTACTAGTCACTACTGTTTGTATTTTCTGCTGTGTTTTTACAACCCGCTGTTTCACACAGGTGGGAAAAATATAAAAAGGGAGAGAGTCTGGGATCGATTCAGACATAGGGCTGAAACCTGTGTGAGAATTTTACATTAATAAAGATTTTAGAACAAACCAGAGTTGCGAAAGATGAGAGAATAATCTAAAGCAGATAACATTGTGCTCAACAAACAGGTTAAAAAATCACAAATCACTGCACCTATTTCCCATTGTCCTACCAAAATAAAGAGCAATCGCTGAAATTAAAGTTACTTTAGAAAGTGCTTCGAAATAACTAAAGCTATTAGTGCTGAGAGACATTTAAAGGTGGTTACAAGTGTGGAGGCTTGGTTTGGCTTTGACACAGATGTTTGTTCAGGAGCTGTAGACATCAAAGTTAGTGTCATTGTTTTCAGCACGACAAATAACCATGGCAACTGGAGAAAACATCAGAAAAACTGAGAGCAGATGGGATTTTCACCAGCTGCTTCATTTTACTGGTTTAAGTGTGGAGAAAAACTGTCCCAAACACAAATCCAAGTAAAATGAGAACGTTCTTCCACGCAAATGGAGCGTCCTCCTAGGAAAAGACAACAGCAAAAGTGTGATTGAGTTAAACTGCCAGACAACCTGGAGAGATTTTGTCACGAAGAGTTTCCTGTTCAGGTTTAATTCACTGAAGTACATATAAATAAATAATGAGATGCTTCATCACTAAAACATCTGGCTTCAGAAACGAGGACTGTTAATCACATCTCACAGTAAAAAAAAAACCCCATAAACACAGACATCCAGAGGAAAGACGAGTTAACTTCTGTGCTCCTCGTGTATTATTCAGGCTGAGAGTGGATGAAAGCTCTGTTTGCTCAGACGGGTAGAAGGAATGAAAGCTACTGACAGCGAGCAGTATTGATTACTATTTGGGGGCAAGAGGGAGCGCAAGACTTTTCACTTTAAGGTCCTCTGACTTGCCTGCAAATTATGTTTGACAGGATTTAAAAGTCCTGATGTGAAACTTAACTGATCAGAAACAACAAGTCTTCTGCAGCAACATTTTCAGTATGAAAGATTCTCACTCTTGTACTTTGAGGATTTTTCCTAAAACTTCTAATAAGACTAAAGGCTTTTAAGGTAATGACC
Source organism: Aulonocara stuartgranti (assembly GCF_965226115.1). Classification (NCBI taxonomy): domain Eukaryota; kingdom Metazoa; phylum Chordata; class Actinopteri; order Cichliformes; family Cichlidae; genus Aulonocara; species Aulonocara stuartgranti. The sequence goes on from NC_138951.1 coordinate 25,678,860, forward strand.
TTATAAGATAAGATAAGATAAGATAACCTTTATTAGTCCCACACGTGGGAAATTTGTTTTGTCACAGCAGGAAGTGGACAGTGCAAAAGTTATGAGGCAAAAATTTGAATACAATAAGAATAAATACAGTACACAACTGTACAGAATAGAATAAAATAATATACTATATACAGTAGAATAAAATAGAATAAAAATATACAATAAGATAAAAATAGAATACGAATGCTATATACAACTGAGTAAAAATACAACGATGCCAGAAAAGATTATTGCACTTAGTGTTATTGCATATAGTACCATATCACTCCATTAGAGCACTTTGCTTTCACACTGCAGGCTTACTTGTTGTTCCTAGAGTATTTAAAAGCAGAATGGGAGGCAGAGCCTTCAGCTTTCAGGCCCCTCTCCTGTGGAACCAGCTCCCAGTTTGGATTCAGGAGACACCCTGAGTGTGTTTTTTTTTTTCATTTTCTTCTTAATTTCTGGCTCTCTTTTACAGGGTGTCTTCATCGTTTTCTTCCTCCCCTCACCCTAAACTGATGATGGCAGATGGCCATCCCTCACTGAGGTTTTTTGAAGTTTTTCCTTCCTACTATTGCCAAGTGAAGCAGACAGTCAGCAAAAGCAAAAGAATTCAAGAGAATCAAAATTCAAAAGCAGGCAATATGCCAAAAACTCACCAAAAAGAAGTTGTTCTTTTTTTCAGTGAGGCTTTCTCTCAGTGATTTATGAAATGAGTTTAAAGGCAACTGAAGAATGGTTCCTTTCTTCCATTCCAACTCTGTGAAGTGCTGTTTGGCGGAGGACTGATGCCTCCATCTATCTTTGAGCCACAGCTGACTCAAACTTGCTGTGTCACATTTCCCTCCATACAAAAAAACTAAACAAGAACAATAAAAAAACAAGTTTCTTTCTTATTCATCTGAAATCTGCATAATTTGTGGTCATCCTGAAAAATCTCCCCTTTAGATAAAGAGCATCAGGTGATGCATGACAACAGGTGAAAGTGACAACTATTGTAAACTAAAGCAAGACAAAGTAGAGTTTAATATCTAATAAGACCATTTTAAAAATACGTTTTATTCTAAAAGCTTGCTCAGGACTTCCTTTCCGCTTTCACCAACATGTGTTTTCTTTCACTCTCCGAAGTGGGTGTTGTGTCGTATTCATTGTCTGCACCTGAACACTGAATGACGTTGCCGTTTTCGTTCGCTTGGCAATAGGTTTTAATCCTTGGGGAAATTTATTTGTGTTTACATGTTTCTTAATCCTTTCTGCTCTTGTAGCAACAAAGAACAATTTCCTCCCTACATGTCTGAGTCACATTTTATCTGCAGCCACTAAATTAGATTTGGACCTTTTGTGTGTAATCTGATGTTGTGCCAACATCTCGTCTCAGCGAACCATGCCCTCTGACTTCTGCTGAGATGCTTTCTCCACATTCATTCCTGATCTAGAGTTAAAAGCATGACTCAGACATGAGTTTGGCCAATGGAAAAGATGGAAAGAAATGGAAAGTTCAGCAATCGAGTCTTCATTTCTGTTGCATCTCTAATGAATTTTCCAGCTGTTCCTCAACAGCAGGACAAGAAACCATGTTCCAAGTGGACAGCAAATGGGCGGCAAAAAAGAGAAAACCCAAATCAAGCAAAGCAGAAGTTAAAACAAACCAAGGAAAAAAAGCACAGAAACCAAGTCTCATCAAAAACAGAAAGAAATCACCCGCTTTGCTTCAGTGCTGCACACGATGAAAGGGAAATAATTTATTTAGATAAAAAGCACTTACTACAAACCCTGCAGGCCTAACCAGACTGGATTTGGAGCAAGCAAGCAAGCAATTTATTTATATAGCGCTTTCAGATCAGCCATCAGCTGAACACAAAGTGTTGTACACTTGACATGCCAAACATGATACATTGAGCATGTTAAAAACAAATGAGAAAAAATAGTAATAATAATATAAGATAAGTAAAATATATATATTTTAAAAAAACACATTTAAAACAATAAAATCAGCACATTAGATTAAAACAATAAAATCAGGGTCAGACTGTGTCATCAGAATCAGAATCGTGTTTATTGGCCAAGTATACAGTATGTGCAGACACATACAGGGAATTTGGTTCCCGTAGATGGTGGCTCTCAAGCACAGCAATGTAAATCACACACACACACACACACACACACACACACGTGTCTATATATACACATTACACATACACACACAAAGCTGTGTAAACCAACTATAAATAACGAATCTAAACCTATATGCATAAAATACAGAAATGAATGAGGTGGAATGAATAGTCATAAGCCAAAGAGTAAAAATGGGTTTTAAGACGTGTTTTAAAAGTGGACAGTGAAGGGGCCTCTCTAATGTGCTGGGAAAGATTGTTCCACAGATTAGGAGCAACAATAGAGAAGGCCTTATCCCCTCTGAGCTTTCTCTTGGACCTGGGTACCTCCCAGGTCAAAGACCATGACAGCTGCTGCTGTCAGTGTGCTGATGTCATAATCCTAAAGAGCCTGGCTGTAAAATAACAGGACACCAATCAGCAGCAGACATGTCGAGACCAGACATGCAGATGGAAACCTACAGGGGGACACTTAAAGGTCCTCATAAGCTGCGAGAGCACACTCCTATAAACACACATATGTAGAGTATTACACCGAGGCCTGGTACTGCTGCAAAACTCCAATGACAGTGATTTGAATTTTGAACTTTATCCACTGAGTTTTCTGAGCCTCCACTCCAGTGACAGCTTGAACCTGAGGTAGAATTAGTTAAAGGTGATGCTGATTTTGGTCAGCTGAGGTTCAGAAACATCACTTTCGTTCTATTGCTATGAAAAGTTAAAAGTACAACGCTTAATGTGAGACATGTGAGTCGTGCAAAAACAGCTGCATTTATTATTATGAGTCTTTTTAAATGAGTTGCCTATTTTTGGTGAAGTGCTTCATCCATCTAATGACTCCATCAGTTTGTGTTGTGGTTGTTGTTCAGTCGGGATGTGTTGTCCTCTGACTCACAGTTAAAGCACTGGCTTCTATATCTTTCAGTCTTCTTCCCCCTTGGCTCTGCATTTACTGCAAACACCTCCAGTTTTCTAACAAATGAAACCTCTCTCCTGATGCCCCCCACCAACCTCCCCACCTTCGTATTTACTCCCCCTAACACCATCTTTTGATTCATGGTTACAGCATGTAGCTTTGGTGCTCCACAGCAGCTTTTATAGCTGCAACTGCATCAGATAAAAAGGAGAATTTTTTTTCTTTATACTTTTTCACTTTCCTGATTCCAGGTCGTAACTCCAATCACTCCCTTTTTTGAGACTGGTGCATCATTTTATTGGTTGGTCTGATGTGAGGCTCTATTATATCACCAGTTTTTCCAGGACGGCCTCCACTCCACCAGAAAGACTGAAAAATTAAGAAAATGAGCAGGAACGAGAGGGCGCACACAGCACGAGTCTCTGTATTGTCACCGAGCTGCAGGTAGACATGGATGAGGAGCGACATTTATTCATTAAAACAGCACACATGGTGTTATTTGAGGAACACTGTGACGAACCAGAGGCACTGGGGTGCCATTAATTATCTTCTTGCCATCTGATCTGAGATGATGGAAAATCTCAGTTTAATATGAACCAGTTTAATGAACTCCTGACAGAATACCATCTATTTTTGGTATACATGCAGGTATGAACTATGTTTTGTGCTTTGACTGGATAGACAGATTGTTAAATTATGCTGCACCATTATTTGCCATTGCTTGGCTCACTGGCACGGTCACCTGTAGTTTGTCTGGAAGACACCGACTGGTCTTCAAACACTCAACAATTATTATTTGAGCGTTAGTGAAACTGTGAAACAGGAAATGGAAACTGTTTACCTTCAAAGTAAAAGTTGTGCCGCTGTAAATGTGTTGGCTGAAGCAAGTTGGCATGTGCTGTTCAAACTACCATCAACCATGGCCATCTGACAGATCAAAGCAATTGCTAAGAGATTTTGGTGCAATATTGTCATTGCACCCGTTTTCACCCAGAGACTGTGAGCAACCTCCAGCAACCACGTACCAGCCAGCTGGAAAACCTGTGTGACAGATCAAATTTAGATAACACCATTTTGTTTTAATGTGGAGACTCGTGGAACTTTATATTTGCACCTTCTACGGCAGAGCTGGCCAACCTTTAAGCCGAAAGCAATAACTCAACAAACTGTGTGCGTCTGAGACTGTGTGCTTACTGACTCACAGCACAGCTGTGGAACATTCACATTAAATCATGACTAATGCATAAAGTGATTTGTGCTTATGAGAAGGTTGCAGCACAATGAGTTTGCTGTCCTCTCCTTCTCTCCAGTGCTCCTCAGACGCTGCCCTTTTCTGCCTCTGCAGCAGGTGACTGAGCAGTACTCTTCTCATCAAGACCAGCAGTACAAAGGTCAAGAGACAAGGTGCGGTCAGTGCCAGTGTGGGCCATTAAGCAGCACTCTGACAGTGTGTGGCCACTTGTCTCTGCAGGACGGTGGGGTGGGAGGTCCCATTAGCTTTCCTTTTACTCTCTTTGTACTTTGTACTTTGTATATATATATATATATATATACGTGCGCGCGTGTGTGTGTGTGTGTGTGTGTGTGTGTGTGTGTGTGTGTGTGTGTGTGTGTGTGTATTGCTTTCAGAAATATTGATTATTTCTGCAGATGTATTGTGCAGCAGGACAATGACCCCAAACATACAGCCAAAGTCATTAAGGACTATCTTCAGCATAAAAAAGAACAAGAAGTACTGTAAGTGATGGTATGGCCCCCACAGAGCCCTCCCCTCAACATCATCGAGTGTGTCTGGGATTACACAAAGAGACAGAAGTGAGGAAGCCGACATCCACAGAAGATCTGTGGTTAGTTCTCCAAGATGTTTGGAACAACCACCAGCCGAGTTCCTTCAAGTGTACCTAGAAGAAGGCAAAGGCTGGTCACACCAAATATTGATTTCATTTAGATTTCTCTTTTGTTCATTCACTGCATTTTGTTGATTGCTGAAAATAAATGATTAACACTTCCATTTTTGAAAGCATTCTCTGCTTACAGCATTTTGTCTCACCTGCCTAAAGCTTTTGCACAGTACTGCATGTATTCCTCCAAACAAACCGTCTGTGTAGCCCAAAAAATGCAGATTATTAAAGCGGCTTGAATACAAGCTTTTATATCACCTTTTAAAAAAAAATGCATTTTGATTTTCATTGACTGCTAAGTTAAGGAGCTCAAAGATGTCCTCGCAGACACCCTGAACACCTCTTGGAGTGAAGCAGCTCTCCCCACATGCTTCAAAGCTCTCACCATATTATCTCCCATGCCGTCATGATTCACTGACTTCTGCAGACCCCTAAACCTGCTGACCCCCATCATCAGAAAGGGTTTTGAAAGGATAGTCACACCTCCCTCTCCAGACTCTATCACTTTGCATGTCAGGCCAACAGGTTGACTGATAATGATGATGTAATTTCCTTTGCCCTCCACTCAGCCCTCACCCGTCTGGACACAAAGAGACAGCAATGATAATGACACAAACTTCTGTGGCTGAGTGTGCACAGTGTCACAGACGGCCTCTCCTAAATGTAAAACACTGCAAAGCAATGCCTCTACTTCCTCTGCAAAATGAGGAGAGCGAGACCCCGGACGCCCATCTTGTGCTTCTTCTACCGAGACACCACTGAAAGCATCCTGACCAGCTGCATCACTGTGAGGTTTGGAAACTCCACTGCCTCCAACTGTAGGACCCTGCAGAGTGCTGTAAGTACAGCAGGAAGGATGATTGGTGGCTTACTCCTCTCCCTCCTGGAAATCTCCAACTCCTGCCTATCCTGCAAAGCAGTCAACACTGTTGGCGACTCCACCCACCGCCCCACATTTTTTTCAGTCTCCTGCCCTACAGAGGAAATACTGGAGCCCGTGTGTGTGTGTGTGTGTGTGGGCTTTTTTAAAGTGTACGTATTATTGTGTGTTTGTTTCTTTCCAAAGTTAATAACTGAACTGACCAATGAAATCTGACAGCCCCAAACATTAGTTTCCTTCAGGGGATTTTAATGGCCTCTCTGCCTCATTACCTGAAACAATAAATATCACCAAAGAGGGTTGGGAAAGGAGATGGGTCTGCCCCAGCTTCCTCTGACACTGCGAGGTCAGGATTTATTGGAGGAAAGATAGAGATTTGTATGTTTTTTGGATTCAAATGTAATAAGACCCCATAAAAACCAGCGGATATTAAAAGGCAGTCAGTACAACAACTACAGTTATATGGGGTTTCTATGGCTGTAATAAGAGATAGTGATAGATCTCTCTATTTTGACTTCCCTCCACACATGAATCCAAATAGAAACACTACTGACTGATGCCTTTCCTGATTGGCTCACCGGGTGCAAGACAGGAACGATTTCATAATTCTGTCATTGTTTTATGTTGTGGAGTCACTGAGTGCAATGTTACATAATATCTGTGACAAATTATTTTTAAAGATTTTAGCCTTGATCAGACTGGACAGAGCACAGAGAGCAGACAGGAGAGCAGGGAGAGTCGAGGCGGAATGACAAACCCAGGCCTCCAATAGCCTCAAGAACACGTGTTCAACCTCGTGTGCTATAGTAGTACGCTGGTAGGGATGGGAAAGGATAAGAATTTAGCGATTCCCATTCCATTATTTATATTAGTTATCGATTTGATTCCTTATCGATCGTTCTCATTGGCTTAGTTTTGAGAATCACCACCATTGGTGGGCGGCATATCAAAGACATTACAGTCAAATTAATTACATGCTGTGTACAGGAACAGAGCAAAGAAAAATCTGGAGCACAAAAATCCACAAATTCAAAAAGCCATTTAAAAGCCACTTTTAAATGGCTTTTTGGATGAAACATAAAGATTTGTATGTTCTTTTGGCCAGTCAGACCACAAGGCAGGACTCTGGGGCTGAGGCCTCCCACCCGAAGAACAGGTACGGGTGCAGAGGTGGTCTGGGTCTTCCTTCCTTGCAGTAAAAAACAGAGAAATGAGGAGTAAAAACCTGTGAGTTTGAGCCAGGGGTTGAAATTTGGTGGTTAAAAAGCTGCTTCCTGAGCTAGAAATTTTTGAAATTTTAAATCAAGTGGCTAATGGGATTTTTTTTAAAACACTCAAACGCACTTTTTGACTCTTGCTTGCACATTTAAACATTCTTACAGTTACCTGCAGCACCATGATTCATCATTTACATCATTAAAGCATGCACACTACAAATGCCCGCACTGGCACGGTGCTGGTTGCTGCATTTGCATTGGGAGAAAGCCAGCTACATTTAATACCTACTGCACAACAAATATATTTACCCTGCCATCCTCATAGTTTGACTCTGTGCTTGCATTCTGTCCCTCAGAAGGAAGCGGGGCCACATATCCTCAGGTTTGTGTGCACCCACTGACTCCAAAGCGAGATGAGAACGGCTGGTGTTGCATTGACCTGTAACGCCTTGTCAAATCAGGCCACTTTAACACACACACACACACACACACACACACACACACACACACACACACACACACACACAGAGAGAGAGAGAGAGAGATCCTCTGTCAGTGTGATTAGCACTCTTTGACTTTTAATCAGTTTAATTAGGCAGCTGAAAAGGCCAGACTGTGGTTTGCTGGTCAGATGAACGAGCAGGTCCGGTCGCCCTTTCTCTGCTCATTAAAAGCAGCCCTGATGGATTCAGTTTTTAAACCTGCAGCGATAACGGTTCATGGCTCCAGCGTGATGGTTCAATCTCTGCAGTCGGTCCTGGTCACCAGATGCAGCCACACATAATGAGGACAGAAGATGCAGATCCTGCATTGTCTGATGACAGAATTATTTCTTTTCCTGGCAGGAAGCCCTCAGAGTCCCCGCCGCCTGTTACAGGCACCCTGTGGAGTTTCCTTTTAAACCAGTCAGTAAAAGCAGATCTTTGTCTGCAGCAGCAAGTCACACAACACTGTTCTTGTCGCCGTAATTGCTGTATTGTGAATGGATTTTTTTTTTTATTAGCTTAAAACATTTTTGTGTCTTGTTTCTACACAGACTTCATCTATCAGTTTTCTTTCTTTTCAGGAAAGAATTTAGAACCAATGCAAAGAGCTGATGTCAACATTTAGACCTGTGCTGCTGTGTTAATGGTAGGACTTCTTTGAGCAGTCTTGTAGGAATGGATCAGTCAGCGATGAAGAGTAACATGTTCTAGCTTTATAGAGGACTTTCTTATAAAGCAAAATACCATTTCGTCTCCAGCTTATGAGTTAACTGCATTAGGCTGCGTGTGTGAGAGTTACAGGGAGTGCAGAATTATTAGGCAAGTTGTATTTTTGAGGGATAATTTTATTATTGAACAACAACCATGTTCTCAATGAACCCAAAAAAACTCATTAATATCAAAGCTGAATGTTCTTGGAAGTAGTTTTCAGTTTGTTTTTAGTTTTAGCTATTTTAGGGGGATATCTGTGTGTGCAGGTGACTATTACTGTGCATAATTATTAGGCAACTTAACAAAAAACAAATATATACCCATTTCAATAATTTATTTTTACCAGTGAAACCAATATAACATCTGCACATTCACAAATATACATTTCTGACATTCAAAAACAAAACAAAAACAAATCAGCGACCAATATAGCCACCTTTCTTTGCAAGGACACTCAAAAGCCTGCCATCCATGGATTCTGTCAGTGTTTTGATCTGTTTACCATCAACATTGCGTGCAGCAGCAACCACAGCCTCCCAGACACTGTTCAGAGAGGTGTACTGTTTTCCCTCCTTGTAAATCTCACATTTGATGATGGACCACAGGTTCTCAATGGGGTTCAGATCAGGTGAACAAGGAGGCCATGTCATTAGTTTTTCTTCTTTTATACCCTTTCTTGCCAGCCACACTGTGGAGTACTTGGACGCGTGTGATGGAGCATTGTCCTGCATGAAAATCATGTTTTTCTTGAAGGATGCAGACTTCTTCCTGTACCACTGCTTGAAGAAGGTGTCTTCCAGAAACTGGCAGTAGGACTGGGAGTTGAGCTTGACTCCATCCTCAACCTGAAAAGGCCCCACAAGCTCATCTTTGACGATACCAGCCCAAACCAGTACTCCACCTCCACCTTGCTGGCGTCTGAGTCGGACTGGAGCTCTCTGCCCTTTACCAATCCAGCCACGGGCCCATCCATCTGGCCCATCAAGACTCACTCTCATTTCATCAGTCCATAAAACCTTAGAAAAATCAGTCTTGAGATATTTCTTAGCCCAGTCTTGACGTTTCAGCTTGTGTGTCTTGTTCAGTGGTGGTCGTCTTTCAGCCTTTCTTACCTTGGCCATGTCTCTGAGTATTGCACACCTTGTGCTTTTGGGCACTCGGCTGGCAAAATCCCATCACCACCTCCTCGCGGTGCCAGCTGGAAACAACGACCCTCGGGAAGTTGGCTAACGGTGAGGGTCCTCGACGTCAGGTGGAGTGACGCGCCGGTCGATGTATTCCACAGTCACATCCCATGCAATGACGCCTCAAAAAGCTAGGGCGTCCCCCGCAGGCGACGCGCGTCGTCCCCGCCTGAACGACGTGAGAAGTGGACAAAGGCTACCTGCTCATGGACGGAGTGGGCTGAAGAAGCAAGCCCAAATCCGCCTTGGAACCCTGAACATCGGAACAATGACCGGAAGAAGTCGAGAATTGGCTGACGCCCTCAAGACCCGCCGCATCGACATCGCGTGCATTCAAGAAACCAAGTGGAAGGGAGCGAAGGCACGGGACATTGGAGAAGGCTTCAAGCTTTTCTACAATGGCAACCGGGCCCAGAATGGAGTGGGCATAGTGGTGAGTCAAAAGCTCCGGGACAACGTGGTCGAAGTTACCCGCATATCGGATCGCATCATGTCAGTGAAGATCGACGCCGACCCGACCGTCCTACGGATTATCTCCTGCTATGCACCACAGACCAACTGCCCCGACGAGGAGAAGACAGAATTCTGGCGCGCCCTCGACGACCACCTGCAAACGATTAGCCCTGAGGAACACGTGGCGGTAGGCGGCGACCTAAATGGACATGTAGGCAAGGGGAGAGACGGATATCACCGATTCCATGGCGGCCAAGGATTTGGGACCAGAAACGACGACGGTTGCCGGGTACTGGACTACGCAGAGGCCCACGATCTTGCCGTGACCAACACCTTCTTCAAAAAGAAGCCGGCACACCTCATCACGTACTCCAGCGGCGGCAGAGACACCCAAATCGACTACTGGCTAGTCCGAAGACCCCATCTCAGCCTAGTCACGAACGTAAAAGTCATACCATCAACCAATATTGGTCCTCAACATCGGCTACTTGTGATGGATCTCCGACTCAACCTTGGCCAACGACGACGAAGAACACCAACCACGACGGTGGAGAAGATCAAGTGGTGGCGCCTCCCTGAGTGCAAACAGCAGCTTATGGATGCCCTTGAACACCTCGATGTGGACTCCAATGAGCCAGTGGACAAGGCTTGGGAGAACATCGCCAGTCAAATACGTGATGCAGCAGGCAACACCCTTGGGGCGACGAAGCCAGGGAAGCACTTCATCGACAAGCAAGTATGGTGGTGGAATGATAGCGTGCAGCAAACCATCAAGGAAAAGAAGTCGGCACTCAAAGTGTGGCTTCAATCCCGCAGCGATGGCGACTACCAGCAATACAGGGCCCTACGATCGGCCGCAAAGAAGGCGGTAGCAGCGGCAAAGGCATCGCACTATGACCAACTGTATGAAGAGTTGGACACGCCCGGAGGAGCGAACAAAATCTACCGCCTTGCCAGCAGCCGCCATCGAGCAACACAGGATATTGGCCAGGTCAAACACATCAAGGATGCCAACCATCAAACCCTCCGCGACCCGCCCGCCATCCTCAATCGCTGGAGCGAGTATTTCTCTGATATCTGCAACGTGGAGTTCCCTCACCAGCCAATCCACAGTGCCCCGCCCGTCCCAGGACCTGTCCCGCCAATCACCATCAAGGAAGTGGAAACAGCCGTTAAAAATATGGAGAATGGTAAAGCGACCGGACCAGACGACATACCAGCCGAAGTCTGGAAGCTGCTCGGGCGCCAAGGCGCCTTAGTCCTCGCCAGCCTGTTCAATAGCATCATCAGAGACGGGACCGTCCCAGCAGCCTGGTCAACCAGCATAACGGTGCCCATCTGGAAAGGGAAAGGCGATGTGGCTGAATGCTCCAACTACCGCCCGATCCGACTCCTAAGCCATACCATGAAGGTTTTCGAACGGATCATCGACGCCAGGATGCGAGAAATCGTCAACTTAACGCCCAACCAATGTGGCACGACGGACGCCATCCATGCTGCCCGCCTGCTTTTGGAGAAGCACCGAGAGAAGTCCAAGACCATCCACATGGCCTTCCTCGACTTGGAAAAGGCGTTTGATCGTGTCCCACACGACCTCATCTGGCACTCCCTGCGATCACATGGAGTTCCTGAAGCCTACGTCAACTGGACAAAGCTCCTCTACCGACAAGTCACCAGCGTGGTCAGAAGCCCAGTGGGAACATCGCCGCCCTTTAACATCAATGTGGGCGTCCACCAAGGCTCGGCACTCTCCCCGCTGCTCTTCATCCTTTGCATGGACACTGCGACGGCAGATCTCCAGTCACCCCTCCCTCACCTCCCTGAGGCTCAACACCAACAAGACCGAATACTTAGAGGCTGGCCCCCAGACCGACGGCACGATCAGCGTCGATGGAGAAGATCTGGCGAAAGTACCTCATTTCAAATACCTCGGATCGATGATCAGCAATGACGGCGATATCCTACTAGATGTACGAGCCAGGATCAACGCAGCGTGGATGAAATGGCGCCAAGTCACCGGCGTCCTGTGTGACCGAAGAATGCCCAATCGCCTCAAGTCAAAGATCTACAAGAGTGTAGTGCGCCCCGTCGCCCTCTATGGATCCGAGTGCTGGCCAGCCACCGCAAAGCACGAACAAGCCCTTCACACGATGGAAATGCGGATGCTGCGATGGTGCCTAGGCCTGACACGATGGGACCACGTCATGAACACCGACGTTAGAAAGAGGATGGGTATCGCGCCAATCACAGATAAGATGCAAGAAGCGAGGCTGCGGTGGTACGGACATGTGGTACGGAGCGATGAGAACTCAGTGGTGAGAACAGCACTGCGGCTCAGCCCCCAAGGACGTCGACCTAGAGGCAGACCAAAGCGGAGATGGATGGACCGAATCAAGGACGACGTGAAGAAGATCGAAGCCGATCTGACCGACGCCCTTGACCGACCCAAGTGGAGACGACTTTGCAGAAAAGCGGACCCTGCAACCGAGCGGGAAAAACGCTAGGAGAAAGAAGTGCTTTTGGGCACTCCAGTGATGTTGCAGCTCTGAAATATGGCCAAACTGGTGGCTAGTGATGGCCCGCTTGAAGCTGAAGCTCCGGTGCGTGTGTCAAAAAAATCAACACACTGCTTCAGAAGCACTGTGTCGAAGCTTGATTCGTTTGGCCAGAGTCACGTGATCAGTGACGTCCGAAGCTTCATTTAGAACCTAACTGCTTCGGTGTCTGATTCAATGGTTTATAAGGAAGCGAATCATTCGCGGGATTTGTAGAGTGTTTTGATGGTGACAGATAGCGAACCACTGATCATTCTACTGAGAGATTTGGAGCCAGCGAGGAATAGAGGAGGTTCTGTTGTGTGGGAGAATTTTGAGTTGATTTTTGTCAATCGGGTGGGTTTTCCAACTTTGTGTTCTGGCCGTTTGCTTTTGTTTTGTGCGTGTTTATTATATCTGAAAACGGGAAAAAGGTAAAATGTCAAACATCTGCTTCCATAATATAAATATCATTAAATAACTTTAGAAAAACTTCCACTTGATTCTTTACATGTAATGTTGTAAAAATATATATTTTATTGTTTAATTAATCGGAAAATGTTAGTCTGCCAAATGTGCAGTAATTGAATTTATTTATTCTCTTTAGCTGATAGTTTGTGGGGCCCAGGTAGACTGTATAACTGCATCTCTACCAGTTTCTCTGCACTCCAGCCTCCTCTGTGCCATGTGAAGGGATCTTCCTTAAGGCAGGAGAAATTATCTCCACGAAAAGGAACAGGTTCGGCCATCGCACACTAGAACAAATTCTCTTTTTAAATAAAAATGGAAAAGGGTTACCTTAAATGCATCATGTTTTTAATTTGCAAGTTCATAAGCATTTTCCTTTTCCATTTCTCAATCAATTCTACCCCCAGGTCAAAAATATGTCTGGGAAAATTTCCCTAATATAATATTATTTATAAATACACCCGTCTGGCGATTAAATGCATACGTGCATGGAGGCAAGACCTCACAGCAGAAGCATACTCCATAATGTGTTGTACATTATTATATGTATATATTATATGTAACGTGGTATTTTTCAATTATTGTATTTACCAACATCAAGAAGTCACAAGCAAAGAAAGACCACACCATGGTGCATATTTAAACAAGGAGAGTTTACTGGTCAAAACTATTTATTAAACAAATAAAACACATTTTTTTAACCACCAAAAAATACACGTTCAAACTAACACAACAGCGGCCCAATATCAGACAGAATTCCACTCTGTAGAGTGAGCAATCATAATGAAGCGGTTGGTTTTATTTTGTGGATTCAAGCTGCACTTCATATTTTTGGCCACCAGATGTCACCAGAGAGGACTGTGTTGAAAAGCTTTGCGTAATGAACCGTTTTTCAATACAAGCTTCAGTGCTTCAGAAAGCTTCATTTGGCCATCACTACTGGTGGCAAGTGGCATCTTGGCAGCTGCATGCTTGACTTTTCTCAGTTCATGGGCAGTTATTTTGCACCTTGGTTTTTCCACACGTTACTTGCAACCCTGTTGACTATTTTGAATGAAACGCTTGATTGTTCGATGATCACGCTTCAGAAGCTTTGCAATTTTGAGACTGCTGCATCCCTCTGCAAGATATCTCACTGTTTTTGACTTTTCTGAGCCTGTCAAGTCCTTCTTTTGACCCATTTTGCCAAAGGAAAGGACGTTGCCTAATAATTATGCACACCTGATATAGGGTGTTGATGTCATTAGACCACACCCCTTCTCATTACAGAGATGCACATCACCTAATATGCTTAATTGGTAGTAGGCTTTCGAGCCTATACAGCTTGGAGTAAGACAACATGCATGAAGAGGATGATGTGGACAAAATACTCATTTGCCTAATAATTCTGCACTCCCTGTATAGCTTGAAGTCCGCACGTTCGACCCAAGTTGAAATAGAGACTCTGGGTCCGTCGACCCCAGAGGGTTAATCAGAAAACCTTAAGTTGGCTAGTTATGTATTGGCTAATGTTTAAAGCTTTCACTTGAGCAAAGTAACTCATATTACTGCTTACCAACCAGAAGTTGCAAGGAGATTGTTGACGGAAGTGGCTCTGATGGGGCTAGTTAGCTGTGGTAGCTGGTGATAATTATGAGCCTATCGGCTAATGGCGAAAATAACAGAGGAAATCGGGATAGTAAGCCAATTTCTGTCTTAGCGCATTTGCGCCACTGTGCGTTTTTGTGGTCTTCTTTTGTGGATCTGTCAGTGAATTTTGGTGAGAGTGTGGTGAACCTTGCTGTTTGGAATCGGTGATAGCTCTGAAGGCTAAATAGCCTTTCTTAAGCCGGTTACATGAAGTCTGGAGAATTTCTGGTTCAGTTTTGTTTTTTTAGCTGACTTTTTTTGTAACTGCTCTTTTACTCATGGCTTGTTTTTGTTGTGTTTGGTGGTTGTAGAAATGGTTTATATGAGATTTTAGCTGGGATTCAGTGGTTTCTGTGGATACCATAAATGTCGGTACTCACATTTCTGACCCGGTGTTATAACCAATTAAACGTGATCTTCTCCCTTTTAAGCTAACCACGCTAACGCGTTGACACTGTGCAGTCCCACGCACGGGGCGATCCGCGCTAACTCACTAACGGAGATTTGCCGCATTAATGCGGTTAAGCCATTAATGTCATTTTAACAAGAGTAACGCTGACAACGCTAAATATAATATAATATATTTAGTTCTAGCAGTTCTAGAGGCCGACTTGCGGACGGCTGTGGCGGTGACACAGACGAAGAAAATCCAGAGGCGGACCACGCGGAAGACAGTGGCGGCATGGAAACAGTTTAGGAGGACAGCCGCGTAGAAGACAGAGGTGATAGAGCAGGTCCGAAGGCTGTCTGCGCCGGCGAAGAGGTCCAGTCAGCGGCCTGGAAAGTGGCCACCGACGATGAACCGGACGTGGGCGAGGTCGAGCAGGCTGAGCCAGACACGGACAAGGTGGCAACATGGCCACCGCAGGACCAGATGAGGCAGGACCAGAAGCAGGAGGTGAGTGGACTCTGAGCTGTCAGCGGACACAAATTGTGGAAGCGGCTCCTCAGACCCCTCAGCGAAGACAGGAGACTGAACTACTGATGGAGCTGGTAAAACAGTTAATGATGAAACTATCTCCTGAGCTGAATACTGAACAGCTAATAGCTGAGCAGCACGCTGCGCTAATGGCTGAGCTTCTGGCCGAGCTACAGGCTAAGGGAGTGAATGAATGGAACACAGGAAGGAACGAGGGGAGACAACACAGACGAACCAGCAACAAGCAGAAGAGAACACAGGGCTTAAATAGTCACAGAAGCAATGAGGGAATGGGACACAGGAGAGGAACATAGCTGGGAGAAATCAGAGAAATCAGACGCAAAGCAGAATACACTAACATAAGACACAGACCTTCAAAGTAAAATAAGAAGTACACAGAGACAGCCTGGAGGGGGAAAGAGAACATGGAGGAGCACATAACGGGATGAGAAAACACAGAACACAAGGAGTGGGAACACGGCACCAGAACTAACACCATAATATACTGTAAACACAGACACACAGAGGGAGACACAGAGGGCAACTACATGAGGGAAGCATATTAAATACTCAGGGAACGAAACAGAATACAGGAAACCTAAACTAGAACACTAGACACTATGGAATAAACTAAGATGAACAACGAGAATCTTTAACATGAATCACAATACAAAATTATAAAGACAAAAGATACTCAAAACCCTGAGAGTTTGGTGTACAGTTCTGTGGGGTTCTGTGGATTTCCTAGTGTCTCTACTGAATAATGCTACTTTTGTCATATCTGTGTGTAGGCAGGCAGGAAGAGAGGACCCAAAATGCAGGACTCACTGAGGCGGAAGTAACTCAAAACACACATCTTTATTGCTGGTAAGAAGCAGAACAGAAAAACACTAACTAAACTGGAAGAACAGAATAACTAGGCAGGAAGGCTGGCTGGCAAACGGAACACACAGAGGAAGCGAGGGTGAACAGACATTAACGACGCGACACCGAGTAGGGGAAGACACAGACACTAAATACAAGAGGTGAACGGAGCGAAGAGGAAACAGCTGGGAGACACTGCTGACGCTGATTACACTGACGAGACAGGGAGAGCACAAAGCTGAACGCACTGACATAGGACACAGACCTACAAAATAAAACAGGAAGCACACGACAGACAGAGACACAGACTCGTAAACAGGCATAATGACGTCATGGGCAAACAGCGGGACATACGGGCAGAGAAGACTAAGCACAGGCAACCTAAACCAAACATGAGAGCAAGATAACAAAACCTAAACCAGAAATAATCATCATCGTCATCATCATCATTGGATAACTAAAGAATCAGAATATAATTATAATCAAAACGGTATCACCAGAGAATAAGAACTAATCCATAATGCAAAAATAAACCAAAACATAAGAAACTCAAAATACTGGGTCGAACCGACCCAGGACCGTGACAACTTTAAGTGCTCGATGATTTGGTGGACTCCCCCTATGTGGTTATATTGTCATGGGCCCGGGTCTGAAGGACCCAGGGTTTTTGAATAAGTATGGACATGTGTATTTTCGGTGCTGCTGTCCTTTGTTTCCATGTGTTTGTGTATAGGTGGGTGTGTGTGGGCGTGACAGAGCACCAGTTCTTCAGGCCTGGTTGGTGTGTCAGCCAGGAGCCTGGCCACACCTGCGGAGGAGAATCGCACACATGGCTTGTTTTTAAATAGCTCCCCTCGTCGGGGAGCTATTTAACAGTTTGGCTGAGCGCTCCTCCACACTGGATTGTTGTGTGAGACTCCACGTTAGTGTCAGCTCAGAGTTGAGTGAGTGAGTGAGTGAGTGAGTGAGTGAGTACGGCTGCATCTGTTGTTTCCTCCAGGTGGAGAGTGGAGCACAGGAGGGCAGTGAGCACAGGGACATGGGAGCGGAGAGCACTAAAGTTTTCGACTTTTGGGAGAAGATGCAGCACGGAAGTCAGGGGTGCACACAGGTATTTATTGTTGTCAACAGGTGCTTCATGTCACATGCTGTCCATTCGCACAGCAATCTGTGTGTGGTGTGTGTGAGACAAAGGAAAACAGTGTTATTGACTCTCGCTCCATCACTATGAAAAATCAAACCACAGCCCTTCGTGCTGTTGAGTCAGTAACACACAGAGTCAGGTCAGAGATGGTTATATGAGTGTGTGTGTGTGTGTGTGAGCTAAAACGTGCAGCAGAAGGGCTTCATGAGGCAAATTAAACAGCAGTCAGCAGCAGGTCAGACAACCTGGGGGGTCAGAGAACTAAAGAGGACTTCTCCTGTGAGTGTTCAGGTTCATTGTTTCAGTTTAAAAGCTGCACGGGTGTGTTGTTGGAGCGGTCTGTGAAAAATCAGTGCAAAGATGCGTCTCAAAGGCACGTTTTAGAGGCTTTTATGTCTTCTGACAGGGTCTGTGGAAACATGCTGCACTGCAGAGGATTTTATGTTGTCACATGCTAAAAACTGTCAGTAGTACTGACTTGCCACATCATTATGGCCTAAATATTCTATCATTATTGTCAAAGTCCTCTGTATAGGGTGTTGCGAAATCAGTTTCACCCCGGTTTGTTTTATTCCTCGAAACTTCCAGAGACGGCACCGGAACTCAGTAGTTATTTCACAAAACCTTTATTCATCTTAATTTAAGCATGCATTACTAGAAGGGAAGACGAGGCCGATGTCCCTCTTCAAAATCTTCACTCCTTTGTTAGTTACAGCCAGTTTTATAGAAGCGACCCCATCATAAAACCCCCATGGTGTGCTGCAAACTGTGTGTCTGTGTGTATGCACGAGCACGTGAGTGCCTGTGTGTGCGTATCCGTATGCCTATGTCAGTGCACGTGAGTGACTGAGTGTATGCGCGTACCTGTGTGTATGTGTGAGTGCACGTGAGTGAGTGTGCGTGTCGATGTGTGAGTGTAACAGTTTAAGCACTGTGTGTGTGTCTCTGCGTACGTGACTCCCTGCCGGTCATAAAAGTCCATCTCCCTTCCAGACCACAGTTATCCAGTTGCAAATGTTGAGACCCCCACCCAGGTATCCTCTGGGGAATTTCCACTCAGCATTAACTCCTCTTTGTCTTACTTTCACAGTTCAACTGGGGAGGGTCTCCTAAAATCTACTCCTAACTTCATGACACAAGTCAGGCCTTTATTTATATCCAGGGCAGTGTCAATGTCTCACAATTCTATATCCTATCTAACACATTCCTAAACTCTAAAATAAGCTAAACATTCCTACAAGGGCTGTACTTCGCAGGATGTACACCAGTATGTATCTGTGGCCGTTTTCAGGAGAGTCAGCAGTGTTACTGTACATATAGACTCCTGAGTTTCCCCTTTAACGGAGCCAGACCTGGTAAAACTCAGGAGCTGTCCCCGTTCTGGCTGAAACCGGAACCAGTGTTTAGGAAACTGCAAAAACTGCACTTTCTCTTTCTTTCACTTAAGACTCCAACAGCAAATCAATGCCTCTAGATTCTCATCCTAAAATGTTGAACTTTACAGCATTACAAAGCATGTTTATGTCTGGCTACAGGAAACTGCTGTTTCCTGCTTTGTAATGCTGTAATGCTGTTCCCTGTACATCACAAACCTGTGTACTCTTTGGCCCAGGCCTGGATAAATGTGAAGGGTTGCACCAGGAAGGCAAACTTTGATCAAATCAAACATAAAAATGATATATAATGAGATTTCCACAGTGGTCAGGGTCCAAAGACCCCTTCAGAGGTGTTTTTGAAAAGATAATAAATGGACTGGTTCTTACATACTACACAAACACTCAGTGTGCTTTCCATCTCATATTCACACTCTGATGAATGCACTGGGAGAAGCTCAGGGTTCAGTATCTAGCCCAAGACTACCTTTGGTATGCAAACTGGAACAGGAAGGAATTGAACCACCAACCTCCTGGTTAGTAGATGCCCTGCTCTACCTGAGGTAGGCAACACACATTTGCATCTCATTTTAAGTTTCAATATGGACCAGGTTGGGTTGTTAAATTGACAAATTAAAATGATTTAATATAGTAGGTCTTAATGATTTAAGACCTACTATAGAACCATGTCCGCCAGAGCTTATCTTTATATTTTTACATGCTGTAGTGGCATTTTTGGGAGTATTTCAAGTTGCTATACATCAATACAACCATTATATCCCAAATTTTTTATAATATGTATGCAATAAGTCCATAGTAAATACATAAATTGGAAAAAAGTGCAATAAACTGAAAAAAAAATCATTTTTGTTTTGTTGTTTTACACATATCCATCCTTTCCAGGGTTATTTTGCGTGTCTTCATAGTTTTATTTTTGAGATACACCAATTTTTATATACTGCAGGAAAAACGAAAATAAATATTATGCAAATTTGCAAAACAACAGCATGTGCATCAAAATAAACTATTTCCAATAGTGTAATTTGAGTTCCAAGCATCCCAGAAACTATACAGAAAGGCATAAACTCAAACATGACTTTTAAAAACACCAGCATATCTTTGTAAATGCCCTATAGGAAAAAACTACATTTTCCGCAAAAATGACGCCACTTCCGGTTTCGGGCAGGTAGTGACCTAGGACAAACTGAATACATAAGATGTACAATTCCTCTGCTTTCATATGCAAAAAAATTATTGTGCTAGCTTATTTGGTTGCAATTCTAGGGGCTTTAAAAGTATTTACGCAAAACGGAGCGTGCCCGCTCTGACCGGCCATAAAGAGTTAATATATTTTATGTGAAAATAACTTGATAGGGTAGCACTGATGCCTCAAAGCAAGAAGGTCCTGGGTTAGAATCCATTGCCCAGCTGGAGCCTTTGTGTCTGGAGTTTGCATGTTTGGGTTCTGTACAGGAACTCCAGCTTCCCAAAGTCCAAAGACAAGCAAGCTTGGTCTACGGCGATTCTAAATTGGCCGTGACAGTGAACAACTCTCTCTCTCTCTCCCTGTGTTAGCCCTACAACTGATGAGCTGCACAGGTGATCAGGTCAACCTGAGACAGGGTGAACTGTGACAGTTGAGGTAGGCTCCAGCCCCCTGTGACGAATAATGTAATATCATAAAAAGCTTCTAAACACCTCCTCATTGGACCTTTTGCTACCATTCAGACTTGACGAGTCTTTGATTCTGTTCAGGTTTATGTGACTTTGTTTACATTTTGTTTGGGTTTCAACCATCTGTTTTCTATTAGAGGCAGACAAATGCAAAAGGACGTGGAACATATTTCTGCATACAATTTAAAAGGCTGTAAAATCACAGACGAGCACAGAAACATGCTCCTGCATGTACCCGTGAACACCAAATGGCACAGATTTTGAACCCACTCATGCAGACTCATGCCAGCCTTGACATGCCCTGTTTAGCTGTGATAGCAGTTGACCAGCGGAGGAAGAAGCAGACAGTGGGGCTGATGAGGAAGAGGCGGATGTCACACGGTGGATAAATGTTTAAAGCAAGAAGAGGCAGAAATGTACGAATTATCACTTGGTGTCACTGATGGACGTGGAGCCATATGCCCCACTCGTGGCTCTTTCAGCATTGTGACATCTTGCCGATGTGACAGCTGGTTATGGATATTGTGGCTTACAAATACAAGTCATTTGAAATAATTTGGGGACCATGTAAATTCTTCATTCAGCTGTCTGAAAAGGAAAATGTGTGCATTCAGCTCTAAGCTGCTCAGGTGTAGAGGGAAGATAGTCGCTCTTATTCTGCATTATTTGCTTTGGCTGCCTTGGCTGAAGTGCTGCTAAGTGTCCCAGCGTGGGTATACAACTGAATGTTTTTGTGAGTAAATGATGAAGCGTGACAGTGTTGTAAAGCAAATCAAAACCACATCCCCGTCCATTCAAATTCAGCTTTTTTCATGATTATTATTCCTCGACAGGTGCAGTCAGCGATAAACGACAAACACTTTGTGAAATTTATCTTTTTTGAACATAAATCCAAAGATAATAAAATAATAATCCCCTCCGACATTTTTCATGACATGCAGCTCGATTCAAGTCGCCCAATTTATGTGAACCTGCCTGTTTCACAGTGACTGCAGGACAGCAGGGCGAACTTTTTATTTTCTCTAAACTGATGTTGGTGCCACAAAGCAGACAAGCACTGAAATAACAAATATGTATGCCATCGTGTGACATTTTCTGAATCTGGCCTGCCTAAAGTCGTGCTGCAGGCACAGGGCTATCAAAGCACTCAATCAATGAAATTCAAAGAGCACTTCAGATAAACCACCGAACACGTCTTAAATCCTTCAACAGTATCAATAGATTGAGTCTGCCAAGTGAATCCAGTCTGGTGGTACATCTCTTAGTTTCTTTAGAAGTAAAAGAACCAATGAAGTGCTCAGTGCCTCAGAGTATTAAACTGCCTAAATACTGACAGGGTTTGCAGGGTCTGATAATGGCATTACTGCTTTTAATAAAGAGAGCTGACTATTTCCAGTACTGTAAGCCTTCAGGTCTAACTGCTCTTAAGGTTGTGATCGAGGGTCTTTGACTATGTAGATTTTTGAATTCTAACTTTATTTCATGTTTTGTTTTGTATAACTTTATTTTCAGTGTAGGCTGTGTTTTTGATTGATTGAATCTTTATTTTGAACATGTTGAAAAAGTACAACAAAATAGAATTAAAAGAGACAAATGAACAAAGCAAAACAAAAGGAAAACGAGCAAACACAACTCCAAATAACGTTCATGTTCAAAAAGGAGCAGGAAGAAGCATAAGCTTATTTAATCCCACCCCTTTTCCACTATCTAGTATCAATAGACTACAGAAATACCTCATTGCAATTACATTATATGTTATGTGTAATTTTTTTTATATATATATACATATATGTTTCTATCTATCCATACATATGTATATACACACATACATACATATACACATTTTCAATAACCCCATTAACACCTCAAGGATACACAACCTATATATATATATATATATATATATATATATATATATATATATATATATATATTAGGGGTGCAACGATACACAAAATTCACGGTTCGGTTCGATACTTTGGTGTCACGGTTCGATATTTTTTCGATACAAAAAAATGTTCATGTATTTTTAATTTGTCATTTATTAAAATTATAAATATATATTTTAACTCAAAAGTACAGTTTTTAAATTTAACCCTAACCCTTGTGCGTGTTTTTTATTTTGACAGCGAATGCGCACCTGCGGACCACTTATGTGCAGCCCTGGTTATTTAGCTCATCATATCGCAGCCACAGAAATTCTTTTGTCCATGAAACCATAAAGCTGCACTTTCTTTTTGCCTCATAGTCTGATTTGTCATAACTTCTCCGTTTTGTGGTAAGCTTTTCTTTGGCTGTCACTTCTTCACCCTGACCTGTCTTATTTGGCTCAGCAGAACTGAAATGCTTTTACACGCTCACTCACATAAGCTCAGCGATTCTCTGCGCGATCAACCTCTCACATGTGTAAGCTGCGGGAGATTTCACTTGTCATGTTTGCATAGTAAGCTAACGATTAATAAGACGATGTCAGAGGAATTGGTGCACAAATTATCATCACTCACAGATCAGTGCTGTCGCTCTCTATACACAGTTCGCACGATTGCAAAGTGAAAGCAAAAAAACAAGCGCAAATTCAAACGCGACTTCAATATGTCACATATTGACAGTGGCTCACCGATGCCAATGACATAATTACCCAGCTACATTTCTGAAAGAATGCAAAAGCATTGACATATATTTTTCCTACAATAGCCCGACGGGCAGGGAAGAGAAAGATTTTGGTAGCCCGACTGAAAAAAATCGCTAGCTCCAGGACGTCGGGCTAGCGATATTGCAAGCCCTGTATCTGATTGAGGAATCACTCATCTTTGGAAAAGAGAGTTTATTACAGAGAAATGGCTCTTTCCAAAATAAAAGCTATACTATCCGCTTCTTCTGGGCTATATTCTCAGCAGCATAAGGAGAATCATGTGCTAACAGCTGTCTAAATGACTCGGCTAAAGTTAGTAGCATGCTTGTTGTTTTTGTCTTTGCACTAGGATGATGTCGGCGTAAATGTGCAGTCATATTCGTTGTGTTCCCACTAGTGCTTTCAGGTTAATCTCGTTGAAATGACCTTAACGCCACAACACGGCAAATCTCCGTTAACGAGCTACCGCCGATCGCCCCGTGCATGGGGCTAGACGGCCAACACGTTAACGAGCTAACTGCGCTAACACACTAGTTCACACCAATGTAATTGAGCATTGCATGGCACATCCAACATACTGTTTTACTTTAGTCCATGACTCGCTTACCTTCAGGGTCATACGTCACATGAAAACCAAAATAATTCCAAACGCCAGATCTGAATGAGGTTCAATTTGCCTGTTGCAAGGAGAGCTTAACTTCTGTCTCGCTAGCTTTCCCTGCGCTCTTCCTTCTGACGATGCTGTCTGTGTTGAGCGCTCAGTGGATCTGCGCTCGACAGTGCAGCCTAGGCGGAGTAGTCGAACACAGATTCACTGAGCGCTCAACACAGACAGCATCGTCAGAAGGAAAATTGATAAAATAAATTACAAATGTTGTATTGTTCGATACATATGCGTACCGAACCGAAAGCACTGTATCGAACGGTTCAATATCGATACGAATATCATTGCACCCCTAATATATATATATATATATATATATATATATATATATATATATATATAGACTTGTAGCCAAGCATCTCACTGATCACTGCTGCCGTATTGTAGATCAGCTTGTTAGTGTCGGTAATCGTGGTTGTAGGTATTGCCCGTAGTGCTGCATTAACATCATCTAGCAGACCTTCTGAGGGTACTTCACGTAATCTTGGTAACCGGCTACGGGGGATCCAGGTTTCAAGCTTGGCCATGATCCTATTTTTCAGGTCAGTTCCTCTCGCACTCAACGATCCTTCTCCTATCGCACTTGGGGCTATGTACCCAATCTCGGGTGGGGGTGATGATATCTCCCCCCTGACCTGGCGTCCTGACTCCTCCTTGCCGTAGCATTTGTGTTGTACCTATGGAGAAGGAGGCTAGAGGGCAAGATCAAAGTAGCACGGAGGGAGGTTAGCCAGCTAACGGAGTTGCAGAAAGGTGCGACAAATAAGGTGCCTATGAAATACAGCAAGTTGTCCATACCTGAGGCCTTGGAAACTGCCAAGCAAAGACTCACAGCCTTGGCCAGCCGCTTGAGGAGGTACACCAGAGAGATAGAAGGCAGGAGAATAAACCAGCTGTTCTCCACAGAACCAGCAAAGGTGTACTCTCAGTGGCAAGGGAACAATAAGAGAACAGCACCACCAAGGCTGGAGACGGAGCAATACTGGAAGAGCATATGGGAGAAGGATGCAACCCATAACGGCAATGCTCAGTGGCTAGAGGATCTGAGGGCAGACCACAGCGACCTCCCTGAACAGGGTCCAGTAACCATCACAGTGGCAGATATCCAAGAAAGGGTCTCCAGTATGAAGAGTTGGACAGCACCAGGGCCCGACATGGTTCACGCCTACTGGCTGAAGAAGCTGACTGCACTCCACGAGCGTCTGGCAGCACAAATGAACCAGCTGCTAGTTAACGAAAGACACCCGGAATGGCTAACTGAAGGCCGGACGGTCCTGATCCCCAAGGACCCCAAGAAGGGACCGGTCCCCTCCAACTACCGACCAATAACCTGCCTCAGTACTACATGGAAGCTCCTGTCAGGCATCATATCGGCTAAGATGAACAGGCACATGGGTCAATACATGAGCGGGACACAGAAAGGAATTGGCAAGAATACCAGAGGTGCAAAACACCAGCTACTGGTAGACAGAACAATCAGCCGAGACTGCAAGACCAGACTGACCAACCTGTGCACTGCCTGGATTGATTACAAGAAGGCCTATGACTCAATGCCCCACAGCTGGATACTGGAATGCCTAGAATTGTACAAGATCAATGGGACCCTAAGAGCCTTCATCAGGAACTCAATGGGGATGTGGCGTACAACACTAGAGGCCAACTCCAAGCCCATAGCACAAGTTACCATCAAGTGCGGGATCTACCAAGGAGATGCTCTGTCCCCACTGCTGTTCTGCATAGGCCTGAACCCCCTCAGTGAGATCATTAACAAGACTGGCTACGGATACCGACTACGGAATGGAGCAGTTGTCAGCCACCTCCTGTACATGGATGACATCAAGCTGTATGCCAAGAGTGAACGAGACATCGATTCACTGATCCACACTACCAGGCTATACAGCAATGACATTGGAATGTCGTTCGGACTGGAGAAGTGTAGTCGGATGGTAACAAAGAGAGGGAAGGTAGTCAGAACTGAGGGGATTGAACTACCAGAAGGCAACATTGCAGACATAGAGGACAGTTACAAGTACCTGGGGATCCCGCAGGCAAATGGGAACCATGAAGAGGCCGCTAGAAAGGCTGCAACCACCAAGTACCTGCAGAGGGTCAGGCAAGTCCTGAGGAGTCAGCTGAATGGTAAGAACAAGATCCGGGCCATCAACACATACGCCCTGCCCGTGATCAGGTACCCTGCTGGGGTAATAAGCTGGCCAAAGGAGGAGATAGAAGCCACTGACATAAAGACAAGAAAGCTCCTGACCATGCATGGAGGGTTTCACCCCAAGTCCAGCACCCTGAGGCTGTACGCTAAGCGGAAGGAAGGGGGCCGGGGACTGGTGAGTGTCAGCACCACAGTCCAGGATGAGACAAGGAACATCCAAGAATACATTGGGAAGATGGCCCCAACTGACCGAGTGCTCAGTGAATACCTCAGGCAGCAGAAACCCAAGAAAGAGGAGGGAGACGAGGAACCATCATGGAAGGACAGGCCCCTGCACGGTATGTACCACCGGCAGATAGAGGAGGTGGCTGATATCCAGAAATCCTACCAGTGGCTGGACAAAGCTGGACTGAAAGACAGCACAGAGGCACTAATCATGGCAGCACAAGAACAAGCTCTGAGTACAAGATCCATAGAGGCTGGGGTCTATCACACCAGGCAAGACCCCAGGTGCAGGCTGTGTAGAGATGCCCCAGAGACTATCCAGCACATAACAGCAGGGTGCAAGATGCTAGCAGGCAAGGCATACATGGAACGCCATAACCAAGTGGCCGGCATAGTGTACAGGAACATCTGTGCTGAGTATAACCTAGAAGTCCCGAGGTCAAAATGGGAGATGCCCCCAAGGGTGGTGGAGAATGACCGAGCTAAGATCCTGTGGGACTTCCAGATACAGACGGACAAAATGGTGGTGGCTAACCAACCGGACATAGTGGTGGTAGACAAACAGAAGAAGACGGCCGTAGTGATCGATGTAGCGGTTCCCAATGACAGCAATATCAGGAAGAAGGAACACGAGAAGCTGGAGAAATACCAAGGGCTCAGAGAAGAGCTCGAGAGGATGTGGAGGGTGAAGGTAACGGTGGTCCCCGTGGTAATCGGAGCACTAGGTGCGGTGACTCCCAAGCTAGGCGAGTGGCTCCAGCAGATCCCGGGAAAAACATCGGAGATCTCTGTCCAGAAGAGCGCAGTCCTGGGAACAGCTAAGATACTGCGCAGGACCCTCAAGCTCCCAGGCCTCTGGTAGAGGACCCGAGCTTGAAGGATAAAACCGCCCGCAGGGGCGTGCTGGGTGTTTTTTAGATATATATATATATATATATATATATATATATATATATATAGATATATAGATATATATATATATATATATATATATATATATATATATATATATACACCCACCCATACCAACATACCCGTGCACACGCGCACACATGAAAATATTAGACAAGAACACCCTATCAAATCTCTACCTTTTCCCTGTACCCTGTAAAAACCATATCCTTAAACCGCTTTTTAAACTGCGCCATGCTTGGACATTGCTTCATATCTTTACTTAGTCTGTTCCACAGCTTCACTCCACACACAGAGATGCAAAAACTTTTTAATGTTGTACGGATACGAGGATGTTTTAAATTTAATTCCCCCCTCAAATTGTATCCCCGTTCCCTTTTAGAAAACATTTTTAGAATATTGTCAGGAAGCAGGTTATTTATTGCTTTATATATAATTTGTGGTGTGAGAAAATAAACCAGATCTGTGAATTTTAGAATTTTTGATTTTAAGAATAGCGGATTTGTATGATCTCTGTAACCAGTTTTATGGATTATCCTTATGGCCCTTTTTTGCAATATAAAGATTGATGATAGCGAACATTTGTAAGTATTGCCCCACACCTCTGCATAGTAATTCAAATACGGTGCAATCAGGGAACAACAGAGAATGTGGAGTGATTTGTGGTCCAGAATGTGTTTTACTTTACTCAAGATTGAGACACTTCTTGAAATTTTGTTATGTATATGATTTATATGAGACTTCCAGTTTAATTTATCATCTATAATCACACCAAGAAACTTATGTTCAAGTACTCTTTCAATTTCCACACCATCTACATGAATCTGCACTTGTGCATTTCTAAGGGAATTTCCAAATAAGATAATTTTAGTTTTACTTAGATTTAGCGATAGTTTGTTCCTGTTAAACCATTTTTTAATTTTGCACATTTCTGAAGTAATTGTATCCAGCAGCTCCTTTAGATTCCCCCCAGAGCAAAAAATATTTGTGTCATCTGCAAATAATACCAATTTTAATATATCAGATGCCTTACAAATATCATTTATATAAATAATAAATAATTTTGGACCCAGTACAGAGCCTTGTGGAACACCACAAGCAATGTCCAAGCATGATGAGGAATGGACACCCAGCTTCACAAAAACGTTTCCTGTCACTTAAAAAATGTTTCACCCAGTGCAGTACAACCCCCCTGATCCCGTACCGTTCCAGTTTATTAATTAATATGTCATGATTGATTGTGTCGAATGCTTTCTTGAGATCCAGAAATACTCCAGCTGCATACTGTTTCTGATCTATAGCATTCGTAATCTCCTCAATTGATTCGATTAATGCCAAAGATGTTGATCTTTTTGATCTGAATCCATATTGACTGTCAGAGAGTAATTTATATTTATCTAAGAATTTGTCTAATCGTTTATTAAACAGGTTTTCTAGGATTTTGGAGAATTGTGGTAGTAAAGAAACAGGCCTGTAATTTGTGAAGTGGCGTCTATCCCCAGTTTTATACAGCGGCACAACTTTAGCTATTTTCATTTTGTTTGGCACTTTTCCCGTCGGAAATGATAAGTTACAAATATATGTTAGAGGTCCTACAATTCCTTCAATGACCTTCTTGACGATTTTCATGTCAATATCATTACAATAAGTAGATGTTTTATATTTACACATGTGTACAATGTCAATTATTTCTTTTTCCTCCACTGATGTGAGGAACATTGAGGTAGGGTTCCTATCAATCAGGTTTTCACTACAGTCTACTGATGGCAGTGACTCAGGAATTTGTTCTGCCAGTTTTGGTCCAATATTTACAAAATAATGATTAAAGCTGTTGACCTTATCAGCAGTGTTTTCCATAATATTGCCATTGTCGATAAAGTATTGAGGATAACTTTGTTGTCCAGAATTATTTTTAATGATACCGTTTAAAACATCCCATATTCCCTTCATATTATGTTTATTGTTGTTCAATATTTTACTATAATACTCCTTTCTACATACACGTATAATATTGGTCAACTTATTTTTGTATTTTTTATATTTATTTTCAGCATCTTTTGTTCTTTGTTTTAGGAATTCCCTATAGAGTGTATTTTTCTTTTTACATGCATTTTGTAAACCCTTAGTGATCCATGGTCTATCTGAATATTTGTGCTTTCTGTTGTATTTTATTGTTGGACAGTTTTATCGTACAACTCCATGAATATTCTTAAAAATATGCCATATGCAATATCAATATTGGCATATTTCTTTTCTAAATTGTAATACAAGTTGTTGTTTAGAATGAAATCACTGGATTTCAGTTTTCTAGTCCTCGCTGTGTCTGTTAAGACTCCTTTTCTGCGTCATATGTTTACATGTTTGGCTACTTCCTGTTTTATTTTTAATAAAATCATCATCTCATGTGCTCTGTGAAATAAATAAAGTGCCTTCAGAATTATTGAGTCCATATAAAAGATGAACAACGCGACTATGTCATCACTGATCCCTAAATTCTTAAACCTGTTAGCATTTTGGATGCTAATATGATGTTTTTTGAGACAGTGTGAGTGTGGTCTGCTAATTTATCAACTACAATAAAGAATGCATTAGAAACTACATGAGTGCAGTATATATCATAACTGTGTGGTTCTGGAGTTTATATTAAACGTGTTCACTTGAGCTGTAAAGTTGGGGTCTGACTCAGATTTGGAAACAGCACCAAGGGGCCATTAAAGGAACTTCAATTATTGGCATTTCTGTGTTTGTGTCATGGTCTCCGTGTCTCTCCAGCTGTGCCAGAGGTTTGTTATTGTTTTGATCTTGAGCCTCACTGGTGGCTAGCGTTTCTTAAATGGCTATACAAAGCCACTACAAGTAGGGAACCTAATATATACATTTAGCCTCTTAATGAGAATTTTTTACACAAGCTTTTTTCCTTTTTTAGGCTTTATTTAGGTTGAGCAACAGTCTTTCGCCCTGAATTAGGTGCTGCTTCATAACAAAATCATTGTGTTTACATCAAGTTGAGGTCAGCTGACTACTTTGGTTGCGACTGAAAAATCCACTGTTGGCACCCTGCATGAGACACACTCAGCTAAGATATGCTAAACACTTAGACACAAAGCCAGCTCACGCTGAACTGTGGGATGTGGGAGAACACAGAAAGAAATCATGGGTTTCTAGTTGGACTCAATCTTTAAGCCCCACTCTGCTTTATAAGAACAGTGGAAAGATCAATAAGGTTCTCTCCTATGTAGGTAATGAACATCATCTTTGACCCATTGATTCTTAAATGCTTCTGGTGAACAATGGCGAGGCGCAGGCAGGTCGCATTGCCCTAAATCTAAAGCAGGAAATGGTTGTCTGCCGAGAGACATCACTTAAGTTCAATTAGCGGAAGCTCAGGCACATTCCAGATGTCAGGAAGCTTGGTTTCCTTATTTTTTTTCTGTTAATGCCTCTTACCTCTGGCTTCCTCCTCACATTATTCTTTGCCCAAGATCGATCCACTGAGAAAAGCTTTAATCAATTAAATCAGGCTGGAAATGAAAACAATCTGCCCTGATTCTCACATAGGTGCATATATAAAAGTCTCGGTCCACTGCCTCTGCAGATTTCTTAGTTGCTGTGTATTTTTTTCCCACAATTGTGTACAGTGACTTTATCTCTAAATAAGAATAACCAAAATACACCCCAGTCTTCAGACAGGTTTGCATCTTAAATTTAGTGGCACCAGATAAGCTCCAGATAAGTTTACGCAGACTGGTGTGTGCAGAAATTTTCATATCCTCAGGAAACAACAAGCTCTATCTTTCCTTTGGTCAACAGAAGGTCTTAAGAACAAAATCCACTTATGTGATTCAACTTTCCTGAGAGGCGAGACAGCGTTAGTGATAAGAAACAGACATAAAAACTCCCTCAAATCTCTCTCGCACACAGACACAAAAAATCCACTCTCACTCCTTCTATTCAATTCAATTCAATTTTATTTATATAGCGCCAAATCACAACAAAAGTCGCCTCAAGGCGCTTCATAGATACAGAGAAAAACCCAACAATCATATGACCCCCTATGAGCAAGCACTTTGGCGACAGTGGGAAGGAAAAACTCCCTTTTAACAGGAAGAAACCTCCGGCAGAACCAGGCTCAGGGAGGGGCGGCCATCTGCTGTGACCGGTTGGGGTGAGAGAAGGAAGACAGGATAAAGACATGCTGTGGAAGAGAGACAGAGGTTAATAACAGATATGATTCAATGCAGAGAGGTCTATTAATACATAGTGAGTGAGAAAGGTGACTGGAAAGGAAAAACTCAATGCATCATGGGAATCCCCCGGCAGCCTACATCTATTGCAGCATAACAAAGGGAGGATTCAGGGTCACCTGGTCCAGCCCTAACTATATGCTTTAGAAAAAAGGAAAGTTTTAAGCCTAATCTTAAAAGTAGAGATAGTGTCTGTCTCCCGAATCCAAACTGGAAGCTGGTTCCACAGAAGAGGGGCCTGAAAACTGAAGGCTCTCCCTCCCATTCTACTTTTAAATACTCTAGGAACAACAAGTAGGCCTGCAGAGCGAGAGCGGAGCGCTCTAATAGGGTGATATGGTACTACAAGGTCATTAAGATAAGATGGGGCCTGATTATTTAAGACCTTGTATGTGAGGAGCAGGATTTTGAATTCAATTCTGGATTTAACAGGAAGCCAATGAAGGGAAGCCAAAACAGGAGAAATATGCTCTCTCTTTCTAGTCCCTGTCAGGACTCTTGCTGCAGCATTTTGGATTAGCTGAAGGCTTTTCAGTGAGTTTTTTGGACATCCTGATAATAATGAATTACAGTAGTCCAGCCTGGAAGTAATAAATGCATGAACTAGTTTTTCAGCGTCACTCTGAGACAGGATATTTCTAATTTTAGAGATGTTGCGCAAATGGAAGAAAGCAGTCTTACATATTTGTTTAATATGTGCGTTGAAGGACATGTCCTGGTCAAAAATGACTCCAAGGTTCCTCACCGCGTTACTGGAGGCCAAGGTAATGCCATCCAGAGTAAGAATCTGATTAGATACCATATTTCTAAGATTTTCAGGGCCGAGTACAATAACCTCAGTTTTATCTGAATTAAGAAGCAGAAAGTTAGCGGCCATCCAGGTCTTTATGTCTTTAAGACATTCCTGCAGTTTAACTAATTGGTGTGTGTTATCTGGCTTCATGGACAGATAGAGCTGGGTGTCATCTGCATAGCAGTGAAAATGTATGCTATGTCTTCTAATGATACTGCCTAAGGGAAGCATGTATAATGTAAACAGAATTGGTCCTAGCACTGAACCCTGTGGAACTCCATAATTAACCTCAGTGTGTGAAGAGGACTCTCCATTTACATGCACGAATTGGAGTCTATTAGATAGATATGATACAAACCACTGCAGCGCAGTACTTGTAATACCTACAGCATGTTCTAATCGCTCTAATAGGATATTATGATCAACAGTATCGAACGCTGCACTGAGGTCTAGCAGGACAAGCACAGAGATGAGTCCACTGTCAGAGGCCATAAGAAGATCATTTGTAACCTTCACTAAAGCTGTTTCTGTGCTGTGCTGAGCTCTGAAACCTGACTGAAACTCTTCAAATAAACCATTCCTCTGCAGATGATCTGTTAGCTGTTTGACAACTACTCTTTCAAGGATTTTTGATATGAAAGGAAGGTTGGAGATTGGCCTATAATTAGCTAAGACTGCTGGGTCTAGAGATGGCTTTTTGAGTAAAGGTTTAACTACAGCCAGCTTGAAGGCCTGTGGTACATAGCCGATTATTAGAGATAGGTTGATCATATTTAAGATCGAAGAATTAATTAATGGCAGGACTTCTTTGAGCAGTTTTGTAGGAATGGGGTCTAAAAGACACGTTGATGGTTTGGAGGAAGTAATTATTGAAGTTAACTCAGAAAGATCAATTGGAGAAAAAGAGTCTAACTTAATATCAATGGTACTAAGAGTAGCTGTAGATAATATTACATCTGTGGGATGATTATTGGTAATTTTTCCTCTAATGATAAAAATTTAATTTGTGAAGAAGTTCATGAAGTCATTACTAGTTAACGTTAAAGGGATGGTTGGCTCAAAAGAGCTCTGACTTTTTGTCAGCCTGGCTACAGTGCTAAAGAGAAACCTGGGGTTGTTCTTATTTTCTTCAATCAGTGATGAATAGTAAGATGTTCTGGCTTTGCGGAGGGCTTTCTTATAAAGCAGCAAACTATTTCTCCAGGCTAAATGATGATCCTCTAGATTTGTGACACGCCATTTCCTCTCCAGATTACGAGTCATCTGCTTTAGGGTACGTGTTTCAGAATTATACCACGGAGTCAGGTACTTCTGATTTGAGGCCTTAGTTTTCACAGGAGCTACAGTATCCAGAGTCGTACGTAGTGAGGAGGTGAAATTATTAACAAGATAATCGACCTCTGTTGGGGTAGCGTTCAGATAGCTGCTTTGCTCTGTGTTGGTACAGGGCATTGAAGATGATAACAGTGGGTGGATTATATTCTTAAACTTAGTTACAGTGCTTTCAGAAAGACATCTACTTTGATAAAGTCTACTCTCCACCGCTGTGTAATCAATTATTGTAAATGTAAATGTTATCAGGAAATGATCAGACAGGAGAGGGTTTTCAGGAAACACTGTTAAATGTTCAGTTTAATCACACTCTAGATCTTGTTTTAACATATGGCATAGAAAGTGGTGGGTGGGTTCTTTTACATTTTGAGAGAAACCAATTGAGTCTAATAACAGATTAAATGCCATGTTGAGGCTGTCATTTTTAGCATCTACATGGATGTTAAAATCACCCACAATAATTATTTTATCTGAGCTCAGAACTAAATTAGATATAAAGTCTGAGAAATCAGACAGAAACTCTGTGTAAGGCCCAGGTGGACGATAGATGATAACAAGTAAGACTGGTTTCTGAGTTTCACAGCTGGGGTGGACAATGTTAAGCATCAGGCTTTCAAATGAATTAAAAGTCTGTCTTGATCTTTCATTAATTAATAGGCTGGTGTGAAAAATTGCTGCCACACCGCCCCCTCGGCCTGTGCTTCGAGATTTCTGGTAGTTAGAATGGCTCGGGGGTGTTGATTCATTTAAACTAACATAATCATCCTGCTGCAACCAGGTTTCTGTAAGGCAGAGTAAATCAATTTGTTGATCAATTATTAAGTCATGTACTAACAGAGACTTGGAGGAGAGAGACCTAATATTTAATAATCCACATTTCACTGTTTTACTCTTTGGTTCAGATGTGGATACTGTATTGTTCTTTCTTTGTAATTGTTTATGTTTAAGTTGTTTGTTGCTGGTTTTTAGTTTGTTTTTTGTCTTTTTGGAAGCTGACACAGTCTCTATGGAGATGGGTTTTTGGGGGGGTAGCAGGAGGAGAGAAGCTGCAGAGAAGCGTGTAAGACTGCAACTCTGCCACCCTCCCAATTCTGTTTATTTTCACTTGTCTTATCTTTACTAGTTTTAATATTTCTTTGGATTAGAGGGTTAAGACATACAATCGGCCTGTATGAGCAGCTTCTGTTCGTGTTTCAGAGAGCACGTGGCATCTCTGAATGTGTCACTGCAGACCTATGGGTTGATCATGACTGAGACGTGTCAGCTGACAGTGGGTCAGACCTCAACCACTTTGCTTCCTCCTGCATAGAAGCTCAGGTGGGTGGGAATTAAGGTGTGAGGACATTTACAATGGCAGGACGGTTGTAAGTTAGGGAATGGTGCTAAATCAGCTGCTACTGTAGCCACTGTATTTATGTGCATTTGCATTTGACAAGTTAAAACAGATGCTACATGAACTCAAATGCATGCTTGGTATTGGTGCTGCTTTTTTCCAGTGGGGGTTAACCCTCTTTATCACTCATGCAGTCCTCCCAAGAGACTGGTGGTAGCAGTATCTGTTCCAGCAGGCAGGTAATTTATATTCAGCACATGTCAAACTGTGTGAGATGATCTCGCTCTCAAACGGTGCCACTCTTTAGAAGATTGGCATCAGAAGACTGAAGTTTCTAGCATTGTACTGCCTTTTTTCATCTCGCTGTTGGCATCTTCTGTTTCCTGTGGGTTGTGTTAAGTGGCTCTCCTTTTAAGCTATTGGATTCTTTTATCCAGAATAGGATGGAGGTGGACAGCAGGAGGCAGGAGTCAGGAGTCACAGATCACAATATTAATGTGAAAACTTTTTAAAGTTGTTTTATTCTGCCAGTAATCATAAAAGTTTTAAAAGAGGAAAGAGTGTTAATACTATTTTAGCCATACTTAAGAAAAACCCTGAAATACTTGAACTCCTTCGCTTGTGGCAGCAACTCCTCCCTGACCTGGAGTTGGCACTCAGCCATTTTCTGATTGTGAGCCGTGGCCTCAGACTTGGACCGGCTAATTCTCATCACATCCACACTTCCCAGAAATCACCGCAGTTCGAGATGGAGGTGATATTCAGCAGAAACCAGTCACATGCAAAAAGCAGGGATGGGATCCTGAGACCATCAAGCCCAGCACTGTCCATCCCTCGGCTCCGTGTAGAAGCTCACAGACTGATTACTGCTGTGTCTGCAATAATGTGGTGTGCAACGAAGAGAGAGACAGGAAAGATGAAAATGAGCTTCCTCAGAAAGGTCAGTCCTAGGGACGGGGTGAAGACCTTAGGCACTGAAGAGAGCTGAAAAAACAAACCATATTAAAAGGAGACATTTTACAAGGTTCAGACAACTCACCTGGATGCCTTCCTGGTGAGGTGCTGAAGAGGAAATTGTGTCTCTTGGCTGTCCTGGGAATGCCATGGATGCATGGATGGATGGATGGATGGAAGTAACGATGGATGCATGGATGGATGGATGGACTCCTGAGGGTGCAAATCAGAGCCTGATTGTGTAGAAGTTAATGAGAAAATAAACCTTCTGCTGATGTGCTTTATGTCCTCATTAAACATTTTCTGTTAATTTATGTTCTCACTCATGCCGTGTTATTTATGATGAGTGTGGTGATGATGATGATGATTCCATTTGATGAGGACAACAAGAACAATAAATCAGGGTACGCTTCAGGGGAGACCTACCTTGTCATAAATAAGTCATTTAATATGTAAAGATGTAAAGCCTAAAAATTTCACGATGTCAGCGAAAATCCCAAAGCCAAATCTGACTGAGCAAACATCCATCCATCCACTTCTCACTCACATCTAAATGAAAGTTAAGCATCAGTAACAAGGTGAATTGGCTCTTTCAAAATATTGCGTACCAATAAATTAAAACAAATTCCCAGTTGCTTTCCCTAATGGGCAGCCTTGGAGTTACACTAATCACAAACTGGCATCCCAGTTCTTTATTTCCAATGTATTCAGGTGCAAATACTTCTTATCTCAGCTCTTTAGAAGTGCTGATCCTGAGGACTTTAATATAAAGTAGAGCTGGTTGACCTAGATGATGAATACATCGGTGACAGTTTAAATAGGCCTTATTGATTGGAAACAAACTGCGAAGTGTTTGGAACTAAAAAACCATTATCCAAGCATGCCAGCTGCCCACTCACTCTCCATAGTCACTCTACTCTTTCACATTGAAGATAAATAACGCTGATTACTGCAGCATAGCTGTTTATGCTGCAATACATCCTTCTTTTTCTTTATTAGCACTGTCATCAATTAGTGAAGGTCTTTCAGTGTGTTTGTACCATGAACCTGAATTAAAATTGTATTTGTGGACATTTCTTAATATGATGACTTAATAACAAAATGTTTTTTCACTTACTTTGCTCTTATCGTGTCTCTGCACTATTAAAATTCTTGCCCGGTGGAATTACAATCAGATTACTTGGCTTTAAAGCCTGTTGAGCTGGCATTTATCGAAATCATGAACAAAGGAGGAAATCAAAAGAATTCT
The DNA here is from genome assembly GCF_965226115.1 of Aulonocara stuartgranti. Classification (NCBI taxonomy): domain Eukaryota; kingdom Metazoa; phylum Chordata; class Actinopteri; order Cichliformes; family Cichlidae; genus Aulonocara; species Aulonocara stuartgranti. The sequence continues at coordinate 25,715,849 of NC_138951.1, forward strand.
TTCTGATATTTCTGCTAGATAATAGTTTGCTGTCGATGCAGAATCAGACACTAAATTCTATTGATTCTACTGTCACTGTCACTGAGACTTTAAATGCGTGGCCAAACTGACATTACAGAAACATACGTTTCATTTTCAAACTTGCTAGTAATGGGGCTGTAGGCCATAAAGTCCATCCATCCATCCATGACCACCAAGTAGAAGTACACCATCTGCCTGACGTCAGTCACAGAAAAACAAGTTAATGAACAGAAAAAGTGGCAAAATGAAAAAAGTTTAAATCTAAGTTTTATATTCAAGAAACATGTCAAAAATAAATAATGAAACACTGACAGTGCAGTACGTAAAGCTTTCACCTTTAATGCCGCGCCAGCTCATGGACAACAAGAAAAAGAGAAAGAAGTAAATGTTACTGCGATGGCGACGTTTCTTTTTCTGTTCAGCCTCGGTTCCATGTCCTCTTGTACTCTGTCATTTTTCAGAGAGCAGCTTTGTTGTGTCCTAAACCAGCTGAGAAAATTGATGAAACCTGAGTGTTCCTAAAAATACTTTTTTTTCCACAGCACAAAACCTCCCATTAGTGCTCCAGCTGTCACGTCTGGCCACCTTTGAAAGGAAAAAACAACAAAAAAACTCATCTTGTTAGCAAGTCGACTGTCTGGAGACCGGGTCATCACGTCAACACCGTGTGAAGATATTCAGGAAATTTGGTTTACCCGCTTGAGCCACTGTAATCACAGACGCCCACAGTGGGTGGAATCACTGCTGTGTATTATCCGCACCCGAAGCCAATGATCTAACAGGACGTTTTATATAATTTTCAGTCTGATAAAAGCACTTCGCTGCCTGGAGCCCATTATACAGTCATAAGAAAATACGTACACCCCATATGACAGCTTGTAGACACACCTTTAGCAAGTAATTGTCATGACTTTCAGTCTCTCACATTTTTATTTCATTGCTTAAGTTTTCTGAGGTTTGCAGACTTACACATTTAGGCTCAGGGTTCCTCCAAATCATTAACTCAATTTGTGTTAAATCTGAGTCCAGATAAGCAGCAAACGGCTCCAATAGCAATAAACTACTGTAGAAGAAAACTGTGAAATACCAGACTATATAAGAAAGACCCACAATCACGTATTAAAGGGTGAAAATAAAGCAGAAGACGCAGCAGAAACATGACATGTCTGTTATTTTCAAGGTTAAAGTTTCCTCATCACAGTATTCTCAAACTCTTTGATGCATTTTCCTCTGATGCAAAGCGAGTATTCACATTGAGATGGAAATGTGATGTTTTGATTAAGGCCATCTGCAGAGCCATTTTTTAAAAAACGTGCTGCTTCGTTTTGACAACTCGCTGAAACTAATCTACATCCTACTGTGCAAACACTCTAATCTCTCTCTGCTGCAGCAGTAACTTCATGACAAAAACAAACTAACTTACTGTTTCACAGTGACTTTACAGCAAAAGTATGAATACAGGAGCGAAGTCCTCAAATACCAGTTCACAGGATGAAGGCGAGTATAACCAACAGCTGGAATAACAGTAGTGTTTTTAGAACTCAACATGTGAGGTTCCCAAAATGTCTCTCCTTTAACACATAAGTGGAACGAAACAGCTCCAGCTGCCTTTAAATGGATCGATAAGCTTGTCATCAAGAGAATAACAGTTGATGGGTTTTTGTGACGCAGTAGTTAAACTGCACTGGGATTTGGCTGGTGTCACATCATCTCACTGAACAGATTTTGTGTGTAATCACGCCATGGTAAACCTTGGTGTTTGGTGATAATAGGGTTACCACATTTGCACAGATGTCATCACCATTATCAGTTTAAAGATAACTTTATGTTTCTCATGTTTATCTAATACTTATTGAATGGTTATTGCTCAGACTTCCAAAAATTGTATCTGGTCTTTAAGTCTGACATCATTGACTTCAGGTCCCAAAGTCAAACGAACACTGCAACATCACTGAGAGTTACAAACTGTCTAAATTCTTTCATCTGTAATGAAATGATCAGAGTGGCTGCGCTACCAGGTGTAACAATTAAGTTTAACATCCAGGCATCTATGAAAACAGAGTTTATTAAGTTTGGCGGAGTTCAAAGTTAGCAGTTAGCTCGCTGGTTTCCATCTAAAGATGATATACCACGTTCTGACTGAGGGATTTCTGAAAAATTAAAACGTACAGCTCTGCTATCACTTCTGACATAAATGAAGACAGAAAACTAAACAGCAGTGATGTTTGTAGGGTTACTGAAGTTGGGCTAGCTGGTACATAATTGTGATGTTTACAGAAATTTTGAGATATCCTCATGAGCAAGGATGCCCAGCCAAAGACCAAATCTGTAATTCTTGTGGCAAATTCAATCATTTTGCAAAGCAATGTCGCTCAAAGAAAAAAGAGACACATTGTGGAAAGAAGTATAAGAAAAATCTGCCACCGCAAACTGTTCATCAGGTAACAGATAACGCTGCACATGTGGAGACAGGGCACACATCCAGCAGTGATGACACTTATGTATATGTGGTGGACACAGCTCAACATCCTAAACTCCCACATACTGAAGTCAGAGTAATGGGCACCCAGATACCGGTGCTAATCGATTCTGGGGCCACTGCTAACTACTTAACTGAAGCTACCTACAACAAACTGACACCACGTCCTACGTTAACTTCTACAGACTAGAGATGGCACGATACCACTTTTTCATGTCTGATACCGATACCGATATCATAAATTTGGATATCTGCCGATACCGATATGAATCCGATATAGTGTTTTTTAATCAATAAAACTGATTTTTGTTTAATATCTTGCTGCTTTTTGTATAAGTTCATACTCAAGTTAAAAAAAAAACCACTAAATCTATTCTGTTATACCTGCATGCAACAAAATGCACTGCACCCAAAATATTTCATAGTTCAGCAATCCTGATCAATCTAATAAACTTAAACCTACTCCATCCTCCCTATTCTGGTATTTTAAAGAGTAAGCAACCTAACTAATAAGGCTCTAAAACTCCCAGCAAAAAAAAAAAAAAAAAATAGGGAACCACCCTCCACCTCATGATGCTTAATCGACGTAATCAACTTTAATTTGATGCAGTGTGAAAAAAAAATGCACAGAAATAAATTATTTTTCAAGAATAATTAAATAGATTCAACATCTCCCTTCAACAGAATTGCAGAATTCACAGATGGTACCTTCCCAAAGGAAAAAGTAGTATAGCTTACTAGGGTATATTAGACTTAATAGTTACTATATACAGTAATGGACTTCTATACATTTTACATCAGATTAAAACGTTGGGTGTAAGATTCGGATAATTATTTATTAAAAGCTAGACATTTTAAATGAGAATAAGAAAGAAAAGTATGTCTTTGTGCCCCCTTTTCCCTGTTAATGCCCTATCGGCCCCCCTGGCTAAACTTTGCTAGATCCGCCCCTGCACAGTTACCAGCGTCAGCTACGTAGAAAAAGATCCTCGAGTAGAAAGTAATATTAAATAAATTCTAACAACAGCTTATCAAACTTAAACGTGCTGCTGTTGTTCAGCCGCTGGTTTCCTCTTTCTGGCGCGAAGTGGGCGATAAACAAGCAAGAGAGACGGACTCGCAACAGAAAAACCAATCAGCTGATCATTGATCAGTTTCATGATTGAAGTATACTTCAATCTCCTAAGAGATTGAAGTATATTGAAGTATTGAAGTATTCACTCTCTCTAGTATTGAAGTATTGAAGTATATTGAAGTATTGAAGTATTCACTCTCTGTCTCTCCTGCTGCTGGAGAGAGAGAGAGAGAGAAGAGGCAGTCGCTCCATATATCGGTTGTAAAGCTTAACACGTGAATGCTTTACAAACATTAAGAGATGAACTTACACATTTTCTTTACTTCTCTCTGGGATAACTTCCTCGGAGATGAAATGCCAGATTGGTAGCGAGGCTAGAAATACACACAGCGGCTCTATCACGTGAGGCATACTGCTGCCACGTGCTACGGTTATGATCCGAGTTACGCCATGTCGCAAGTTCTGTGAGGTGCTTTTTTGATATTTAATGGATCGGATTACTTTTTTTTTTTCTCTCCGATATCCGATCCAGTAATTTACGTCAGTATCGGACCGATACCGATTCGTAATATCGAATCGATCCATGTCTACTACAGACATCAATATTTACCCATACCACTCATCTACATCTCTCCCTGTGTGTGGTGCATTCAGGTGCAGGGTGGAAAAACAAGACAAAACAGTTAGGTGTTCCTTCTTTGTCATTAAAGGAGGAGGTTTCAATATTTTGAGCTTTGAAACCTTACTCTGAATCGAGAGAAGTGTGAATTTAATAAAACAAAACTTGAGTTTTTTGGTTTCATCTTCTCTGCAGCTGGCATTTCAGCAGATCCTAAAAAGGTTGCAGCAGTTCAACACGCTCCCAACCCAAAAAAAACCCTGCTGACATCAAAAGTCTCCTTGGCATGGCCAATTACTGCTCGAGGTTCATCAGGGACTTCTCATCGATCTCTGAGCCACTGCGCAGGCTCACACACAAGGCCACCCCTTGGACATGGGGTCAAAACCAAGAAACTGCGTTGCAGGCACTCAAGGTCAGTCTCACAAGCGACACGACGATGTCCTACTTCTATCCCAGCAGAATGAAAGTGCTCGTGCATGTAAGGTTGCAGGAGAGTATGTCAATTTCTTCTCTTATCACTCCACCCCAAAAGCCATGACACTTCACGAGATAAAAACAGAGACTCTGAAAGACCAGGTTCTGCAGGAAGTCATCGGTCACATCAGGAACAACACGTGGCATCTAACAGATAAATCCCAGCATGCTGACATTTTGAAATGATTCAAACATGTTCAAAGTGAACTAACAGTAGCTGACTCATCTGACTTCATACTCAGAGGCATGAGGATAGTTATTCCAACTGTCCTACAAGAAAGAGCAATACAACTGGCACATGAAGGGCACCAGGGTATCGTCAAGACCAAAGCGCTACTACGTACCAAAGTATGGTTCCCAGAGATCGATCAGAAAGCAGAATCTGCAGTTCAAAAGTGTCTGCCATGCCAAGCTAGCACACCTGTCACACACACTGACCCTCTGCAGATGTCACCATTACCCGAAACACCCTGGCACAGTGTCAGTGCAGATTTTTATGGACCACTCCCTACGGGGGAATACCTGCTCATTAACACAGACGAGTATTCTCGCTATCCAGTCGTTGAAAGTGTACGCTCAACATCAGCATCTTCTGTTATCCCAGTCATTGACAAAGTGTTCTCCATGTTTGGAATCCCAAGGACAGTAAAAACTGACAATGGTCCTCCTTTTAACAGTGAGGCTTTCTCAGTTTGCAGGCTACCTAGGATTTCATCATCGCAAAATCACACCTTGTTGGCCTCAGGCGAATGCCATTGCTGAGAGATTTATGAGAACCCTAGGCAAAGCACTGAGAGTTGCCGAAACACAGGGCACACCATGGAAACAGCACCTAAACATCTTTCTTCGTGAGTACAGATCTACACTTCATAGCGCAACAGCGAGCTCACCAGCTGAAATACTGTTTCAACGCCAGCTATACACTAAGCTCCCTTTCATTAACACCACTCCGCGGAAGTGTTCAGATGCTAAAGTGAGAGCAAAGGATGATAGTGCAAAGATCAAGATGAAGGAGATCGCAGATGCAACCCGTCGCGCCAGACCACACTCACTAAGACTGGGTGACACAGTGCTGCATCGCCAACCCAAGAACAACAAATTATCCACACCTTACAATGCAAAACCCTACAAAGTGACCAAGGTTAAGGGCTCTGAAGTTACAGCTACAAGGGATGGACACTCAATTATCAGGAATGCCTCATTCTTCAAGAAAATCCGACATGGACTTGAAGATGCCCCACCTGGACGGCATGTCGACCCCGCCTTAACAGACAAGCCCAGATACCCAGTCAGATCAAACAGATGCGTACCTATGCATCTGTCTGATTACATCAGATCTAAGACTTGAATATCTGAGTGACCAGTTAAAGGTTACACTGCGTGTAACATGTTTGTTGTTCCTGAATCTAACACTGTAACCAGGATTCTAGTGATAGTGTTTAGTCAGAGATCTGCACAGATGCAGTGCTGTTTAATTGATGTTTAGGTGTGGAGAAACTCAAGTAATAAGAACGTTCAGTAATTTTATTAGGTGTCGTTGTCATAGGTTCAGATTAATAATTCACCTCGCTGAGTACCCAAGTTTGTTAAAAAAAAAAAAGGTGATTGTGATGTTTACAGAAATTTTATTTTGAAAGGTCGAATGTAAGGCGGAAGGATGATATAAAAGAGGAGACAACAAAAAAACGGTAGATGAACAAGTTAGCGCTACAGACTGTGTTGCCGCTGCAAGCCTGAGAATTAAAGAATGGAACTGAGAAATACTGAAGGTGTCATCATTAATGTTTGAGGCATGCAAACATTACAATAATGATGTGCTATGTGGTGGCTAGCTACACAGCAATGGTTAGCATAATGCGATGGAGGATGAACACCTGCTTTTTTCCACTCCATAAAAGTTAACGTGAGGATTCCCGATGGTTACGGACAAATGCAATTGCATGGCAGGATAAACGGACCAAATTTCAGTCAGGAGAACAACTGAGATAATCCATCCACAATATGAGGTTAGTCATTAAAATACTGCTGCATGGACTGGGCTGTAGTTACACCGTAAGGTTTTAAAAACTGAGCTTTAAAACATTACACTGATAAATAGTGGTAATAAAAACCAAGAGAGGCCGACAGTGGTCACTGACTTTTTTAGGGGCTTGTTCAGATTAAATAGAACAAGATTAAAAGCATTAAAACATGTTAAAAACACAACAGCCTTAATAAAAGTAGAGTAGGAAGCAGGGTTCATCAAGTCATCACTTCACAACCAGATAAGCTCCACAGTACAGGACAATAGTCAAAAACTACACTTCTGTTAAAGCCACTAGCTTGATGTTCCAGGTTTCAGCCTGTCTTTACCAACTCACCATGCGCCAACATGAAGGATAACTGCTGTGAGGAGACATATTTTAACCCACACAGTCTGAACCTGGTAGTTGAAACTAAACCTGTAGGTGAAAGGAGCAGAAAAAAATGTGTGATAAGTTTGGGCTAAAGACAAAGTTGAAACACTACAAGTGCAGTGTGAGTCTGGCTTAATCCTACAAACTCTCCTGGACTTCGAAAGCTTCCCCCCTCCTCCGTTCCCTTACAGCTGCCACTTCATTCTTTGTGTAAAACAAAGGCTGTTAAAACTTTTGTCCTTGTTGGTTCTGTGTTTGGGTCTGTTTAGAACTACCGCCCGAGTCAGCCCTGACAGACGCTAGCTCGTAGTGAAGAAACTCACCTGACAAATGGACACACACACTGGTGTTTCCTGCAGTTTGGTACTGATCAATTGGATACAAACTGTGTCTTTGTGCTTGATGTTAGCACTGAGCTTTTCATGTGCTAACATCAAGCAACCATTTGGTTAAAAACATAAAAATCCATAATGTTTTCAATGCAACGAGCTACAGCTCTTTCATACACACACACAAAGCTGGAAACCTGTGACTGTACTTTATTAGGGTTACATTACAACGTGCATCAATGCGATGGCAGCACATTCAGAAAGGTAATATCTGCAAAGCATCAAAACACAAAAATACAGAAAGCTGAAACAGGAAAACACAAATTTAACATTATTAAACTAGAACTCTGATAATTAAACATCTTTACACAGAAAATTTCACACAGTTCATTTGTTTTAAATGACAGCTGAGCACATAACTGTCTTCTTTCCATTTCAGGCACAATACAGAAAGCATTCATCATTCAGGTCTCATCAGTGATGCGCCACCATTTCTTTTTGCTTTAATTTTCTTTTAGTCACATAAATCTCACATTGACACGTTTACATAGGTCACCTTCTCTTTTTGAACTACTCTTCTATTTTTTCTTGGAAGGAGAACAGAACCTGTGATCCTTTGAACCCGACTAATTAAAGTCTTTAATATTATAATTGTGTGCTCGTCCCCTTAGACCAACATGAACCGTGTCCTTATCTCCCCTCGCACCACTTTGACACAAACGGCAATATAAAGCAAATTTTACCGACAACCACTGGTTACTAATTCTTCCTATGTGGCTCTGATTGGACGAGCAGGTTAACAGGCCCAGCGGTCCTGTTTTTTGTCTTATTTGTTCAAGGAATTTTGGCCCCAGTTTCATTCCACAAAGGCTTCCCCGTATATATTAGAGACAGCCCCCACAGGGCCTAATTGATTTAAAATCCCCTCTCATTTTCCAACACTGAAAATTAATGATGAGTAATAATAATACCCTCCATACCGGATAAATTTGATCGACTGGTTAAATTGCAGTGTGTAATACTGCTGTAGTTACTGTCTGTACATATTGTTAACACAGTACAGTCTCATGTTAAAAACTAAATTTCAACTAGTTTTATTCCTGGAACCAGTCAGAACAGATGAAACTTTGTGGTTTTAGTCTTGTTGTATTTTCAGGGATTCTTTGCTTCAGTTTTTATTAGTTATGTCTGTTCCGCCACCACACAAGCAGGGGGCCGGTTACTGAGCACCAGTCAGGAAAAAACATTTATTCCCAAGCTGTTGCTGGCACTCGCTGTGAAATTAATGGCTAAGTTCTCAGTGTCAAAACTACACTGGTTTTAGTTTTTCCCTCACTGGTTGCCGAGCAGTTGCTGGAGGATGCTCGGTGCTGCTGCTGTTGCACTATGAACCTCTTTGCAGTTGCTTTGCTTGCAAACAGAGTGCTAGTGTCACCCATGGTTTGGATGGAAGATTCTGACTGGTTGGCATCTTTCATGCAAACTACAGGAAACTGCAGCAATCTACTACTGACCACAGTAAACACAGGGTAGAAGGAGATGACGATGATTTGGTTAAAAAAGAGGAACATTTTTCTTGACACTAACATGCATGTCTTTGGACTGTGGGAAGAACCCACAGAGACCCACAGAGGGGTGAACATGAAACCTCCACACAGCAAGAACCCAACCAGCTGGTGCATTCAAACCTAGCACCTTCTACTATATTTTATTTTGATTTATACAACAGTTCAGTGAAAAGAGAAAGGTCCACGATCGTACTTTCTTTGATTGTGAAATGTAAATTAAATTTTTTACAGCGTGGTCAGAATTTGTCTAGAACAGCAAGTCACTGTAATCTCTAACAAACACTCGGGAGGAAACATTCATTTTGTTGGCCTTTTGAGAGGCGGTGACTTCATTATTTTGCTGCTCCTGTGAGCATTTGTAGCAGCAGGATCGGTCACTGTGAAAACACTGCAGTGAAAGCTAATATTCAAGGTACTGCTAGTAATTAAGAACGTGTCAGTGGGAGCAACAGAGACTCACTGGTGTGTTTTTAAAAGACAATAATGGAGCTGTTTGGCACAGAGGGGTGAAGATAAGGCTTTGGAAACAAAGAAAACCGCCCCCATCTCTGAAATTTGAACGGTATCTGCAGCTTTATGAAACTGGTCTAATAATGGGCGTGTTTCTCTCTGTCTAATTGCTCAACTTGATTACATATAATCATCTTCTTTCCCCACTCATCAATGTCTTTACTCTGCAGCTGGGAACCCAACTGGCCACACTCAACCACCTTTCGGCTAGACATTTTTTTCAGCTCACAAAGAAGCTTCAATGATGTATATCTATATGCATATTACTCAGAAATATATAACCCATAAAATAACAGCATGTCATCATCAGGCTAAAGTCATTCTTTACGTCGTCATGTTTGCTCTTCAAGGATTCTAATTCCACGTGTAAATAAATAGATAGAATAATGATCATAAATAAATAAAAAATAATAAAATCACTTTCTATAAATTTATAAGATGAAGATATCACACACATCGTAGTTTAAAAACATTTTAAGTCATGTAACTTATAATAAAAAATGTATTATTGTGGGGTCTACCTTACAATTTAAAGGGCCTTGAGGTGAGTGTTGTTGTGATTTGGCGCTGGATTGAATGTATTGAATTAAACTGAATTAAAGGCACACAGACAGCCGCCAACATCATCTTTTGCCTTCTTGTTTGTTTTGTGTGTTATTTAATGATCTCTGCTGCGTTATTTTGTATCTAAGGTTGTATTACAGCTTTAGTTAGCTACGGTATGAGTCAGTCTGCATTATCTGTACTCTGTGCAGTGTTTATGACCTTTTTATTGTGTTTTAGATAACCATTTGGAGATGTGGCTGAGGACAGAAGATTAAAATTTGCCTATAGGGCAAACTGTGGCTCATGCACTGCTACTTTCCTCTGCGATGAACACAGTGCTTGTTAAATAAATGAAATGATGAAGAGGGAGATTTCTTGGACCTAAATGTTCTCACCCAGATATTCTCTGTCAGAACTGTTTTAAAATCATCTCATTATCAGCTGCACGGAGGTAATATACGAGCATGCAGCACCTTGTTTCCAGCTCTCTCCTATGAGAGATAATGTGAATATGCATTCAGCACCGCATGAGTTTTCAATTACATTCAGGCCATATATTTGATGGCCTGAGCAGCCTCATCCACAATGTGATCTCAAGTGTGACCAAAAATGAAAGAAATAAGCAAAGCAGTTTTTACTGCTTTAAGTTAGTATAGTGAAGCATGATGGGATGGAGGGCGACTCACCCCTTCATCCATGTTAATTCCACCCAGGCTGCACAGCTCCTGCTCCCTGCAGACTGAGCGACATCCAAGTTCTCCTTTTCTTTAAAGACTAAAAAACTTGAGTACTATGATGCGCACAAGTCATTTTGTTTCTTAGTTTTAATGTAGACAAATTGTCAAGTGTGGTGCTGTAACAGGATGCCACTAGTACAACAAGTCAGCTTAACTGGATTTCTGTCCCTGTAAGATATTCCATGATCAGCTGGAAGTGGTATCACTTCAGCATTAACATCAGCACAGAAACTGTGAGCTGGGTGCTTCATAGTGGGTTTCCATGGTAACGTCTAGGTGGCCCAGTGTTTTTATCCATGAAGTACATGTTGAAAAAAATAGAATTCTCAGTGACGCTTTAATCATATCATTCATCCTTGGCGTTTTCCTGCTACAGATCATTACTCATTAGCTGAAATAAACACCAATACACCCAAGTTAACCCAAGTTGCCCACAGCATCATCGTGTTTCTGTTGCATTGACCAGAATGATCCTTTGCAGATGTTTATCGTATTTTTTTAGCAAACTGAGGAGAAAAACGAAGCTGAAAACTGGACTTCCTCCACTTCATACTGGTCCAACAGTGATTCAGGCCCATTTCAAATCACCGATTCAAAGTGGCTTAAAAAATCCTCATGTTGATGCTTCAACAAACCATTTCTGCTGCTATTTTCATCTTTTAAAGACAGTTACTATTTAACATACAAAATAATAATATAATGACAGAGTACACCTGGGCAAACTGCCGTCTCACATTCATGCTCGATTTCTGCCATATTTAAGTCTAAACCACATGATCAGCCTACAGTGCTGGGAAAAAGTATGTACCCCCTTTCTGATTTCTTAGTTTTTGCATATGTATCACCTTTCAGATGATGATATATCCTGCAGTTCAGTTTCACCAACCACACCCAGGCCTGATTTCTGTCTGTCAGGGGTTGTGTGTGGAGGCGTGGAAGAGATGACCCAAACGCAGAACTCACAGTGAAGAAATGATGAGGATTTATTGGACCGGGTGAATGAACAAAGCAGGAACAGCAGAACTGACTAGCTGACTGAAAGACTGAGTGGCTGGCTGAATAACTGAGCGCTAACAGGAACGACAACATAACATCAATGACACGACAAGGGCTGAAGGGAAGAGAGGGCTTAAATACATGATTAACAATGACAACGATTGGAGACAGGTGAGTGAACAGCTGAACCTAATGAACTAATGATATATGGGAAGAGGACTGAACATAATGCACACAGACCAAGGCTAACACAATAAAACAGGAAGTGGAACAGGCAGTAGATAAACAGTGAACGTGAACTGAAAATACTGGGTCAACGACCCAGCAACCCTGACACTGTCAGACCCACTGAATCAAGAAATCAACTAAAACAGAACCTGTCTGACAAAGTGAAGCCGGCTAGAAGATCTCAGAAAGCACCACATCATGTTACGATCTAAAGAGACATCTGATAAACAAAGTCAATAGCATCTATCAGTCTGGAAAGGTGTACAAAGACTTTATCCACAAATGGTGAATTCAGAGAACAGTGCTGAACCTTCCTAGGAGTGACCAGAGTGCCAAAATTACATCTGGCCCCTTCTTCAGAACTGAAGCAGCTTCTCGGATGAGAGATGAAACGTCCCCAAGAAACTTAAAGAGGTCCAAGACTTAAAGAGGTATCTTTCCAGGCTCCTTAGACCAGCCTACCAAAATTACTCCAAGAACGCATGGACAACTCATCCAGGAGGTCACAGAAGACCCAGAACAACATCTAAAGACCTGCAGACTCAATTAAGGTCAGATTCAACAGTAAGAAAGAGACGGGGCAAAAATGGCCTCCGTGGGAGAAAAACCACTGCTGACCAAAAAGATCACAAAGACATTTGCCACCAAACATCTGGATGATCCCCGAGACTTCTGGGATTTTTATTCTGTAGACTGACGAGACAAAAGCTGAAATTTCTGAAAGGTTTGAGTCCCGTTACATCTAGAGATGGACCGATCCGATATTACGTATCGGTATCGGTCCGATACTGACCTAAATTACTGGATCGGATATCGGAGAAAAATAAAAAATGTAATCCGATCCATTAAATATCACGAAAGCACCTCACAAAACTTGCAACACACCGTAACTCACCTCAGGTTAGCACGTCGGAGCAGTATGCATCACGTGATAGAGCGGCTGTGGCATGCAGGACCTGTCGGTGGTCTGGATAGCATGTGGAGCTTCGCTAGCAACCCGGCATTTCATCTCCGACAAAGTTATCCCGAGAGAAGTAAAGCAAGTGTGTAAGTCCATCTCTGAATGTTTGTAAAGCATTCCTGTGTTAAGCTTAACAAACGACTGCCTCTTCTTGCTGCTACTTCAATCATGAAACTGCTTAACGATCAGCTGATCGGCTTTTCTGTCGCGAGTCCGTGTCTCTAGTTTGCTTTTGGCCCACTTTGCACCAGAAAGAGGAAACCAGCGGCTGAACAACAGCAGCACGTTTAAGCTTGATCAGCTGTTGTTAGAATGTATTTAATATTACTTTCTACTCGAGGATCTTTTTCTACGTAGCTGACGGCTGGTAACTGTGCAGGGGCGGATCTAGCAAAGTTTAGCCAGGGGGGCTGATAGGGCATTAACAGGGAAAAGGGGGCACAAAGACATACTTTTCTTTCTTATTCTCATTTAAAATGTCGAGCTTTTAATAAATAATTATCTGACAGCCAAAGTTTTAATTTGATGCAAAATGAATAGAAGTCCATTACTGTATATAGTAACTATTAAGTCTAATATACCCTAGTAAGCTATACTACTTTTTCCTTTGGGAAGGTACCATCTGTGCAGTCTGCAATTTTGTTGAAGAAAGATGTTGAATCTATTTAATATTTCTTGAAAAATAATTGATTTCTGTGCATTTTTTTTCACACTGCATCAAATTAAGGTTAATTACGTCGATTAAGCATCATGAGGTGGCGCGTGAGGGGTGGTTCCCTATTTTTTATTTATTTATTTTTGTTGTTGCTGGGAGTTGGAACCCTATTAGTTAGGTTGCTTAATATTTATGCTAAGTACTCTTTAAAATACCAGAATAGGGAGGATGGTGTAGGTTTAAGTTTATTAGATTGATCAGTATTGCTGTACTATGAAATATTTTTTTTTGCATACAGGTATAACAGAATAGCTTTAGTGTAGTTGTTGTTTTAAACTTGAGTATGAACTTATACAAAATGCAGCAAGATATTTAAAAAACAGTTTTGTTGATTAAAAAACACCATATCGGATTCATATCGGTATCGGCAGATATCCAAATTTATGATATCGGTATCGGTATCGGACATAAAAAAGTGGTATCGTGCCATCTCTAGTTACATCTACATCAAACTAACAGCGTTTCATACAGAGAACATCACAGCAGGAGTCAGACACTGTGGTGGTAGTGTGATGGCTTCTCTGATGCTTCAGGATGACTTGATGTGACTGATGGAACCATGAATTCTGCTCCATACCAGAAAATACTGAAGGAGAATTTCCTCAAGCAGTCAGGTTATGCAGCAGGATAATGATCAATAAACAAAGATTTTGGGGTGGCCAAGTCTGGACTTACACCACAAAGAGAGTGGTCCAAAATTCCTCCACAGTGATGTGAAATACCCGTTACCAGTTACTTTTTTATACAGGGCAGGTAGGCTTGGATGACTTTATATTTACTCAGGTTATCTATATGAATTTATTTGATGATTTGAAGCATGTAAATGTGACAAATATGCAGGAGGGTTGTCTTGGGCCGGCAGTCCTCACACGGTGACCTGCCTTGGTTATGTATTGCACTGTTGTCCCTCGTTATCCCTTTTACTGGGGGGGGGGGGGGGTGCATGTGTGTGTGTGTACGTGTGTGTGTGTGGCGATGTCCTGGTTTTCCTGGGAAACAGGTCTAGAGAGTGTGTCCCACCGGGACATGCAGCGGATCAGCCTCGTCTGTGGGAGTGGCTGACCTTGCGTCGATGCCGGATCGTTGCAAGAATTCCCGTTAGTTTCTAAGCAAGACAGTCAGTAAGTGTGAGTTTGCTGCCGTTGTGAATGTACTAATGGCTGCGTCTGTGATTTCCCAACGAGAGGGAAACACGGAGCACGGACACTGGGAGAAGACACGGCATAGAAGTCGGGGACACACGGGGATCTATCATTGCGTTAATATTTACTTCACTGTAAATAAATGCACTGTGTTCATTACAGAGAGTCCTGCATTTGGGTCCTACTTTCCCTGCAACCCCACACAGTTGATGTTTAGACGCATCCACACACACAGGTGGTGTCGGTTGGTGCGGGTATTCATAGTTACTGTCTGAGCAGATAGCATACTTTTTTCTTTGTTTTTTTCAAAGAGCTTTGGGTATTTGGTAGAGATAAACAAAAAGTCTCAAGATGACACTAGAAATCATGACCTGAGAACCTAGAAACAGCCACTGCTTTCCTTTTCTGTAGTCTCCTGTCAGAAACTGGATAGTTTTAAAGAGACAGACAGACGTCCTATAAACAGAAGAATGATTAGAGAAAGTGAAGTCTTGCAGAGACAAACAGAGCAAAGTCAAAAAGGTGAAACAGAGAAGGAAGGATTTCAGATTTCAGGACCGGAACAGCTCTTTCTCATTACTTTTGTCATGGACACAGTTTGATAGATTGCTATGATTGGATGTGGTGGGGGAGCTGCTGTTATCACACAGTGCTTAAATAATGCTTAAATAATCCGATTAAATAGTTGTTAAGGCCTGGTCCATTTTAATAACATTCAATCAGTCTCAAATTCTGGTTTCAGTTTGTGGAAACTCTGACAGAGTGGAGCTGATCCTTTTATAAAGTTAGAAATATACAAGCTCGTCCAACAGATTACGTTTCTGAACAGAAACCCAGGGTGGGCAGCTAGCTGGGAAACACTCCTTCAAATGCTCCTTTCAGGTCAAGTTTGAGGTGCTCTGCAGTTTGCAGGCACAGAACAGGCTGACAGCTTTCCTCACAGTCAGCAATTCAACAAAGCAGGCGTGATACATGAACCCAGATTAACTGCTCGATTCCTTTCAGTGGTTCTTTATATCTGAGAAAAAACACATATTGTGGAGAGATCTTGGCACTGGAACATAAACTGATTGGACAATTAATATTTGGTTTAATGAGCCGAGACGTGGAATTAGAGCTGCAACAAGCGGTTTGACTATCTGAGTCCCTTTTCAGGCAAGAACACCAATCATCAACCTTTAGTTCTCAGATCTGACAATCTGCAGCTAGATTTCAGGGGGAAAAAACAAGCTTTCCAAAGCTCAGAGAAAAAGTGGAACTTAATTTTTAACATGGATATGAGTCACTTTTTTTAAACTTTAAGAAACAGACAGAAGCCTTGCTGTATGTAGCCTTCTGCGAGCGTTCTTCTAATTCTTTGTAGATTGAAATTCTTTAAAACGTTTTGAGCTACACTAAAAACTAAAATGTTCCTCTTTCTTCCATGCCCAGATGTTTTGGCATGACTGTCATCACACCAGCCTCCTTAAAAGACAAAACGGTCATTTTTACCCCTGGCGGCAATGACAGCGTACAGAGTGACAGGATGAACATGATAGCGGCTCAGAGATGCTGCTCATTCCACTAAACCGACAAAAGACTCAAGCAGATGCAACTGAAGTGTGTATCCATCTGCACTGTTGCCCTTTAATGGTGACGTAAAACACACACACATACACAGACTACTATATTTTCACTAGTTAAGGGTTTCGAGCCATGCCTGGTTTATCACTGGCCTGATTGAATCCATAAAAGTTCTGATGAAGGTTATTCTGTGAAACTGAGCCATGGTCAAACTATAAGGTTCAACAGATGTGAACCTTATAGCCCGTTGACAGCTGCCTGCACGCTGTAATTTCAGCTTCTTACATTTGATTGTCTAATTTAAAAGCTACAAGCCTGAGGTGACGACCAGCAGCCAGGCTGCCCTGTAACCTGTCCTCTCTCCACTTTAAATAAGCCTTTAAAAAACATTTATTTCTACTAAAATATGGCAATGATGCTGCAGATTGGTGTGTGAGTGTGTGCCTGTGCAGAAGCATTTATTCTGTGACTGACATTCGAACAGGACTTTCCAACACAGGAAGGTGAAGCATGCACAACATCAAAGAAAACACACTCAGTTTAAAAGGGAAGAAAACTGACACCAAAACACGGTCAACAGGACGTCACAGCATCTCTTTGAAAATATGGCACAGATACTCCATCAGCTGTTGACGCTAAGGCAGAAGCACAAAGCTCTGTTAGGTTTTGCATTCACCAGGAAAGGCTTATTATCAAAATCTGATTCTGCGGTGACTTCAGTTACAGGTGAGCAAGATATTGTCGGGTGATGATGGTAATCTTGTTCCGTGGATGGGTGAGGAGCTGCTCCTGATTGTTAACAGTCGGTAACAGGATTCATTGAGGAGATCAAAAATGAGCATGAGTGTCACAGCTCTGTCCTCAAGAGCATAAGCCTGTGTAATTCTGTATTTCACAGGTCCATAAAAATTTGTGATGCAATTAGTTAGTAATTATGGAAGGAAAAGGGAGTTCAAACTAGTCGCTCTTACTTCATAACCCGAGGAGTCTTCATGAAGTGCACAGCAGGGCAATGCTTTGCATTTATCTACAAGCAGGCTAACAATTAATTCACCAAATAATATATGTTTGGAAGCAAAGCACTTCCTATAATTTAGCTCTTATTAATGTTCCAGAACACCCTGAATCCACGTTTAAAGCCCTCTTGTTTCTACGTGGCTTTAACAGCTTCTTAAATTGGAATCAATCTGCTTTTCCCTTTTTTCATTTACATCTCCGGTTCCATTGTCAAATACTCTCGTGAGCCAAAGCTCCAAATATTGATGTCAGTGAAATTTGTAATACCTCTGGAGGTCACTTGTGATCATAATCCACTTTAAATCTGCAATCTAAGATTGCACTGCAAAGTATGCATCACATTTGAGCCAATAATAAAGTCCAGTATTGGGCTGAAGTGTGTCGGGTCGGTAGTTCAGTAAAAATCAGTTTTTTCTTCTGCTTCTCTCAGAGCTGTGGAGGCCGATATAAATGAAAGCCTGGAATCGTGCCACTACACTCAGCAAGTAAAACCACTCACAGAAAAAGACATTTCAAACCTATCAGGAGAGCAAAAGTCTCTTAAAGCTCGAAGGATAATGAGACGGATGACATGAAAAGCAGGAGGAACAGTTTGCTGCCTTTCAAAAGACTCTGCAGTTTATTGGCAGCCAAACAACAGCAACATTAAAGTCTGCAGTTCAAAAACAGAAACATCAGGGAATCTGAGTAAAACAGAGACTCTGCTGATGTGAGCAGACGGGTTCAGGTTCCCCATTTAACACCAAAACTATGGCAACAGCAGCATTCATTTTAAAATGAAAAGCAAGAGCTGCTGTTTGTTGGCTGTGAGGGGAATTTCTCCTGTACAAATATACATTAAAGTAAATCAGCGATCTCACATCGCTTCCAACAAGATCATTTCCTTCTCATGAGTAAATCAAGAGCTGCAGCTTAAGCTATGTGCCTGTCAGTCATTTTCAATCAGACCCAAGATGTTTCCTCAGTTTGGCCAGCAACTCAATTTGAAGCAAGAGAAAGTGACCCGCAGCTTTCCAGCAGAGGATTATGGATCACACTCTGTGCTCGAGCTTCTCAGGTTGGCGATGCTACCGCCTGCAGAAATAGGCCACACTGGGTACTTTCCTAACACCCAGCAGCACTTTGAGATTTGCTCCATGAAAACACAAGCAGGACCTTGGTGAGGACAAATGCCCACTGGCCTCCAACTCAAACCGCCTGTGTTATTGTTCAAGGACCAGAGGGCTAACGAGAGCAGCCCTGCCAGACCCTGTTCTCATCAGAGGTCCTTATGAGTTCAACACACACAGCAAGTTAAAGAGTTTAAGGCTGCTTCCAGTAATGTGACATCCAGAAAAACTAAAGCTGGCACCAGAGAAGCACTTTTCACAAAAAATGTTTTAAGACTGTTAGCTGTTAAAACCTGGTGGATACAGCAAGCAACAGAGCCACAAAACAAAGAGCTACCAAACAGATTCAGGTTCAAGTGCGTTCATCTCCAAAGTGGTTTTAGGAAGAGTTCGGATAAAGACAGGCCACACCCCATCACTGAGTAGCCTCCGAGCATTCTCCGAGACCTTGGATAACATGTGAACATTTTTCCTCTGAGAGTTCTGAAACCTTTATCTGAGTGCAGCAGACAAACGAGCCCACTCAGTGAAATCAACACACAAAAATGGCTTTTTAGATGAGTCCATTGACGGTGAGCCTCCCGGCAGCAAAGCACAGAGAAAACGAGCAATAGCTGCAGATATGCTAACGTTGCAGCCATGCTGTCGGCTTTAAAGTCTGTGAGGCTTTTCTCACAAATTTGATTCCATCCATCTTTATTTTTTATGCAGTTACTGTTAATAAATCTGGAGAATCATCCTGGAAAAAAGTGTTCTTAGTTTTTATACTGTCCATCTTGTATTTCTAAGAGGCACTTTCTGTTTGGTTGCCAAGGTAAGGATGTAGACGATAACTCTGATGGGAAAGGAGCGACCGTTGCAGACATTCAACTTGTACAAGACTCGTGTCCGCTGTCCTTCCCTCCACCATCCATCGCTGCTCCGCAACAGAAAACCTCTCCTACGATAGTCCAACATTTCACACTCGGGAGGAGGTGAAGCTGAAAATGTCAGACTCTTAGCGTCCTGCTTCACAGAGCCACTTCCTGTCTGTTGGGGTTTCCATTGGCTGCCGGAGCGAGGGCAGCAGTGGGCGTGTTCTTCTTGATGGAGGTGAGGCGGATGTGGGAGGTGCTATGCAGATAGCTGGCTTGGCGCTCAGGGCGAGGACCTCGACCACATCGCAGCTGACTAAGGAGGAAGAAGAAAGCAAAACTCAGTGCAGATGTTAGTGGCGGGATTCCTGTTTACCAGATATTTTTATTGTTAGGAGTTTGCATGAATGTGGGTTGAGGCGTAAACCTCTGAGTGGTCAGTAAGCCTCTGTATCCCGATATAAACACCAGCCCTTTTACCATTTCACAGATGAGGAGAGGTTTGTGGGGAACATGCAGTGTGTCTGCTGAAGCTGAAAGCATGTGAGATTAGCGTGTTAAAGTTTTACAGGATCGTAGTTTCGTAGCTGAAAGGGCAAAAAGAAATCAGGTCTGGTTTCCATTTATTAGACTCATGTCACTGAATTCTGTTTTCATAAGCTGACATTTCAAACTTATCACTTCTTTGTTCCACTACAAAGAGTTTTGTGCTTTTGCTTTATTATCTCTGAAAGGTCTTATTAGCTCTGTGATAGAGAAGATGATTGTAGCCCTGGGACTACAGAGTTTTACTCAGTAACTGTCTTGGCAAAAGAACTCACAGCAATGGTTGCACATCGATCTTTTTCCATGTTTCAACAAATTTTTAACATTTAAACCTGCTGTGGAGGAGAGGATTGCTAGCTCTCTTCTGCCTTTCCCTGACTCATTGCTGGTCGTCGTTGTGTCACTGCCATCAGCCTAAATATCTGGAACCGTGCGCACACGATCCTGCCTGCTCGATACCACTACTGGTGGTCAAAAATACAACAGTGTAATTTAATCTGTCTGCAGCATGTGAGAACATTCACTGTGTTTAAGTTCTTCTTTCAGACTTTAGCACAAATGTAGATCTGCATCTAGAGTCAGACGTACAAAAGAACAACAACAACAACAAAAAACTCAGCATGGGAGTAAAGACTGGACTATGTATGCACAGAGGGTTGATGGGGGAGCAAAAGAAAACAATTCAAAGACAGAGATGAAACAACCCAAAAGATAACCACCAACATAAAAGAAATGCAGTGAAGGCATTAAACTCAATAAACTCCAGGCAGAAACCAGAAAACACAGAAACTCTTCACTCGAGTAGAAATAAAGCAAAACACAAAAACTAGAAGCTCTAGGATAATAATGAGGAGTAATCAAAACAGGAATGCACTCTGACTTTTCTGTAACAGAAGAACCTTCACAGAACTCACACAGGAAACTAAGAATTCAAATCTCCTTAAATACATCAAACCCAAGGACCACAGGACTGCTGTCGGCTGTTCCTGCTTTAAGTCATAGCTCTGCAGTTTGGTTGTCTGCAGTTTTACTTCCTCTACTTCTCTTTTGTAGAGATTCTCATTCAACAGTAGCTGATGAAGAATTTAGTTCTATGCTGATTTTTTTAGCCAATAATTAATCACTGATTACAGCCTATATGGAAAATCTGCATCACGTCAGCCACAGATGAATGCCTCTTTCCAAAGAACTATTAAAAACTAAAAAGCATGCATGTGCTGGAGATATTTTTCTTCCAAAAGTCATAATCCTCAGAAACAGGCACACATGTTAATTGGCTCTCTGGGTGCAAAAGGCGAAGAAACATTTCTGTACTTGAAGTAAATCATCACACATGGACAAATTAAATTGTTCACCTGTTACATTCTTCAAAACAGGCAAATAGCTATAATTGCATCCCAAAGGCACATTTTACTTTTCCTGCGGCGTCTCTGCTGCTTCTGAGGTGTCACGACCTGCTGCAAATCTGAGCTGAATGAGAGAAAAGCCCGTCCCCGGGTCACGGTTTCCCGCTTTTTGGGAAGGCTGTGCCATGGTTACGGTGAAGAGTTTAAATTTGGGTTTCCATCGTGCGGAGGCAGAAACATGATGAGTTTCAGGAGGTTTATTGGGTACTCAGGAGGAGTTTTAGAAAATGGCGAGGCTATGATTATTTTTCAGCAAGTTATAAGAATCCATTCAGACTGAAGAATGAAATACTCGCTGTGTGGTTTTTATCTGAATGCTCAGTCTTGTATAAATGTTCGTCCTCTAGAAAGTTTTGATTAGTCTGTGACTGCAGCTTCATGCGGTGTAAACACTCGGAGCACAAAACAACACAAACACGCTGCCAATGGCGTGCAGCGCAGACGAAGCGCGGCCTCGGCATGCAAAGACATTTCCATCCGTATCCTTCCACCGTCTGTAAATCAGCTACATTCACATTTTATTGATGCAATCAGTAAAGTAGTAAAGACTCACTGGAGCATTCAGCCTCTGCTTGTTTTCCACCTTTTTATGGTGACAGCAGTTAATGTGAGCAGTAATAGAGTTAGCTGTAGCAGCGTCCAGTAAATCAGCATGCCGTGAACATTTCTACCTATAGTGAAGACAAACAGCAGCATTCATACGTTCAATCTAATTTCTTCTTCAGTAGTCGACGTAAAATAAACATGACCACGTAATTAAGCGTGTTTTATATCACAGAACAGCCGAGACGAGCTCTGAAGCTCCTGCATTCGCTGGCTGACATCAAGCATCTGCCTCTGCTTGATGATTTTGATTTTTGAAGCTGATATTTGTAACTTTAACTCTGAATAACACACAATTCTGGCACCAGTGAATTTTAAATAAATGTAGAGCACTGACAGGCTGTTTGGGAAAATTACTGACATATTTCTGAATGACTGACGGACATCTTCAGTGGGAGCAGCTGAACCTGCAGCTGAGAGCAGAGTGAGATGTTAGTCTTTTATAGACACTGAAAAAATTAATTCAAGGGAAATGTATTCAAATGTAGCTTTTTCCATATGTTTATTTTTATTATTATTCTTTATTATTTTTCTTTTCTGGGAGTTTTGTGTGTATCCAAATAAGTGCTGCTGAACATTTTACTAATCCAAATGCTGCAGTGCAGTTATGAATAACACTCTGCAGGAGCACACCAGTGTGCACACTTTGGAAATATTAAAGGGGGAACTTGCCCACCTTATTGTTTGTGAGATGTTTGAGAACAGTGTCATCTGTCTCTATTCTCTGGGGCAGTGCAGGGATCTGGTTAGGTAACATAACCGTCTCAGGTAAAAGCACCTCAATAACTCTGACCTGTTGAAGTGTCTGCGGAAACTCTCACTGAGCAGGTAGAGCGCAAACGGGTTGACGCAGGACGAGGAGAAGCTGAGGACCCGGGCTAGAAGAGTGATGACGAGGTGGGCCAGCGACAGATCCATCTGGTGGTAGTGGAAGGAGCGGTACATGTAGAGGACGTGGTTTGGGAACCAGCACAGGGCGAACAGGCCCACAAAAACCAGCACGATCTTAGACAGACGCTTCCTCGTCTCCATCTGGAAGAAAAGGATTTAAAGCGATGAGACATCACAAGCTGGAGGGACTGAACACAAAACAGTTTTCAGTAAACAGAGCTGAAAAATTTCCAAACTACATCTTTGTTGTTACACTTTCTCTTACCGTACACTACTAAATCTCCATTTGCACTATTTGCCTATTTGCACTACTCTGCCTGGTTTACACTCAATGTCACTTACCCATTATATTGTATATTGTATAGCTTTCTTGTTATATGTAAAATTGTATTTATTTAAATTTTTACTTTTTAATTATTTTACTTGCATTTTTAATCACTTTTATATTTAATTATATTTAAATGTTCATTTGCTATTTATCTAGGGATTGAGAGTAACGCAATTTCTATTCTCTGTATGTCCTGTACATGTGGCAGAATCGACAAATAAAGTTGACTTTGACTTTGACTTTGACAAATGGAACTCACTGGATCTCACATGATCAGACCTCTCTGTGATTCATTAGAGGAAACATGAGCTGTGGAGGTGACTTGGAAAAGAAAAGGATCTGTCTGCATGTTGAACTGTCTGATTCTTATAGTTTGGCCAGGGTCACAATGAGAGCATGTGGAGGGGATACAAACTTTGACAGGGGGGCAAATGGCTCAACAAAAGCAGGAGGGGACATTCACGCTGTCTCTTATGTGCACTATGTTACACTTGCACACATCCACAACGTCCATAAACACAGATTATAAACTAAGATGCCACGAATACAAAAACCTTAAAGGTGCATTTAAAAACACAGACATGGTCCTTTATAAAGGACTTTCCCTTCATGACTTCTTAGTCTTTTCTATATTTGTCTCACTTTCTTGTTTCAGATCATTACAGACACAGTGTTCTATTGTATTTTTATCTGTATTTACTGTACAGCACTTTGGTCAGCCTTGGTTGTTTTTAAATGTGCTCTATAAATAAACTTGACTTGACTTGACTTGACTTGACAGACATGTTGGTATGAAACAAAGATGGGGTGTGTGTCTTTGTCACAGACTCTGAGTGCAGAGTGTCCTCCACACATTTCCAGATGTTTTGCAATTTTCAAGTGAGGTCTTTAAAGATTTAAAGCCAGCAGTGGTTTAATGATCTGTTTTTGGTTCCATTAGGAATGAAGGGAACTTCCCAAAGTCTGCCTTTGATGGCCCAACAGCTCCATCAGCTGCAGTGCCCTCCTCAGTAACTGCTGCAGAAACACTCAGCTACTATGATATGTTGTTACTCCAGTAACTTTTCAATGTTTAACTGTTTCCATTACAGCCTTTACTTATAGCTGTAATAGTGTGTCAGTAGAATTCAGCTGAGGGGGCACAGTGACCTTTTTCGACACTCCTGGCCCCCGGGGACGTCCCTAACGCAGAAGCTCATTTTGGCTAAAGGTCTTTCTTTGTTAAAGTGACTCCTGCCTACTCCCGCCTGTATGCAGGGCCACAGCCACACATACTCGATGCTTTGTTGGTCGTCCCTTTTAAGAACATTCAATGGTTTTGGGGGCATATGTCTGAGCACTGCTGCAAACGTATTAGAAAGGGCGTGTTGGAGTCCATCCCGGGCATGCATTTTATTTATTCTTCCTGAAATTTGTAACTTTTATACATTTTACATGGAAATTGCTTTGCAAAGAAAAACTCAGAATCAGGAACCAGGTGACAGTTAAACAAGAATGGCAGTTTCCCAAGTAAGTCACCTGCATTATTCAAGTTTTTGTTTAAACCTTTTGCTTTTATAACCTCACGCTTGGATCACTGCAACTCCCCTTTAATAGGGGTTGGCCAGGGGACTTGGTCACACCTACAACTGGTGCAAAATGCTGCGGCACGGTTTTTAACTGGTAAAAGAACATTTGAGCATATTACTTCGGATCTCCTTACACTTGCTTCCAATTTAATTTAGGATCGCTTTTAAAATCCTTTTACTGTTTTTTAAATCCTTAAATGGCGCCTGTATATTTGTCCGATGTGGTACAGTCCTATGTCCCCCCTCGTTCACTCCAGGCAGCCGAGCAGCTGTTGCTCTCACTCCCTAAATCACAGCTGAAACTTCTCTATTGTGGTCTCGAAGCTTTGGAATGATCTTCCTCTTCAAGTTAGGCAATCTACGTCAGCGGTGGTTTTTAAATCCAGGTTGAAAACTAATTTTTTATTCACTGGCTTTTGACTCACTGGGTAACTGACATTGTTATTTTATTGTTATTTATTTAGTTATTTATTGTAGTTCGTGTTCTCTTTATATTTCTGCTGTACAGCTTTGGTTGACCATGTGTTGTTTTTAGTGTGATAGTGCTATATAAATAAATTATAGTATGGTAAACTTTTGAAGGTTTAAACCTGTCTTAACCTCTAATTTCTTTCCAGGTTCTCACAAAGTTATCTGGACATTTATTTTTATTTACTTTATTTTATTGTATTAATGTTTTGTTTTAGGTTTGCTGTGACAAATGTCTTCAGTCACTGAATCATTGAATCGTCCAACCCTCTATCTGTTCACATACACACAAGCACACACACACACGCACACACACACACACACGCACGCACGCACGCACGCACACACACACACACACACACACACACACACAGTATAACTTGTACGCTTATTTATATGATGTAATTCTCCAATAATACAACCTATGTTCAGAGTTCTTGTGTATCCCTGCCTGCACACATTTGTTTGGCTTGATTTTTAGTCTTTGGAGGATAAAGTCATTACTGCATGGATTGTCTCACTAATGAGTGTTTTTGCAAAACTCAGCGTTGGCTAATTAGAATTTAAGAAAACCCACCATCTCCTCCCTGAACACCATAAAAAATGTTTGTCACACAAGTTGAGTACGAATATTTTGTGACAGCTGGGATGTTCATGAAAAGCTTTCCATTATTATGGTTTTGCTTTTTTTTCTGTGTCTGATGGTTCTGCCCAAAACATATTATTTGTTGGAAGTGAGCAGCATATAAATATGGAGACTGATCTGTATTTAAAGATGAAGAATAAACCTTTCTGGAGACCAAAGCAGAATAAAAGCTCTCAGGGAGGATGCTGAAGTGGATGGATGGGTCAGCGTCCGCCAATCAGACATGCTGGTTTATTTTAATAATGACTGCAATCTTCCCACAACCTCAGTCAGTTTTGTTTGTGATTGCAGATCAGAAAACAACATGCAGTTCTCACTTTAAGGCAACGTCACACCAAACAAATATTCATGTAGGCCATTTCTTCTTACAGTCTGATGCTGATTAGTTAGAAGCAGATTCTGTGAGCCAAAGTTTCTATGGTCTTCATCAGTCGCACCAAAAGGCAATAGGACTTAATAGTAATTTTTTGACTAATGAGTTGTCAGAAGTGGTGAGTCTCTCCACAGCATGTCCCATTTTTCTGTATTAAACACTTGTAACTGTATTGAATGAATCCAGAAGGCAAACAGAGTTGAAACAGTTGCCTTCATTAATGGGTTTACATTTGAAAAAGGTGTACATACATCTGAAAAATGAATACATAAGAACAAAGCAAGTAAAAAAAAACCCACAAGAGTTGACCCAAATGTCTGTTTGAACAGAGGAGGATGCCACAGTGTTGAGGGAAAGGTTTTGTAGCTAAGCTTAGTTTTCAGACAGGTACATGGAATCACGAGAAGACCCAGGGATCCAGCGTGGAGAATAGGAGTGGTTATCAATGATATAAGTGCGGGCTTTGTCTCGTAAGTTCATAAAAGAAAGAACTAAGATTTTAAAATGATACCTAGACCTGACTGGAATCCTCTTCAGACACTTGTTTGTAGCAGAGTATGTTGAAAGCATTTTGTACAGTTGGGAGGCAATTAATAGATGCATTATACAGACAACAAAATAGACCATTACAGTAGTCGATGCTGGAGGAGATGAAGCCAAGAACAAGAATGTCCAGTTCACTTTTTGAGACAACAGTCCTAAGTTTAGGAATATGTCTTAAATAGAAAAAGTAAGCGCGAGTCAGAAACTTGTTATGAGCATCAACAGTTAAAGAGTTATGTGCGCTAGCTTGAACAGTGGATGAGAAAGAGCTCCAGAATGATAATTAAAGACTCAGTCTTATTTGTGTTAAACTGCATAAAAATATTTACCGTCCAACCATTCACTGCATTAAGTCAGTTAAAAGCAGAGGCACAGTTGATTGTCGTCAGCATACGGATGACTAGAAATGGTTTATAGCTAGTAATAATGAGACCTAATGGCAGGATATACAATGAAAACCAGATGATAATTCAGCCACATCTGACCAGAAACTGCCAACTGAGTCATCGCAGTGAAGAATAAAACTCTTTCCACAAACGCATCTGAGCAGCATAAATTAAATGGGCTTACTTGTCTTTGTCCTCACAAATAGTTGAACCTACTAAACCACCTGCTAATGCTAAAAATGGTAAGATGCTAACACTGGATTGACAATGACAAGATGAATTCATGCTGCTTTTTGTTTGTCAGGCAGGACACGGAAATGCTTAGAAGCAAACATGAGAGATCCTCGCAGTAAAAACAGTAAATCCAGCAGTTTTGCCCCTCGATTGTTTACTCTGGTGTAAAAATGTACTCAAGCTCGATGGAACTGACAGTTTGACTCCCATTGGGACTTGCATATGAAAAGCAACGATGAAACGGATGGAAAACAGAATGAGTGATGGGCGGAGACTCCAAAGAATGGATTTAGGATTATAATACCAGCAGATGCATGGAGCGTACGCCATCATGAGAGGAACCTGACCTTGTCAGTCTGATGCTCAGCGATTGTTAGAGACACATGGAAAAAGGTCAATCATGTCAGTCAAATGCATTTTACACAGGTCACAGCCCAGCTCGATACAAACACGCAAAAAATGTCAGCGGCGTTTCTTCAAAGAGCTTCTCTGTGTAGGGCAGAGGTCACACCCATCAGACTTGCTGGCTTTCTGATGCTCCTTTAAACAGGAGAGCAGCACACCGACCTTCACCATTCCCTTTTTAAAATCCTCATGAGCACAAATTAAACTCCGAGTGCATTCAACCTTCTCACTGCAAACACAGAAAGAAGTAGAAAATCAGCTCTGCAGTACGATGTTTGACACAAAAGGCCACACGGAGTACTCGGTGGAGGATTTTATTCCCCCTCAGGTGCACAGAGGTTTTTTCCTTCTCTGTGCTTGCATCTCTTTGATATTTCAGTGACTCGCCGTGAACGTCACAGCACTGCAGCGAGACACAGTTTGTCAGTAACAATCAGCCGGTGCAGAGTAACAAGGACCGGGGGCCATCTGTGTGTCAACTTCATTATATCCTCTGCTGATTGGCTGTCACAGGAGTCACCTAAATCCTCTCAAGACTTGTTTAACTTTTTGAAGTTTCATTTCACTCCTTTGACCAGAATGTGTTAGTTTTAAATTCTGTGTCATTTGATTTGTTAGTTTTAGTCAAAGTTGACACACAAACGCGTGTCAAAGAAATGATCAGCATCCCACACCCAGGACTTTGAGTTTCACAGCAGACAACAGGCTCATGTGAAGCTGTAGCGCACAAGTATCAATTTCATGGGGTAGAGATTTTTATTTGGGAAAATTTCATGTTTTTAAAGGATAGAGATAATAGATTTTTAAATAGATTTTAATTGTAGTAAAACCCCTTCTGCGAGCATCTGCCAGCTTGATTAGCAGCATGAAGCCAGCAGCAGCTGAGAATTCGCAGCAGGACCTCCCGACAGCATCACCTGCAACCTGCAGTCGCCACAACCAGCTGCTTCTCCTACTCACTGAAAGTTTCTGCTGCACTGTAACTTCACTCCTAACTCCTGTTTCACTATTTATCTGGAGGCAGGTTTGTCTTGTTTTTAATTTAAGCAGCCAGTTAGCATGTGGTAACAGACTACTAGGTATGTCTGGACAGGGTCAACATCCTTGTCAAATATGCTACTACAACTAATAATAACGGTCATAAGTCCTGTATTTTATTTCAGACATTATCCACACAACACTGTTAGCACTTATTTACACTTCTTTGGCCCTGAAATTCTCTGCTGATGTTTAAATGTTGTATCAAAGCGTAAGTTGCACACAATAAGAGGATTGTCAGCAAGTAAATAAATTAACTGAGGCGTGCATGTGTTTCTTTTACACAGTGAACCTCTTTAATGAACACGTTGTGCTGCGTAAAGAACAGATGTGTCTTTCCAGCTACACATCATTAACAGCAGCCAGCTGCTTCTCACCTCACCTGACTCCACCATTAAAGATGAGAAACGTTTGTATAATAAAAAAAGTTAAAGCGACAGCAAACTCTGCTGATTGCAGAGCAGGAATAATCTCAGTGCTGCAGGCGGGCTGCTGATTTGTGTTTGCTCTGATTTGCTGCAGCACTCGGGCAGCGCTTGGCATCTTTCCCGAGATCCTCTTAGGCACCTGCTGCTACGGGCCATTACTCATCTGGAAGGCTGGATTATGTCAGTGTGTGTTTGCATGAACTTTTAGAGGTACAAATAAACTTTTCCTACTTCTAATTTCTTTGCAGTTTGTAAATTATTTATTTATTGTGTGTGCCTGTGCCTCTGCATGTGAGTGTTTGTGCTCATCTGGGAGTTGAGAGCTGTCGGCTCCCATTAGAGGTACGTCTGAGATGGATCCATCACACAGCCATCACTCTGTCATTTTGCTTTCACACTCCACATGCTGCAAAAATGCCAATATCCAGAAAAGCCACAACAATCCAGAACTCAATACACATAACTGACAGTGAGACCCATGAACCAAAGCACAGGGTCATACAGAAACATGAAGACAGAAATCAGGGACTCAACAATAGCACACGGAATCAGACCTGATAGTTGAATAATAAAGAAATCCAAAACTTAGCCTGTATGAGAATCCAAAGTTAGGACGCTTGGAATAAACCCTCAGTAGAAGCCCAAGAATCCGATGCCTTCATCAAACAATTAAAAAAGAAAAAAAAACTTTAGAAAAAACCACGGGACCAAGACGGCAAGGAGAGGCTTCATTTCGTACTCGGTCGGAGTGTGGCGGATCTTAGTGTCTTGCTAAACATCATAAACCTGGGAGGAGGACGGTTCCACAGTGTTGGTGTTCCACTCATGTGTAAACTGTAAAAACAAAAATACTTATGAGCAAAATGGTTGATTATGACATCTTATTAGTATAAATTACAGTGGACATTCCCATTGTCCTTCAAGGAGCAGACACGTTTGGGCCTAATCAGCACTGCTTTTGCACAGGTGCCAAGTGACTGATTTAAAAGTTACACAAGTCCTCAGCTGGACTGGAAGTGGGTCACAGAAAGTTTTCATGGCTTAGCTGAGACTCAAATGTCACAACACACCTGACATTTGACCCAACCAAGGTGGACTACTGGCTGAGTTTGACTTAACACTACCAGTCAAATAAAATGCAAATATGGATCATATTTGGGTTGTTGTTATCAGGCCAGTATTCCTGGAAGGAGTCACTGCAGGTGAGGTGAAGAGCTTTTCTAAAGTTAACAGCTACACTTGTTACCACGGTTCCAGTGACAGCCTCCATCACCCCTCCACCTCTCCACCTGTTCAAGCAGAAAAGTGTTTTCTTTAACAGACCATAAAAGTTGATTTACTGGCCCAGGGAGGCCAAACTAGTGTGGACACCTTGAGGATTTTGCACAGTAATTTAGACAGTTATTTCAAAGTCTTATCTAAACTAACTGGTTTTAATGATGGTGAAGGAAAACAATAATTTGTAGCTTTTCTTCCACCTTTTTTTTCTTCTAGCACCTTCTTTTCTCTTTTAAGTGGATTTGAAGTGTTTCTCTATGTGAGCTTTTGTCTGTATTATTTTAAGGTGTTCACCTTAAAGATAATAGTGATTTGGCAGTATTTCAACAAAATCGAATAATTTTTGATCTGTAGCGGTTTCTTATAATGCCTTTAGTCAATCATTGTTACTTAAAATCAGCCCCAAAAATTAACACTCTGAAGACTTTCAATAAAATTCCAGTCAGTGCTTTCCCAGGAAGACAAGACAGGAAGCTCCCAATGTGTGAGTCTAAAGCCTGGTTGGTTTCATGACCTTGTTTCACTCATGTTAATGCAAACATTCACAAAGCAACTTTGTCGGTACTCCAAAGCTTTAGGTATAGCTTTAAATGTAGCTTTAGTTCTAGCTTTAGTTCTAGCTTTAGGTCTAGCTTTAGGTCTTTTCTAAGGTTGAGCTGCCTGATGGTGGTCATCCATCGCAGGCAGACCATACCTCGGATTCATGTTTCCATATTCTCAGATGCTTTGTTGCTCATGTCGACTTTTCACCCTTACACATCAGTGTAAAACTGCGTTTGTATTTCACCATGTTGATGCATTAGACGTAATCAGTGAATATTACTTGTGTACTCTTTTTTACACTTTGAATTTAAGCATGTGTCTTTCCTCAGACAGTGTTATTCAGCTCTTCTCTGACTGTCTCAGCCTGAGAAAAAATTGACTTTCAATCATGCAGATCAACCACCTTCCTCGGTGTGCTTTGTGGCTTCTCGTTGGCAGCACCTGAAAAGATCTCTGTTCAATCAAAATGCAGCACTATGAAATGAAATTTGCTGGGAGCATCTTATCTGTGCATGCATTGTCTGACTTCTGCCTTTGGCTTGTTTTTGATTCTCACAGCTTGTTTGTCTGAGGGAAAGTCGCAGTGATGATTAAAAGAAAAACTCTGATTGTTAGTGGGAAACAAGACACGAACAGGCCTCTCTTGTATCAAGTTCACACACTTTGTCAACACATCCATCCACCTGAGCCATTTCACTTTAAAAGGAGAGCTGCACCTTATCAAACATATGCAGCAAAAACACATTTCGATGCAGCAGGCTGGATACGTGAAAAACTCCACACCATAAAGACTTTAAATGTCGCCATAGGAAGTTGAACTTTCTCAACTCCTGTTGTTGGATGTGTGATGACAACAAGCATGAAAAGCAAAAGAAATCTGGGAGTGAGAAGCAAAAAGAACTTGTCTCTGCTGCAGGGCACACACTCCAGGCTACAGAGGGAAATGTGAGTATGGATTCATTCATATTTCTGATGCTGACGTCAGTAGTTGAGTTGGAAAAAACAGAGTCCATTCACCCACACAAAACTTTCATGATATGAAGGTTTCAGAACTCAGAGGAACAACTCTGAATAAAAACATCTCAGAAGCAAAGTATGAATAAAGTTAGAGGGAACAAATATGCATGCATCAATACAGGAATCATGGGGTGTACTTCGTTTTTCATAGACTGCATAGACACTAAGTACACCCCATTATTCAATAATAAGACGATAAGAACTTGTGTTGTTTGCTGTAAGCCTCTTTTAACAGAATAGCTTCAGTTCTTTGAAGTACATTCAGGAAATTTCTGTTGCAGATTTACTGCTGTGCTCAGGATCATTGCCCTGTTAATGACCCAGTTTGGTCCCAGCTTTAGCTGTGGGACAGACAGCCTCACATATAGAAAACTCTAGAATACTTTGTTAAACAGATGAGGCCACTGAGTGACTGCAAGATGGTCAAACGATCATAACTGCGCAGCTGATCTGATGTGTTTGGTTTACGCCAAACCTGCTGCTGTGCATTATGGAGAGAATCTCCACCTTCTCAACAGTCCAAAGGACTTTATTACAGAAGTCTTGTTGTTTGTGCAGATGCAGCTTTACACACTCGGGCGCCCTGCTGGCACACCCTGGAGTTTCTCTGACCATTGCATGATCAGAACTTTGGATGAATTTTCTGCAATGTCCAAACCTAGGAAGATTGGTGCCATTTTATCACACACCTGTTAAGGTTTTAGGAATTTTTACCCAGACTGGTTAAATGCCAATTTTAAAGAGTGGTCACAGAATCTCTTTAGCAGCTCCTGGGTCCTACTTACCCTCCTAATTCCTATAAAAGCAGGAAGGGTGTACTTAGTTTTTCAGAGTCCTTAAAGCTCCACATACAAACCTCTACACACACACACACACACACACACACACACAC
Source organism: Aulonocara stuartgranti (assembly GCF_965226115.1). NCBI lineage: Eukaryota > Metazoa > Chordata > Actinopteri > Cichliformes > Cichlidae > Aulonocara > Aulonocara stuartgranti. The sequence continues at coordinate 25,748,784 of NC_138951.1, forward strand.
ACACACACACATACATATATATATATATATATATATATATATATATATATATATATATATATATATATATATATATATGTGTGTGTGTGTGTGTGTGTGTGTGTTTATATATGGTACTAATGATATTCTGCGTGTTTATCAACCCTCCGCTGATGGACTGTCATGCTGTCCTGGCAGATGGCTGGCATTCTCTGAGCTTGGAGATTTCTTCCTGTTAAAAGGGAGGGTTTTTTTCTCACTGTCACCAATTGTTTCCTCAAAGAGGCTTCTTTGAATCCTGAGGTTTTCTCTGTATTATTGTAGGGCCCTTACAATATAAAGCATCTTTAAGCGATTTCTGTTGTGATTTGCTGCTATACAAATAAAACTGCAGTGAATCATTTAATTTTGGGACAACAGCCCGGCCGTTAGCTTCAGCTTCATCTAGCTAAATGCCCTTCCAGTAACGCACAGGAGTGTGAGAGACCACGAGCAGCCTCACTCCAGTGGTCTAAAACCGAGCAGGGTCCTCGCAGAGATGTAGAAGAGCAGCCCGTCCAAACACACGCACTCAGACTCCATCTACTACAGTTTCGTTTTGTAAACTCTGTGACTGGAGGGCTTTTCTGTGGGCCTTTCTTTTGTGAGCATTTCATGAATAAACATGAACTTTTCTCACTGTTTTCATATCAGAGACAGAAGATGGAAAAGTCTCACTAAAAGCTGCTGCTGCAACAACCTCTGTGTGTTTCTGAAGTGGCAGCCTTTGTGTGTGTTGTTGTTGGCTCTTACTGCTGCTGCTATTGTTGGAGGTTTTGCTGAAAGCACATGTGGCAGCAAAACAAGAAAGAGACTAATTATGATGTATACTCCACTGCTTATCTGAGGGGCTGCTGTGATACAGGACCTACAAATGCTTGGAAGCACCAGTAGATGGTCAGAGGTGGGAGCCACGTGTGATGGAAAACAGCAGAAAAGGAAAGACACTTACTGCAACATGCATACATACTTCTGAAAATAGCTCATGTGGACACTCTTGATCAACACCATTAATTTATTTACAGAAATCACAAATGCCTTGCTAACCATTTCAGTTAATCCGAGAATAACAAAAACTAGAGCTAGATGAAAAAAAGGCTATTTGGTTTTTGAGAAGCAAGCTCCAACAAATCCAAATGGCCCTCCAACCAGCATATTGTGGTGTCACAGGCCAGTTTCTGCTCTTTCCAGTTCATTAAACTAATTCTTTTTGCTCAGAGACATCCCAGCATTTAGTTGGTAGAAACTCTTTTTCATAAGCAAAAACTAACTTGGACTAAAACTTCTGTGGACATAATAAAGTGCACAGCTTCAGCCAAGATAATTGTCTTCAGTTTTCTGCTCTGCACACTGTTTAGTGTATAAAAGTGTTTTGCCAGCATCTTTGTCACACTGAACCACCTGTTGCTCTGAATATTATTCGTTTTTCTGTTGTGAAGATTACCCAGGAAAAATGGATAGGCTCGCTCTGTCCTCCTGCTCAACCAGGTGTTTTTGGCAGCTGGTGATTGGTTCTTATTTTCTCAAAGACCGGTTTAGTTGAACACCAAATATCTGCCATGTGTGACTAAACCTTTTGATTTGACTGTTGGTCCCTGTTGTCTATGTAAATGGATTGCAGTTATATTTAGCAAAGCTCAACGAATGCTTTTCCCTCCTGTTCTTTTCTCTGCCTGCTGTCAGTCCCATTCTGAGAGGAAGCAGGAAACTGCAGAAAAGCTGCTTCTGGAAACAAACATCGGTGACAGAGCTGAAGTAATGAGCTTTGAATGGAAAATGGCTACATTTACATAGACTAAGCATTCAAACAGAACTTTATTCTGTAGAACTGATGCAGTTTATTGATCCTAAATTGAGACCAACAGCCAATTTAGAGTTCTCTGTCTTCTGGTTTCTCTCCGTGTTCCGTGGTTGCGCTGTCTCCCTTGTCAGGTGTATACCCTTGTCAAGTCCGCGTGTCTGTGTTATGTTTCCTGTTTTACTTTGAAAGTCCATGTCTTATGTTAATGTGTCTGCTTTTGCTTCCCTTCCCTCATTAGCCCTGATTTGTCCCAGCTGTGTTTTCCTCCTGTCTCCCATTCACTGATTGCTCCCTCAGACAGCGAACATGATTGTCTGGACTGCGGGAGGAAGCTGGAGCAGCTAAGGAAACCTACAGAGCAAAAGTTGTAAATATAATTTAAGTTACCATTAGTGAAATGTTAAGGATAACATATCCTATAAATGTAATGAATACTGCCTACAGTTACTGATTCTGCAACTTTATAAAGGAGCGTTATCACGATGTGGCATGCTGTCCTGCTGGAAGCAGGAAGAAGATGGTGCACTGGGATCATAAAGGGATGGATGTGGTAAGCAGAAACACGGAGGAAGGCTGTGGGGTTTAAATGATGCTCAGCTGCTGCTGATGGGCACAAGACTGTCAAGAAAACCACCTCATCATCACGTCATTGATACAAGGCAGGCAGGATCCATGCGTCCATGTTCACACCAAATCCTGACTGTGTGCTGTGTTCAGAGATGCTCTTCTGCATATCTTGACTACAGTGAGTGGTTATTTGAGTTAGTGTTGCCATCTTGTCAGCTCTCCTCTTCCCCGACTCAACAAGGCATTTTCTGCTCTCCCTGGATGTTCTGGGTCATTCTCTGTAAACCCTAGAGGTGGTCCCTGTAGATCAGCAGCATAGATTATTCTAAGTGCTGACAAGCTTTTGTGATAACTTTGTTTTTACTGGATGATTTCGCTGTGAGATGTGCAAGGGAATAAAGTTCTGACAGAAGAACGAGATTATCCTGATGGGCTTCAAAGCTGGTTAATGGGGTTGTTTCCTCACACACAGCAGCTTTTTATTTTCTCCTAATATCCTCAGACATCAGAATAAAGCAACAGTCCAAGCTGGTGGCAGGGGAGGCAACACTGTGTACAGCTCACAATTCATCCAATAGGAATGTCTCACTGGCTACAGTGGTCATAATTTCTGTGACATATGAAGCTTTCAGTCACGGACAGGAAACCATGGTTGGAGATTTGAAAATGATTCTAAATAAATTGTTGTATTATAGAAAAAGACTAAAGTTAATTGAAAGTGGGGCGGCTGTAAAGAGCAACACGATGACTTTGTGCCACAAACCAAACAATCATGAGGTGGGAACATGCTGTACCTGAGCTCACACCTATGCCTCAAGGAAACATGGAGCTGCTTATGGGGAAAGGTTAGACCTCTACAGTGAGTTTCATTTATGCTCCTGCTTGTGAATGTCAAGACGTTAAAGCTGAGCTGAAAAGCCCTCAGCAGCCTGACATAGATGACAATATCTGCAGCCATACATGCATTGAGTGATTAAACAGACCTGGGGATAATTTCACCTGCAACAACATCAGTGACACCTGTAATCTGAGTAATCCGAAAGACAAGAAACAAGTTGTTAGAAAAAACAAAACGCACGCACACAAATGAACGGCCAAAGATTTGAAAGGAAGGTGCAGGCGGTGTACTGGTTTGGACCGGTGCTATTCAAGGTGGACCAGTCATACCTTTTCAAGCTGAAGATGGACTCAAAATTAACTCCTGAACAGACTTCCAGGTTTTAGAAAGAAATGTTTTCATCTTTCATTATCATCATCACCTTTATTTACAAAGCACTTTAAAACAACCACAGCTGACACAAAGTGCTGTACATTGGAACCACAAAATAAAATTACATGAGATATAAATAAAGACCAAACAAAAGAAAATTAAAATAATTAATTAAATAACTAATTCAATTAAAAGAGAAACTAAGTCTCACTGAGGTTAAAAGCCAAAGAATAAAAGTGGGTTTTAAGATGTGATTTAAAAGTGGACAGTGAAGGGGCCTCTCTAATGTGCAAGGGAAAATTATTCCATAATTTTGGAGCCACAATAGAGAAGGCCCTGTCCCAATGAGCTTCCTCCTGGATCTCGGTACCTCCAGGAGCAGCTGGTCAGCTGAACTGAGAGACCGACAGGGTATGTGGTGATGAAGAAACTCAGAGAGGTAAGGCGGGGCAAGACTGTGAAGGCATTTGAATTTGAAAACATGAAATTTTTAAAATGAACTCTTAAAGACACAGGCAGCCAGTGCAGAGACGCTAGCACATGGGTCATATGCTCTCTTTTACTAGTTCCTGTGCGGAGTCATGCAGCTGCATTTTGAACCAGCTGCAGACGTTTGAGCAACGACTGACTGATCCCCGCACAAGTGAGTTACAGTAGTCCAGGCGGGAAGAAATAAAAGCATGGATCACTGTTTAAAGGTGCTGTCTTGAAAGAAAAGATTTTACTCTTGCCAGTCGCCTTAAATGATAAAAACTGGACTTTACCACTGCTCTGATTTGGTTGTCCAATTTAAAATCAGTGTCCAACTTAAAACCAAGGTCGGTAACAACAGGTTTAAAATAGACTTCCAGGGATCCCAAATCACCGGAGGAGGACTCACAGGGACCAAACACCAACACTTCTGTTTTCTTTTCATTAAAATGTAAACAGTTTAGAGCCAACCAAGCTTTAATCTCATCTAGACATGTCAAGAGAGGTTTTATGGAGATGCCATCCTTCTGCTTTAGTGGCAAATAAATTTGGCAGTCATCGGCATAACAATGAAATGAGATCTCATGCCTTCTAAGGATGGAACCCAGAGGCAATAGATACAGTAAAAACAGCAGTGGCCCTAAAATTGAGGATTGAGGATGATTCGGAAGGCTGACAGAGAAAGTTCTATTGGCAAATAAGACCTAAACCAATTAAGTGCAGTGCTACCAATACCCACTACATCATTTAATCGAGAAATTAGAATATTGTGGTCTACTGTGTCAAAGGCAGCAGTTAGGTCAAGAAAGACAAGAACAACATGGTTACCAGAATCACATGCTAGAAGGATGTCCTTAAAAACCCTTAATAATGAAGATGCTGTGGTATGAAGTGTTTTAAAACCTGACTGAAAGTTTTAGTCTTAAGGCCGTAGACGGGAGACTGGTCCACCTACCACTGGCCTCAAGGATGCCATTATCATCTAGAAAATATTTCAGCTGACTTAAAACAATTTTCTCTAAAACCTTAGAAAGTAAAGGCAGCTTAGAGATAGGCCTATAATTGGCTAAAACTGTGTGATCAAGGCCAGGTTTCTTAAGCAGTGGCTGCACTACTGCATGTTTGAAATTTGCAGAAACCACACCAGAAGACACAATGCTGTTAATAATGTCAAGGACATACTGTTGTATACTAGGAAAAATTTCTTTAAAGAAGGCTCAGGTTTATCCTTGGGCTGCCTGGTTTTTAAAGGAGCCACAGAGTCCATGATTGTTTGACAGCAAGAATAAAACCAGGAATTAAGCTCTTCTGTGTCAGAGGAGACCAAGTCAGAAGGGCCGCCGAGCTGATTAAAAGCAGCAGAAAACTGCGTGGCAGTGGAGGGGTTAATAACCCAACGGCACCGAGCAGCAGCGCCAGATTTAACTGCAGTAAAACCAACATTGAATAACACAGGCATATGATCTGAGAGTCCATAGTCACAAATCTCCAAGTTAGTGACAGGCAGACCATATGACAAAACAAGGTCCAGTGTGTGTCCGTGCTCATGTGTAGGGCTTTTTTACCAGGCTAAAAGAGTCAATAAGGCTTAAGTCCTTCACCAGTGGCTTATCAGGACAACATACATGTATATTAAAGTCTCCAACAATAAGAACACAATCATAGTTGGGCATAATCCCAGCTAAAAAATCAGAAAAGTCGTTTATGAAGTTCTTATTGTATTTTGGGGGGCGATAGATGAAAGTGCAGAAAACTGGGTTTGTGCAACTCAATTTAAATGAGGTAAGTTCGAAGCTGGAGAACAAAGGCTGTAGAAAACACTGCTTACATTTGTAATCCTTTATGTAAACAGTCGCTGTGCCTTCACCTCTGCCTGACGTCCGTGGCGAGTTTTAAAAAAAGCAACAATCCATTGGTAAAAGTTCAGATAGAGCACTGGACTCACCAACACTCAGCCACGTCTCAGTCACACACAGAAAATCCAGATCACAGGAACTGAAAAAGTCCCGAAGAATAAAAGTTTTGTTTAAAAGTGATCTGGCGTTCACCAGGCCAATCCTGGCAGGAGCTGGAGCTGGCGCTCGGTGTTCAGGAGGTCCAGAAACCCGACCCAGTGATCTCAGGTTTCGATAATGTTGATGGCGGAGGTTTAGCCTGGGAGGGCATGGGCAGCGAGGCCGAGGAGCATCATCATCAAAGCCGACCACAGTCACCAAACAGGCATCAACAGGATCCAGGAAACGCCAAGACACAAACAAACAAACAACCAGGCGACCGCTTCGTTTACCCTGGCAACGATGGCGCTTTCGCTGGGAAAGTAGTGTTGGAACCCGGTACAGGTAACCCGGGATTTCCGATGCAAATGGGGGCAGGGGTTGCTGCCCACCAGCTCCAAAGGACACAATATTTTGGACCACAGGTTTGAGATCCAGTGTCTGGCGATCATACCTCAGCAGAGACTTTGTTTCATGGATGACACAAAGTAGAAATAATATAAACAGGAACAAACTTGGCAGTGACAGACAAGCAGCCACACACACCGCTGCCATTTTGACGCCAGTGTGTGTGGGTGCTTCTTCTTTCAAGAAGACAATGATTGGGAGGAGATGTTGGCTGTCCGATTGGCCTCCCTGCTGCTGCTGAGCCTGGGACGGTCTGCTTGCCTCCACCCCGGTGGGAAGGGTAACATCTCTTGGGTCTGGGTTCTGTTTCCCCCTCTGGGGGCGAGGGTACCTGGACCCGGGGTATAGAGTATGTTTGGGGAGTGTGATTGTGTGTACATGTCCATTTATGTCAATCCTTACGTTGGGTGAGTGCTGAGTGTTTGTATATGTGTGCATGAGGGTGGGAATGCATGTTTGTGTCTGTGTGTGCCTGTTTGTCTGTGTCTATATGTCAGGTCCGGTCTTAGACTCCACCTCTCTGGGAACTCCCAGGCCCTCCAAGGCCTTTCTCCCCACACCACACTCCCTGCCGGTGACTGATGCCCTCAGGGGTCGGTGCATTGGTGGTTCTTGGTGTCCAGGGCTGGGCGCTCAGGTATGTACCAGCTCACTCCCGGTGTCTACTTAGCCTGGCGCCTGTTGCTCGGTCAGGCCTCCTCCGGGGTGCGGGGGGCCCTCGGGCCTCCGGCCTCTGGGCCTGCGGCTTGGTTCACTCTGGCACAGCTGGCTGCCGGCAGAGCCAGCGGGCACGCCGGTGCAGCCCCCTCTAGCTTCTGCTCGGTGGCTACTGGGTGATGTCTCGCCCGGGGATCCTCAGCCCTTTCCATGAGGGTGGCACCGATGCCCCTCCGGTGGTCCTCCTTGGGCTCTCGCACTCTGGGGCCTCTGGATGTCTGGGGCCTGGATCTCCTCCATGCCTGCTTCATGCCCTGGGGGACGGGGCTATGGCTCTCTACATCCTCTTGCAGACCATTACATGTAGAAACCATTTGAATACAAGCGCGCTGATCCACACAGGTGTGCACACGCGTGTTCACTGTTCGTAGACTTAAATTACACCTTTCTTGGCTGCTACTTCAAAGCACATTGTGCGCTGTCTGTCCTGCGTGCTGCACAACAACATTGAATATTTAGTATTTACTGCTGTTTACACTTAGCTGGATTAATGCGATGGTGTTGTGTTTAGTATGTTGCTTTGGGTTTTCTTGCTTGTTTTCTATTCTTTTTCTCTCAACAGGTGATCCAGGAGATTCCCCCCCCCCCCCTTTCTCACTGTCCGTCTCCCCTTCTGTTTTTCTTTTCCTTCCTCTTTCTTTCTCCCTTTCCTATCCCTCACTCATGTCTGTCCCATCTGTAACAACTGAAAATAAAATAAAATAAATAATAAAAACAAAGGTCGATCAAATGGACCAATACGGCAATGCCACGATGATCCATTTGGCAAAATAAATCCATTGGGTATCCTTGTTGGTCTTCAGACAACAATTCTGACGGCTAAAGAACCAAATGGGACAGGCAAAAAAAAAAAAAGAAGACAATGATTTTTATGCGGGACGACGCCCAATCGCACAGAAGCACTCCAAATAATGAAAGAATAATAACTTGGTCCCTTCCTCACCTCACCTGTGAGCCCTTTTTAAACGAGAGACTTATGGTGAAAGAAGAACATCAGAGTTCTGTGAGCAGCGTCTGAGGCTGCTGCACAAAAAGCTGATGAAGAAACTGACAGACTGCATGACTGGAAGGCTGAAAAGATGTGTGTGGCTGTGTGCACAGAGATTTTCTCCTACAAAAACCAAAGCCTCACGCTTCCTTTTTTTAAATGTTCAGGTTTGACTTTAATTAATATCTTGGATTGACCTAGAGCACTGTAGTAGTTCAGTAATAAAACGAATGCTTAAAAATGCAGCTTCCTAATAGTTGTGTGTAAATGGAGTGAGAGAACCCAGTCGGGTAGAGTTTCTTCTCCGCTCTGGATGCCTCCTCCCAAGTAAATGGCTCAGAGAGTGGGTGAATGGGATGAAATCCTACCATGCATTTACATTAAGGATTCTCTGAGTGCAGCTCTGTGTGTTACACAGTAATATCAGTGTTGTTAATGATAATGTGAGATATTGTTTCTTCTTCTTTGGATTTTTGGCAGCTGTGTGTGCAGCAGATAAAGTTTAGAACAGAAGTCTTACGGAGCACACTTTAAAATAAAACAAGTGGTTGTTTCCGTGAGCAGACTGGTGGCAGGTGGAGACTGTGCAAACTGCCTCCCTCAACAGAACCCCAGTGGCGGCGTTGATGATGATGCAAGGTGGCAAGTGAAGCAGGAAAGCAATGAGGGTGCTGTATTATATCCCAGAGGAGAACGTGAGGGAGGTCAGTGCAGACTCAACACTGATTTTCATGACTGGGTGAGAGGCACATAGCGGTCTGAAAATACCTGGAGCTTAAAAAGGAGCTGAATTCTCCAGAGAAGAAGACGGCCAGCAGAGTTTTAATGAAGTCATCTCTGCAAACTTTTCCTGGCAGAAGCTGTCTGACCTCTGTGGATTGTTTGGCACTAAAGCCCAAGTAAAAATGTTTTATGTTGGCAAAAAAGAGAAGCTCCACATACACAGTTTAGGGTTTGATGCTTTCCTTCAGGGCACGCTGAGAATATTTTAAAAATGATTGGTTTGAATTAAACTTTGTAAAATAAACTTAATGAGGACCGTACAGCTCAAAATAACACTCAAAAGAATTCAAACAAATTTTTTTTTCGTGATTTAGCTTCTTCTAAACCTTTTATATCCCAGCTGTATCCAGCCTCTGCCACAGTGAAGGTCACTAGACTTGCAGTCAAGACCGCCTAAACCAAGACCAAGACAAGACCAAGACCAGAGGGTATCGAGACCAAGACAAGACCGAGACGAGACCAAGACCGAGACCGAGACAAAAAGGTTTTTAAACTGCAGCCAGATGCTGCCTTGTTTACGGGTGTTAGACATATTTATGTGTTTTTGCGATGCACTTGCACAGCCCTCCTCGGGGCAGGGATAGCTCAGTAGGTAGAGTGGTTGCCCCATGATCGGAAGGTTGGGGGTTCGACTCCACTGAACAGCTACCCTGAGGTAGAAGACTGTAGGTACTGTCCCTACACACTGCTCCCCAGGCGCTACATTGGTGGCTGCCCACTGCTTGAATGGGTTAAATGCAGAGGGGTAATTTCCCTACGGGGACTAACGCATACACATTTACATCACCTCCCTCACTTACTGAGAGGACAGACACACGCTCCACTTGACTGTCGCGTCTCTCACCCTCTCTGTTTTTCACATAATGATATTATTCTATATCCTTGCATGTGATTGGCCACAATATGGAGGGATTGGAGCATAGCTGAGCCACTGTGTGAGAGCTGAGCAGCGAAAGGAAATTTAGTGAGGAGCCGGCTCTCGCTCAATGGGAGTCGACTCTGATTCACTACAAAGCACTCTCTAAGCACGGCTCTTAGAGCTGATGCTTTTGCGTATGACACATTATCCAACATTCCGTTGTGTATCATGGATACTGTTGACTCCAAATCTCCCGACCACTATGTTGATCTGAGACAGCAAGACCGAGACAGCGAGACCAAGACAAGACCAAGACTACGTAAAAGTGGTCTCGAGACACACACATGTTCTCCGAAACGATCCACACAATAGAAATGCAGCGATAATTAATTACAACTTTGATCAGTTTAGGTCCTGAAGCACTCCAGAAAAATTCATCAGAGCAGTAACTGAAAGTTTTTGTCTTAAGGCCGTAGACAGGAGAGCGGTTGACCTACCACTGGCCTCACTCATCCCCGTATTTATCATTCTTCATGCAGACAGTTTAAGTAAGAAAGCACAAGAGACTGCCATCAGTATTTACTGGGTTCTTGATTTAGTTATGATCCACCTCTCTGCCGAGCTTTATGAAAGTTAGCCTGGTACAGTTCAGACGGTCATCCTGTTGGAGTTTGTAAAATCTCCCAAAGTTTCCGTCCAACAGTATGAGTGTCAGGGAACTGGGTCTGAGCAACCCAGGGTTCATGAGCAATTGTGGACTTATATTATATTATATTATATTATATTATATTATATTATATTATATTATATTATATTATAGTGCATGTGCGCGCGTGCGTGGTTATGACAGGCGCTCCTTGATGCTGTATTGTTGTGTGAGACTGCATCAGTCTTCTAGCTCAGTAAAAAGTCAGTAAGGCTACGTTCACACTGCAGGTCTTAATGCTCAATTCCGATTTTTTGATCAAATCCGATTTTTTTGTCTGCTTGTTCACACTACAAATAAAATGCGACAGCAAACGTGCTCTAGTGTGAACGCTCAAAGCGGCCCGCATGCGCAAAAGAAGATGTCACACACAACATGCTCTGTTTAGACCCAGAGCAAACAATATTGTTTGACTGATGGCCCTTAATATAGAGACTTTGGACTTTACGTTTCCCAATTTTTGTTTTAAGTTATTTTGTTATTTACATAATAATGTAGATAACCTCATAATTATCCTTATTGCTGTTTTAGAGAGGAGCGGTGCTTCAAAGGATAGTTGCAGATTTCTGTCAGAATCTGCAGATTATACAATACAAATAAAATGTTCACGTTTCTCAAACGTTGTCTTCCCAACAGTTTCACTGACATCTACACTGGATGGCCAGGAAGCGTTCGCGATGTCTTCTCTGGCGCTGATAATTGGCGTCTGTCTTGTGTCAGTGACGTAAAAGACGGATTTAATGCGACCTGACCGTTCAAACAGCAGTCGCTTTCTAAAACATCGGATATGTATCAGATTCAGTACCACATACGAAAGTGACCCAGATCGGATTTGAAAATATCGGATTTGTGCCGTTCACACTGTCATACCATGATTGGATATGGGTCGCATAGGGTCAAAAAAATCGGATTTGATGCGCTTTCGCCTGCAGTTTGAACGTAGCCTAAGTGTGTGCCTGCTGGAATTAAGTGTCTTGATGGCTGCCTCTGTTATTTCCCCTCAGGAGGAGCGTGGAACACAAAAGGGCAGAGGGTGTGCGGACACAGAGGAGCGGAGAGCATGGAGCACAGACTTATTGGGAAGAAAACACAGAACGGGCGTAGAGGGAATGTACGGGGATTTATTGTTGTGTAATATTTACTTCACTGTAAATAGACACACTGCTTTCATTGCACCACGTCCTGCATTTGGGTCCAATTTCCTCACATCCTTACGGTCTGCCATCACACACCGTGACAATGAGGACAACTTCAGTCAGAAACCTGCTGTTAACAGTTACCTTTTTCTCACCTGTAATCATGATCTTTCTCAAACCTCAGTCACAGAAAGCAAAGACCTTCCAAATACTTGTCTGGTGCCGATCTTGACACGGTCTACTTCTTTTACCAGCCCGTCGACACCACTGTAACTTTAAACTATGTGACAGCAGCTCATGTAGTTTGCTGATGTTGCTCCTGCTCTTCTTCATCACAGGTTTTCAGGCAGGTTTATTTTCTTTGTGCTCGTATCATCAGTGTTCAAACACTTCTTTCTTTGTTTGCAGCACGTTATGTTCATCCTCCATCATTCACACACAGGATGGACTCCATATGGAAACATGTTTTTCTAGGCTAGTGCAGTAAATATGGCTGCCCTGCACTGTATCCTGACCTCAGCCACATTTGGTCTTACTCGTGATAGTCTTACTAAGAGGCTTTAAACACAAGAAGTAAACATCATCAAACTCTCTCTTTTCTACAGGATATAATTATTTTCCATAACTTTATACATATCTTGAACCAAATCCTTGAGACTTTCAATACTTCACTCTTATTCATGAGTTTCATCCTTTTCTTGCTCGATGTCTACTGAGTCCTGAGAAAGTCTATATTTCTTCTATTGTCTTCTATTTATTTTTATATTTATTTTTAATGCTGCAAGTCGAGTCAGTGCAGTGATGGTCCCAGCCTCATTCGTGATTTGCTTCAGGCTTGTATCCTCCACAGCAGCCACACGTCAGCACTGACACTGGAAACAAGTGTTCCAGTTCCTCTTACCCACCTTGCACATTATTTTGCTCAATTCTGCAGCTGTCAATCAGCTGTCACTTGCAGTGATTCAAGTTGTTAATGTGCTGCAGAACTACACAGCTGAAACAAGCTACAACAGAAAATTAGATTGTATGTAATTACACTTGTTTCTTTCCCCCTTCGTGCCCAAGTTTAACTAAAACATGTAGTAAAGTTGCCATGAGTTACATTTTGAAAAGCCCCCCAAAAATGACCAAAAACTATGTTTTTCACTCACTAGCCAAAGGGGAAAGGTAAACTAAGCTCGAAAGTAGCTAGATGTCTGTTTTGTGTTATTATGTGGCAGCGATATGGTAAAGCTGTGGGGTCTGCTTCAGACAGACGTGAAAAAAGATTAGGGTTAGAGAAAGAACAGAGTTTGGTTTGAAATGAGTACTTCATTAAATTTAGAGGAAGCGTGAAGGCTGACCCATCCATCCACCCCGACTTCCTCGCTATAGCAAATAACAGTCATCTTTGTGGCTTTGCAGTGATGTCACCTGACTTAATTCCTTTCTCCTTAATTACAACAATGGGTAGATGACACTTCCAATCATTTGTGAGAATTGGCTTAGCAGCCAATACATACAGGACTTTTTCAGTAGTTTTACTCTGCATGTGCACCTGTGTGGGTAACTGTGGGCTTTCATTCACAGTGGGCATTTCTTTACATAAAACAATTCATAAAAAAACCTCACTGCTCTGTGAGTTGAGCCTCAACTTCTGAAAATAAATCGATGTAAATTCTGGAAAGCACTGGAAAGCTCTATATAGCTAAATAATTGCTCTTTTTTTGTCATTTTTAGACCTCTGAATTGATGAAGCAAAACTGATGTAAGTTATTTTGTGTTTCTTTTAGATGATAACACTGACAAGAGCCAGAGTGCCACCAGAAAGTTCAATGCAACCTGCTAGGCTGATGGCTGTAATTCCCTCACATCGGATTGATCTGCAGCCTAATCTCAAAGAGAATATTGTCAAAAAGCACACCATCCTTTTGTTATTCTGGAGTTGTCACTCAACTGTCACATGAAAATGAAAGTTAAGCCGGCTGCTGGGCTAAAGGGAAAAAAATAAAAACTTTCATGTAATGAGTTCTCTGTGTTTAACATCAAAGGTTTCATGAGAAACTTCAGCTTAAAAAAAGAAAACACTTACAGAATAAAGTTACATTGAAACCAAGCACACCATTGTTTTTCTTGTGACATTACCAATAGGTTTGTTGTGTCACATGGCCCTCTTCCTATTGAAAAAACAAAAGTTGTATCCAAGATGGCCGACTTCTAAATGGCCACCATGGTCACCACCCATCTTGAGGAGTTTGCCCCCTCACATATAGTAATGTGCCACAAACAGGACTTTAATATCACCAACCATTCCCATGTTATTATGGTGTATCCATATAAATGGCCCATCCTGTATATCATTTCACATCATGGGCTTAGGTTGTACTGCAATGTTCTACTAACAGCTGCTGTTTCAAAATGAACCACAGCTAACAGAACCACAACAAGATTCAGAAAGTGCTGTGGAGTAAGCAGTGGAGGATCCAAATCCAGGATGTTAAGTGAGCCATTCATTGGCTGTTTTCAAAGTAAAAACAAACAAACAAAAAAACGTAACCCAAGAAAACGTGAGGAGCAGACAGATACAACAAGGAGCACAGACAAGGAATCTAACACTGATGGAGGCATTTTAGGCTATTTATACGCAAAGGAGTGGTTAGGACTCTTTATACACAGAAGGGTAGTTGGCACTATTTATACACAGATGCGTTGTTAGCACTATTTATGCACAGAGGAGCGGTTAGGACTATTTATGCACAGAGAAGTGGCTGGGACTATTTATACACAGAGGTGTGGTTAGGACTAGGAGGAACACACTGAAAAACTCAGAGGGAGCCCAAACTAACACGAAACATGGTGCAACACTGAAACTCATCAGCAGAATAATCAAGAACTCAAAGATGTCACAGGAAATTGCATTGTAGTAGAACAAATAAATCAAAGCAGGAGCACAGACATCAAATAAACAGAAATAAATTTCAAACACCTGAAGTATGAAAATCTCAACAGAAACCCAAATTTAAATATACTCACGACAAATTAAAAAACTGAATATCCTGAAATGTATGCGCTCTGACAGCCAGAGCAGAGATAGACCATGGATGGACAAACTCATTCATAGCCCAGTTATCCAAATCTGATCCCCCCTGATTCTGAGCTCCGTGTGGATGAGCAGTTAGTAGTTTTGAGAGGTAGGTGCAGTTTCAGGAATTTAAACCAGCCAGTTATGGCTCTGGTGGGGCAGTGATACAAAAACCAGACCATTTCAGAATATCTGTCATAGAGCAGACACTGAAGACAACATCTCTAAGGTGTCTTTGTCCTGGGCAGATGAGCTCTCATTTATCAGTCTTTAGTATTTAGTCTCTCCACAGGTCACCACTACAAGCAGCTTTGCAACCCACCGATGTCTGAACAGAGCCACACAGAAAATGGAAATAATGTTCTTGTCTTCACCATGTTTTTCCTGACTGGGCTGCATGAGCCATTTGTTTTCTTTTGATATTAATAGTTCCAGCTGCCCAACACAAAGTTGGGGGCTGCATTAATCTCCAGAAAATGTGAATCAGTTTACTGACACTATAATAAGCCTGAAGTAATTCATCTCATCAAAGCTAAGTACATTAGCAGTTTATCTTTTCGGTCCACACAAAATGTGTCTAAATGAACAACATCAAAATACAAAAACGACCAAAAATCAATACAGCGATGTTTGGTCAATGATGTGGTTTTTAAATTCAGTTTTCCAGCTGCTATGTGTGTGTGTGTGTGTGTGTGTGTGTGTGTGTGTGTGTGTGTGTGTGTGTGTGTGTGTGCGCGATTGCCCTCTGATGTATTTCTTATCTTGGGTGAACATAATGAATTAACTCTGCCCTCTGATAAGACAGTTGGCGGGTTTGGGATTGATGTGTTTGCAGTTAATGTACAATGTCTTTGCGCTCCTGTAGATGTGAAGATACGGGCGGGGTGAGAAAAGGTTTTCCCCCATTTATTGTAGTGCTGATAATATCAGTCCCCCTCATGAAGGAACAGATGGATTCAGCTGTAATGAGCTGAATTAGTTGACTTGCACAATATGACAAGACCAACACAGACGTGCAGGAAGAAGTTAAGGAGAGTTTAATACTGCAAATTTCTGACTTTGGGGTGCGTGATGGTCTATTTTCTCTCGCCTGATTTAATCAGATGCATTAGCATCACGTGTCCAAAAGTAATGGTAAATGGCCTGTATTTGTATAGCGCTTTTCTAGTCCCTAAGGACCCCAAAGCGCTTTACACAACCTGTCATCCACCCATTCACACACACATTCACACACTGGTGATGGCAAGCTACAATGTAGCCACAGCCACCCTGGGGCGCACTGACAGAGGCGAGGCTGCCGAACACTGGCGCCACCGGGCCCTCTGACCACCACCAGTAGGCAACGGGTGAAGTGTCTTGCCCAAGGACACAACGACCGAGACTGTCCAAGCCGGGGCTCGAACCGGCAACCTTCCGATTACAAGGCGAACTCCCAACTCTTGAGCCACGATCGCCCCTATGTATGCTCGTCATCTACATTACAGCCATGTGTGAGACTAACATAAGGAATAAAAGGAAAAGATAAAAAAGAGACTCTACGGTCCATTTAATTCAAACTTTGGTTTGTTTGTGCAGATGCGAGTATGGTAATCGCACCCTGGCGTGGACAAAACAACTACATCAAGACCAGATGAACTCCAGAGAAGTTCTCGATATGACCAAGAACATGCCTGGTACGTAGGCTTTACATTCTGGGGTGTGGCGAAGTGCCTGAGATGTCTAAAGGTCAACACGGGCTAGCAACTAGCCCTGACACATCTGACACATCAATAACGTTTTTGGTTCTCTTGGATTTTTCACTTTGATTTGACCAGATTAAATGAGCCAGGCATGTAAAAACACCCTAAGGTGTGCCTCTGTGAGTCCCTTTTAAAGGCTCCTGACCTTACTGCAGCAAAATGAGCAGCTGCATCTCCTCCCACATAAAGATCAAGTTAAAAAGACTGCAGTGTTTCCAACAGACCGAAAGTCTGACTGTGGTGGTGGAGAGCAGGCTCCCTTCAGTGCACGCTTTCCTCATTGAATTATTAAATAATGCCTTATACAGTGGGGCAAAAAAGTATTTAGTCAGCCACCGATTGTGCAAGTTCCCCCACCTAAAATGATGACAGAGGTCAGTAATTTGCACCAGAGGTACACTTCAACTGTGAGAGACAGAATGTGTCTACAGAATGTGACATATAGACATTTCTGTGTCTATATGTCAGGTTGGGTGTCAGGCGCCACCTCTCTGGGGACATCTTAGGCCCTCCAAGGTTTGGAGGCCTATCTCCCCCTACCACCACTTCCCCTGCCAGTGGCGGACTCCCTCAGACATCGGTGCGTTGGTGGTTTTTTGTGTCCGGGGGTGGGCGTCCAGGTACACACCGGCTCACTCCTTGGCGGCCGCTTATCGGGACCTGGAGCCTGGGGCTCGCTCGGGCCACTTCGGAGGTGGGGTGCCCCCGGCCTCTCGGCCTGGGGCTCGGTCACTCAGGCACGGCTGGCTGCCGGCGGAGCTCACGGGCGCGTCACTGCAACTCCCCCTGGCTTCTGCTCCGCGGCTGCTGAGTGAGCCCTCATCTGGGACTCTCCTCAGCTCTTTCTGGGACAGTGGCGCAGCTGCCCCTCTGTTGGTCTTCCTTGGTCTCTTGTGTTCTGGGGGCCTCTGGATGTCTGGAGTTTTGATCTCCTCCATACCTGCTTCATGCCCTGGAGGACGGGGCTGTGGCCCCCCCACACCCTCTAGCAGATCATTACATGAAGGAACCTTTTAAAAAAAACAAGCGCGTCCATGCTCACAGGTGTACACACGGGTGATCACACCCACAAACTACACCCTTTTTGGCTCCTACCTCAAAGCACACTGTTCTGTTGATCTTATGTGCTGCACAATAATGTTTAAGATTTAGTATTTACTGTCATATTCCCATATATCATTGTGATGTTGTTTATTCTATTACTCTTGTTCTCTTCTGCTTGTTTTCTTTTTTCTTTCTCAGCAGGTGATCCAGGTGATTGATATATGCATTTTTTTTTCTTTCTTTTTTTTCTGCTCATTCTGTTGGTTTTTGTTTTTTGCCCTTCTCCCCGTCCCTCTTCTCAGAAGAAAGGAAAGAAAAAAGAAAAAAAATGAAAAAAAGAAAAATGAAAATTCATAACAAACTCTTAAACGACAACTCTGTGCAACTGATTTACTGCAGCCTCAAAATGAATTTAAACTTACTATTTAAGTAACTACACAGAGGTTTTTGTCATCTGGCGTTCTTTTTAATTAGCGGATGTGCTGTTTGTCTTTGGACCCAATGGGAGGCTTAGCTGGCACAGGTCTGACACATCATAGTCAAGGTTAGATCCCTTTGTTGGGAAAGATAACAAATGTGCCATTTTCTTGCTTGGAACAGCATGAAAACCACGCTAGCCTCTGTCGTTGTAGCTTCTCCACATGTTTACAACCTTCATCCTGGTGTCTTTTGGGAATTTTTGGATGGGAGGGTTCAGAAACATATGAAGGCTTTCTAAAAAGTGCACAACTTTTCACTATAATAAGCAAATGATAAAGCACCCAAGAATAAAATCAGCAGTCTGGGCATTTCCTTTATTTCTGCTTTGAAATATTTTTCTTTTTCTTTTTTTTCCTGTGGATGGTAATGCTCTGAGGCTATACCATTGAAAACTTCAGACAGATATCATCTTTTAAAAAAAGCAAGACCCATAGTTGATTGAAATTTCACTGTGATTCCCATTAAAGTTTCTTTAAAAGTTAAAAAAAAAAAAAAAAAAAAAGAGAGAGACAGAATGTGAAAAAAAAATCCATGAATTCACATGGTAGGATTTGTAAGGAATTTATTCGTAAATTAGGGTGGAAAATAAGTATTTGGTCACCTCAAACAAGGAAAATCTCTGGCTCTCACAGACCTGTAACGTCTTCTGTAAGAAGCTTTTCTGTCCCCCACTCGTTACCTGTATGAATGGCACCTGTTTGAACTCATCATCTGTATAAAAGACACCTGTCTGTCCACAGCCTCAAACAGTCAGACTCCAAAGTCCGCCATGGCCAAGACCAAAGAGCTTTCGAAGGACACCAGGAAAAGTATTGTAGACCTGCACCAGACTGGGAAGAGTGAATCTACAATAGGCAAGCAGCTTGGTGTGAAAAAATCAACTGTGGGAGCAATCATCAGAAAATGGAAGACATACAAGACCACTGATAATCTCCCTCGATCTGGGGCTCCACGCAAGATCTCATCCCGTGGGGTCAAAATGATCATGAGAACGGTGAGCAAAGATCCCAGAACCACACGGGGGGACCTGGTGAATGACCTGCAGAGAGCTGGGACCAAAGTAATAAAGGTCACCATCAGTAACACACTACAACGGCAGGGAATCAAATCCCGCAGTGCCAGACGTGTTCCGCTGCTGAAGCCAGTGCATGTCCAGGCCCGTCTGAAGTTTGCCAGAGAGCACATGGATGATACAGCAGAGGATTGGGAGAATGTCATGTGGTCAGATGAAACCAAAGTAGAACTTTTTGGTATAAACTCAACTCGTCGTGTTTGGAGGAAGAAGAATACTGAGTTGCATCCCAAGAACACCATACCTACTGTGAAGCATGGGGGTGGAAACATCATGCTATGGGGCTGTTTTTCTGCCAAGGGGACAGGACGACTGATCCGTGTTAAGGACAGAATGAATGGGGCCATGTATCGTGAGATTTTGAGCCAAAACCTCCTTCCATCAGTGAGAACTTTGAAGATGAAACGAGGCTGGGTCTTCCAACATGACAATGATCCAAAACACACCGCCCGGGCAACAAAGGAGTGGCTCCGTAAGAAGCATTTGAAAGTCCTGGAGTGGCCTAGCCAGCCTCCAGACCTCAACCCCATAGAAAATCTGTGGCGGGAGTTGAAAGTCCGTGTTGCTCGGTGACAGCCCCAAAACATCACTGCTCTCGAGAAGATCTGCATGGAGGAATGGGCCAAAATACCAGCTACTGTGTGTGCAAACCTGGTAAAGACCTATAGTAAATGTTTGACCTCTGTTATTGCCAACAAAGGTTATGTTACAAAGTATTGAGTTGTATTTTTGTTATTGACCAAATACTTATTTTCCACCCTGATTTACGAATAAATTCTTTACAAATCCTACCATGTGGATTCATGGATTTTTTTTTCACATTCTGTCTCTCACAGTTGAAGTGTACCTCTGGTGCAAATTACTGACCTCTGTCATCATTTTAGGTGGGGGAACTTGCACAATCGGTGGCTGACTAAATACTTTTTTGCCCCACTGTATAAGTCTCTCCTACAAAAATTATATTTGTCAAATACTTTGTGATAAATAACAGTCCAATGTGATTAACTTATTCTGAGGTGATTCTCTCATCTGTGTTGTACACATAAACCTCTTCTCATCCGCTCCAGCTCCTGTTCAGACCAACCCTGCAGAGCAGAACCAGGCCTAAAATCAGCCGCTCCAGTCCGACCATGAGAGAAGATCCTCTCCATGGAAGCAGCTTATTTATATCAGGGACCACAACAACAGCAACCCGAGTGCCGGCTGCTTGCTAGATAACATGAAGGGCCTGATGAGGCTGATGAGTAGAGCTTGAAGTTGGTTGGGTTGACATGATGATTCTGGCTTTTAAACATTTTAATATAAATTCTTTTGTTAGTTTAATTCCTTTTTTTGGCATATTCAGACAACCTCCTAATTTCTCTGTGGTATGTGGAAGCTCAACATTTGAGCCATCTGTGTTTTCACGTTGTGCAAACTCGACTGGAACCCCTGCAAAATGGAAAAAAGTATTTTATGGCTTTGAGTACAAGACGCAGGATTTGAATATGTAGATGCAATGTAATAAAATACAGCAGCAACCAGACCAAAGTTAAACTTCATAAACGAGTTTCAGCCTTAAACCACCAAGCGCTTCATAAACCAACTTCTGGAAGATGGCACGTTCACTTATTAAACTCCTTCATGAAAAACATGTCTGTGTGTTTGCACACAGATAGTAGCTAAACTAGAAGCATTATCACCTGCATCATTCAAGTGGATGGTACTTGAGCCAGGGTCTCTTCACACAGGTTAACTTTAGTTCCATTAATCATGACTCAGATTTGAGGCAGAATGAAGTGAGTTAAGCTAAAGTGTGTTCAGGTCATGGAGATACAAGAGTCTCAAGACTGGGGTGATACGATTGTTGGGGTTTTCTCTGTTTTCTTCGTATCACTGAGGTCTTTACCTTACAATATTAAGCACCTTTAGGGGACTGTTGTTGTGATTTGGTACAATATAAATAAAACTGAAATTAATAAATACAAATCAAATGTCATTTGCAGAATCGGCTGGTAAGACAGATTTATTGGTATTTTCTGAGTCGTGTTTGACCAATCATGTTTGAGCAGGTTTTGGCTTCTTGCAGGTGGACAGTCTGTGTGAAGAGCAAAAGGCTGAGCACAGGTATTTAAGCTTATCCACCCTCGCTCTCTCCACTCCTTGCATGCTAATCTTCCCACCCATCTCCCTCTCATTCACACACACAGTACAGGGAGTGCAGAATTGAATATGAATGAATGAATGAATGAATATGAATGAATATTCTTTATTGTCATTGTCACAGGTACAATGAAATTGAAAGATGTCTCTGGTCAGTGCAACATCACAAAAGATAAATACTTAAAAACTATAATTAAATACTTAAAAACTATAATGATAGGATATAAAAGATAGAAATACATATAAAATACAGTATTCTCATACCGTAGATACACCCAAGCAATCCAGGCCTAAGGCCCCATACAGACACTCAACATACGACCTAGTTGATATATCACTCAAACAATCAATCACTCAATCAATTTGTTAGCGCATCCAACAAAACATGTCTGAAAGCATTCCAACATCAAGGGCACAAATGACAACAGGGGCAATGAAAGTCATCTACTTTTAGTAGCATTGAGACATGATATTGCAATTGGGTAGAAACTGTGTTTGAGTCTGTTAGTCCTTGTGTATGTTGTTCTATACCGTTTACCTGAAGGCAGCAGTTCGAACATGGAGTGTCCAGGGTGTGAGGTGTCCTTTATGATGTTATGGGCTCTTTTGAGGCAGCGGGAACTGTGTAGGTCTTTCAGTTTGAGGAGAGGGCAGCCGATTGTCCTTTGGGCAGCGTTGATTACTCCCTGGAGTGCTTTCCTCTGAGCCACTGTGCAGCTAGCGTACCATATACCTATGCAGTACGTTAGTATGCTTTCGATGGAGGCTCTGTAGAAAGACACCAGCAGTCTCTGTGTGATGTTGTTCTTCCTAAGCACTCTCAGAAAGTACAGTCTCTGTTGTGTCTTTTTCAGTAGCTCAGAGGTATTCACACTCCAGGATAGGTTTCCCTCTATGCTGACTCCCAAGAAGCGGAAGTCTGCCACCCTCTCCACACAGTCGTCGCTGATGATTAGTGGTTGGATTTCTGTCTTGTGTCTTCTGTAGTCAATTATGAGTTCTTTGGTCTTTTTCGTGTTTAGGAGAAGGTTGTTATCCTTGCACCATGAAGACAGCCGCTCCACCTCATCTCTGTAGGCAGACTCATCTCCCCCAGATATGAGCCCCACCACAGTAGTGTCATCTGCGAACTTTACAATGGCGTTGCTCTGGTGGGCGGGGGTGCAGTCGTGTGTATAAAGCGAGTAGAGCAGTGGACTAAGCACGCAGCCCTGTGGCGACCCAGTGCTTAGATTTAGGGCTGGAGATGTGTAACATCCCACTCTCACTCTCTGTCTGCGGTCGGTGAGGAAGCTATTGATCCACTTACAGGTGCTGTGAGGAAGCCCTAGGTCTTTTAGCTTGGCGTCCAGTTTGTATGGAAGAATGGTGTTAAATGCCGAGCTATAATCCACAAAGAGCATACGCACATAGCTTCCTTGCCTCTCCAGATGTGTTAATGCTACATTGAGTGCTGTTGCTATGGCGTCCTCTGTCGATCGGTTTGCTCTGTAGGCAAACTGGTGTGGGTCAAGGCTGCTGGGTAGGGCTGCTGTGATGTGGTAACGCACAAGTTTCTCAAAGCACTTCATCACCACCGGGGTTAGTGCCACTGGTCTATAGTCATTTAGGCTAGAGATATGAGATTTCTTGGGCAAGGGTATTATGGTGGAGGTCTTGAGGCAGGGTGGGACGTTTGACTGTTCAAGGGATTATTAGGCAAATGAGTATTTTGTCCACATCATCCTCTTCATGCATGTTGTCTTACTCCAAGCTGTATAGGCTCAAAAGCCTACTACCAATTAAGCATATTAGGTGATGTGCAACTTTGTAATGAGAAGGGGTGTGGTCTAATGACATCAACACCCTATATCAGGTGTGCATAATTATTAGGCAACGTCCTTTCCTTTGGCAAAATGGGTCAAAAGAAGGACTTGACAGGCTCAGAAAAATCAAAAATAGTGAGATATCTTGCAGAGGGATGCAGCAGTCTCAAAATTGCAAAGCTTCTGAAGCGTGATCATCGAACAATCAAGCGTTTCATTCAAAATAGTCAACAGGGTCGCAAGAAGCGTGTGGAAAAACCAAGGCGCAAAATAACTGCCCATGAACTGAGAAAAGTCAAGCGTGCAGCTGCCAAGATGCCACTTGCCACCAGTTTGGCCATATTTCAGAGCTGCAACATCACTGGAGTGCCCAAAAGCACAAGGTGTGCAATACTCAGAGACATGGCCAAGGTAAGAAAGGCTGAAAGACGACCACCACTGAACAAGACACACAAGCTGAAACGTCAAGACTGGGCCAAGAAATATCTCAAGACTGGTTTTTCTAAGGTTTTATGGACTGATGAAATGAGAGTGAGTCTTGATCATCAAAGATGAGCTTGTGGGGCCTTTTCGGGTTGAGGATGGAGTCAAGCTCAACTCCCAGTCCTACTGCCAGTTTCTGGAAGACACCTTCTTCAAGCAGTGGTACAGGAAGAAGTCTGCATCCTTCAAGAAAAACATGATTTTCATGCAGGACAATGCTCCATCACACGCGTCCAAGTACTCCACAGCGTGGCTGGCAAGAAAGGGTATAAAAGAAGAAAAACTAATGACATGGCCTCCTTGTTCACCTGATCTGAACCCCATTGAGAACCTGTGGTCCATCATCAAATGTGAGATTTACAAGGAGGGAAAACAGTACACCTCTCTGAACAGTGTCTGGGAGGCTGTGGTTGCTGCTGCACGCAATGTTGATGGTGACCAGATCAAAACACTGACAGAATCCATGGATGGCAGGCTTTTGAGTGTCCTTGCAGAGAAAGGTGGCTATATTGGTCGCTGATTTGTTTTTGTTTTGTTTTTGAATGTCAGAAATGTATATTTGTGAATGTGGAGATGTTATATTGGTTTCACTGGTAAAAATAAATAGTTGAAATGGGTATATATTTGTTTTTTGTTAAGTTGCCTAATAATTATGCACAGTAATAGTCACCTGCACACACAGATATCCCCCTAAAATAGCTAAAACTAAAAACAAACTAAAAACTACTTCCAAAAACATTCAGCTTTGATATTAAAGAGTTTTTTGGGTTCATTGAGAACATGGTTGTTGTTCAATAATAAAATTATTCCTCAAAAATACAACTTGCCTAATAATTCTGCACTCCCTGTATTCTGGCTTGGTTCCACTGTAATTCATTACTCCTCTCAAACTAAAAATCACTGGCTATAATTTTGTGTTGATTTATTTACTTATTTGTTTTTCCTTTTTATGAAACTAGATTTATAGTATGACTACAAACAAAAATGAGCAGAGGGAGCACAAATTCTTAGCCTTTATATCAGCTTGCAACACCAATCCTGCTGAACACGCATTGCTCCCAGAGACAAAGTCATTAGTCTGAGCTCAGTGGGATCTCAGACCAAGTCTGAGGCCAGTCACTGTCACGTCTCAGGCTAAGTTTTAACAACCACAGTTCAGATCCAGAGTGAGGCGAATCAAGTTGAGCGGAAGTTAAATGTGATTAGAAAAATGCAAAGTCGAGAGAGATCTGAGACATTGAGAAACTCTGATTACAGAAACACAAACTGAGTGAAAGCAGCATGTAGTCTGAAGTATGCATGAGATACACACATTTCTGTCACACATTATACCTTTATAAACTCCAGTTTGTGTGTTTAGTCTGATGTAGTTTCTTTGAAACGTCCATTTCTGTCACTTGAAATGAGTGAAACCTTCACAGTGACTCCAGGTAAAGTCTTACTGAGAAGAGAAAAAGTCAACATTAAGCGCGTCAGAGCTGCCGGAGTTTGATCTGAATGTTTTTGTCCAGTCAAATCTCCAAAGAACAAAACAAACCTTGTCTCAGGCTCTGTCAGCTCTGTCAGTGGTTCTGCAATGCTAACAGCTCTACTCACGGTGTGACTGACTGCACTCAGCACAGACAGTTCACGGAAAATAAAAGACTTACAGATGGCGCATAGAATCAGGCTTTTAATGTGGAAAACCTCCAGGAAGTGTCGGTTCCGACTGATGGCTGGAAAGACAGGAAGTAAAAACTTTTCTTTTCAAGAGAAACTCAGAGTGGTGAGTATGACCAGACTCTGATTGCATCAGAGTGATGAAGAACATTAAACTGGACTTTCCATCAGCACTGATTATTGTCAGCATATGCTCTGGAGACACAGCAGGGACTCCCAGCTCTGCCACTCCTTCACCGAGTGTGTACACCTGATCTGACCTGCTGCCGGTTGGGCTTTAATAATTCAGCCTTCCCCTCCGCCTGATCTCTCCTCCATCTGTGAAGATCAAGCTTGTGTAAAGTGATTACTCATTTCGGCTGGCGCAGGCCCTGCGCCGAGCCTCCCTCATGACCAAGCTGTTTACCGAGGCCTCCAAAGCTGCCGAGAACGGGAGGTGTGGGTGCAAAAAGCATCACGTCCGAGTCGATCTCACCTAAACATAACTACAGAAGCTTTATCTCCCCCAAGATTCACAAATCACAGGAGGCTATTAACTCACTTTGCTCCTGCGTGACTTCACAGCTTTATGTTTTCTTTGTGGTCCAGAGAAATTCTCCATGGCACAACGTGACACTCATTCACTCATTCACTCATCATCCAGCAGTCACCTGTCTCTTGGTGTGCTCGCTGACTTCCCCCGGCATGTCATGGGCACTCTTGATGAGCGTGCGGGCAATGTGGTAGTAGTACACAGAGATGATGGCCAGAGGGATGAGGAAGTAAACCAGGAAGATCATCACTGCGTGGATCTTAGGATGCATCTGATTGGACAGCGGGTAGGGCACGCAGTTCACAAAGGTGACATTTGTGTTGTCCCTGTGACCCTGAGAGGAAACAAGGAGAGGAAATTAGGAAAGGAGAGAGGACAAAGAGGAGACAGCAAGGAAAAGAGAGGAGTGGAAAGGAAATAGAACAGAAAGTGTTTTTGTTCTTAGACACATTAAGATGAATAATATGTCCGAGAAGTGCTGAAGGAAGAATGACGAAATGAAACAAGGAGATGGAGAGGAGGATGTAGAAAAGTATTCAGTGTGATGAAGACGAGGGAGGAGAAATAAAAAGGGAACAGATAAACAGAGAAAGAAAATCAGTGAAGAGAAATGAAGCAAGAAGGAAACAAATAACAAATACAGGATGGGAGGGGGCAGAATGAAAACCAGAAACTCGTTTCCAACAGCGTGGACGCAGCAGGTACACAAACTAAATGTTTCCTCTGACAGAGGAAACGCAGCACGTTAATATTCTATAAATCGCTCAGAAACAACGATCCTGGTTGTTTTGTGTCACCCTGCGTGAGATTGCCCTAATACGTTTCTTACATCAGCGAGCAGAGACATTTCATCAGCTCTCGTCATCCACCATCCCAGCACGAAAACGCAGCAGATCGATGCCCAGCCTGTGGCCACTGGGGCAAGGGGGGAGTGTGAAGACGTGTTCGGGTAAAGGAGGGGAACATGGACTGTAAAGTGAAACGTTTACCACATTATTCTGCAGCGTTTTACCCTCCAATGACATTGCACATTTCTCTCCAGAGGGTCTGATGCTGAGGCCAGTGCAGAATTTTCTAATACTTGTACTAGTACTTCACTAGCTGGGACCACATCCTCAGTAACGATAAGCGATGAACTATGAACTGGTGCTGCGGTTTGAAGGCCTCAAAGGGGACTGGCAGCGGCTCCCGGGCCGGGCAGATCCCCATAGAGCTTGAGAATGTGACGTCATTCAGGGGTAAAACCGCAAAGGATTCTGGGAACTCGTGGCAAGAGGTACTAGCGCACGCAGGCTTTCAATTGAAATTACATTACACAGCGATAAAAAGAAACACAAAAAATGTCAAGAAGCTGCAATAGCTGGTCGCATGACAGCCACTGGAAGCCGACGGGTAAAGAGATCGGTTGTTATCGGATTACGTCGTTGAAGAGAAATTGTTTGAGCCATGTTTCCGAAGTAACAAAGAGGCGACGGATGGCCTGGATTGCAGCCATTCAAAGACCAAATATAACGTCCCAGAACCCTCCAGCTCACAGGTTAGTCTGCTCCAAGCATTTACACAAAGGTAAGTGTTTTGTAGTAGTTAATACTAGGGGTGCAACGATATTCGTATCGATATTGAACCGTTCGATACAGTGCTTTCGGTTCGGTACGCATATGTATCGAACAATACAAAATTTGTAATTTATTTTATCAACTTTCCTTCTGACGATGCTGTCTGTGTTGAGCGCTCAGTGAATCTGCGTTCGACTACTCCGCCTAGGGTCAACAGTGCAGCCTAGGCGGAGTAGTCGAACGCAGATTCACTGAGCGCTCAACACAGACAGCATCGTCAGAAGGAAGAGCGCAGGGCAAGCTAGCGAGACAGAAGTTAAGCTCTCCTTACAACATGGACCTCCCCCACCCTCATTCAGATCTGGCGTTTGGAATTATTTTGGTTTTCATGTGACGTATGACCCTGAAGGTAAGCGAGTCATGGACTAAAGTAAAACAGTATGTTGGATGTGCCATGCAATGCTCAATTACATGGGTGGGAACTAGTGTGTTAGCGCAGTTAGCTCGTTAACGTGTTGGCCGTCTAGCCCCATGCACGGGGCGATCGGCGGTAGCTCGTTAACGGAGATTTGCCGTGTTGTGGCGTTAAGGTCATTTCAACGAGATTAACCTGAAAGCACTAGTGGGAACACAACGAATATGACTGCACATTTACGCCGACATCATCCTAGTGCAAAGACAAAAACAACAAGCATGCTACTAACTTTAGCCGAGTCATTTAGACAGCTGTTTAATATGCTGCTGAGAATATAGCCCAGAAGAAGCGGATAGTATAGCTTTTATTTTGGAAAGAGACATTTCTCTGTAATAAACTCTCTTTTCCAAAGATGAGTGATTCCTCAATCAGATACAGGGCTCGCAATATCGCTAGCCCAACGTCCTGGAGCTAGCGATTTTTTCCAGTCGGGCTACCAAAATCTATCTCTGCCCTGCCCGTCGGGCTATTGTAGGAAGGAAAAATATATGTCAATGCTTTTGCATTCTTTCGGAAATGTAGCTGGGTAATTATGTCATTGGCATCGGTGAGCCACTGTCAATATGTGACATATTGAATTTGCGCATAATTGAATTTGCGCTTGTTTTTTTTGCTTTCACTTTGCAATCGTGCGAACTGTGTATAGAGAGCGACAGCACTGATCTGTGAGTGATGATAATTTGTGCACCAATTCCTCTGACATCGTCTTATCAATCGTTAGCTTACTGTGCAAACATGACAAGTGAAATCTCCCGCAGCAAGCTTAAACATGTGAGAGGTTGATCGCGCAGAGAATCGCTGAGCTTATGTGAGTGCGTGTGTAAAAGCAGCAGGATTTATATTTGACTACGATGACCTGGATGACTGAGAACCTTCACAGACAGATATATATTTCAGTTCTGCTGAGCCAAATAAGACAGGTCAGGGTGAAGAAGTGACAGCCAAAGAAAAGCTTACCACAAAACGGAGAAGTTATGACAAATCAGACTATAAGGCAAAAAGAAAGTGCAGCTTTATGGTTTCATGGACAAAAGAATTTCTGTGGCTGCAATATGACGAGCTAAATAACCAGGGCTGCACATAAGTGGTCCGCAGGTGCGCATTCGCTGTCAAAATAAAAAACACGCACAAGGGTTAGGGCTAAATTTAAAAACTGTACTTTTGAGTTAAAATATATATTTATAATTTTAATAAATGACAAATTAAAAATGCATGAACATTTTTTTTGTATCGAAAAAATATCGAACCGTGACACCAAAGTATCGAACCGAACCGAACCGTGAATTTTGTGTATCGTTGCACCCCTAGTTAATACGTCATTTTTCTTAACATAATTGGTGATATAGGTTACAAGCAAGTCTGGCGCTGAACAGAAATTGTCGCGTTATGCTCCTTTGTTTATTGTGCATAAATAGTGAATTGTCCTGACACAATATTGTGTTTCGCTTCTGTTATTATGGTACATTGACAAAAACATATACTTTTATTCCCAGGATAAAACAGTTGTTTTGTATCACTAATTGCCCAGTACGATTACAGCATACAATATTATTGTCACTGCTACATTTCTGTAACACGTACCAGAAATTATTTCCACTACTAATTAATTACCATTGAGCTCAAAGGTCCTATTAATAAACGGTTAACGAATGTGTATTTATGAAGACGATTTGTGAGACTGGTAAACTTATGATATGTACGATGGTCTTTCGTTCTACACGGTGCATTTCAAGGTCCTGTCCCATCCGTCGGTAAACTGTACCTGGGCTTGTTGCAGTGACCTGAAGTTACTAAACTTCATGAGTGTCATGGCTAGACGGTCCTCACTGATCGTCTTGCGAATTTGTTGTGGTGTTTGTGTGTACTGTGTCGTGTTCTCCTCTCCATCCTGGGCATGTGTTTTTCTGCTGGAACATGTACTTCCGGAAGCCGTGGCACGGAACGGCAGTTGACCGGAGGGGAGTGTCCTAAGCTAGAATCATCGCACCTGTGCAGAATTACCTTGCCAGCGCAGACCTATTTAACGGGGCGGTTGAGTCACAACCAACGCTGGAACGTTGAACTAAACCGGGTAGCGTAGTCATGATTAGCATACCCGGTTTGTGAAGGAGAGGACGTTTTCGTTATTGAGCGTGTGTTTTTTCTCATCTGCCTCCAGGGTTCAAGGATTGGAGGAGGAGCCGGCACCAGGAGTTGTTGTGGATTATTACTGCACTGTCACCGTGAGGAGAGGTCGCCGTATCACTGCACTGCCCTTTTTGGATTATAGACTCGAACTGTTAACTCACCTTTTCACTGTAAATAAATCCACTGTCATTCTGCAAGGAGTCTCGCACCTGAGTCCTTTAATCCAATTCACCATGACAGAACGTTCCAGCCAAGTGGACTCAGCGGACTCGGCACCTTGGCGGCGCGAGCTGTCGCTCCAGGCGGCGCTACTAGAACGCCATGAGAACATGTTACAACATTTCTCTAAGGAGCAATCAGCGCTAATCCAGGTTGTGACAGAGCTAAAAGGTATGTTGCTATCTCCACCTGGAGCTGCTGGGGGGCCTTTACCAGTGCCACCTCCGATCAACGTCGCTGCTGCTTGCCCACTGCCCCCCTCCCCTCCTCCGCCACAGTGTGAACATTTGTTGCCAGTCCCAGAAAAATTTTCCGGAGATTTGGACAAGAGTAGGGGATTTTTAATGCAGTGTGCCCTCACGTTTAGGCAGCAGCCTCAGGCTTACGCCACTGATTGTTCTAAAATCACCCTGATGGTGGAGCTGTTGACAGGTCGAGCCTTGCAGTGGGCACAAGCGGTCCTAAACTCCCAGCCTCAGATTTCCTACACTGATTTTTTTAGCAAATTTCGAAGTGTTTTTGATAAAGGAACTAACCCTGACAGTGCGGCACATAGGATGTTTGTTTTGAAACAGGGCCGGAGGAGTGTCGCTGACTTTTCGGTGGATTTCTGGATTCTTGCTGAGGAGACTGGTTGGGAGGAAACGGCGCTCCGGGGAGCTTTCTTGAACAGTCTGAACGAGGGACTGAAGCGTGAGTTGGCTTCCAAAGAATTGCCTAAAACCTTGAGTGCATTGATTAACTTATGTATTAAGTTGGACGATCACCTTCGGGAGTTCAGCAAGCGGACACCGGGAGGCGCTGGGTGGCGGACTGGATTACCGGCCCTGGAGTGGAAGGGGACGGACCCGCGGTCAGCGGAAGAGGAGGAGCAGCCGATGCAGTTAGGCGGAGCACGGTTGAGCTCCACAGATTGGAGGAAGAGACGCCAGACGGGTGAGTGTTTTGCATGTGGAAAGAAGGGACATTTTGCTGACGCATGCCCCTCTCGGGGAAACGACCAGGCCCGTCAGTAGCTGTGGGAGTACTGACGGGTGCGACCATGAACATTGCTCCCCATCTGAGTTGTTCTGCTAAGTTGGTTTTTCAATCTCACACTCACCAGTGCCGTGCATTAGTGGACTCTGGAGCTGAACAAAATTTTTTGGATGAATCGCTCGCTAGGCAGTTGGGCTTCCCCGCGGTTCCTCTCCGGGAGCCTCTTCAGGTTTCAGCTCTTAACGGCAGCCCGTTAGCGGCAATAACCCATCGCACTGTCGATCTGACTTTAGTTCTTTCTGGTAACCATGTTGAGAGAGTTTCCCTGTTTCTGTTTAAAGCCCCCGGCACCCCATTGGTCTTGGGGTTCCCATGGCTCAAACAGCACAATCCGCAGATTGACTGGGCTCAGGGACGCGTGATAGGCTGGAGCGAGTGGTGCCATGAACATTGTTTACGTGCAGCGGTGCCCAGTTTAGTGCCCCTAAATCCGGCAGCTCAGGTGAAGGCACCCGATCTCTCAGCCGTCCCTCCAGAGTACCACGACCTGGCTCAAGTATTCAGCAAAGACCTAGCA
The DNA here is from genome assembly GCF_965226115.1 of Aulonocara stuartgranti. NCBI lineage: Eukaryota > Metazoa > Chordata > Actinopteri > Cichliformes > Cichlidae > Aulonocara > Aulonocara stuartgranti. The sequence goes on from NC_138951.1 coordinate 25,780,391, forward strand.
GTGTCTCTCCCGCCTCATCGCCCTTATGATTGCGGGATAGATCTGCACCCTGGCGCCCCATTACCCACCAGCCGGCTTTACAGCATCTCAAAGCCTGAACGTGAGACGATGGAGCGCTACATTACAGACTCTCTCGCTGCCGGCTTAATTCGCCCATCTACATCCCCTCTGGGGGCTGGATTCTTCTTTGTACAGAAGAAGGACAGGTCTCTCCGCCCCTGTATTGATTTTCGGGGCCTGAACAAGATCACCGTCAAGAACAGATATCCCCTCCCTCTTCTTGTCTCAGCGTTTGAACTACTCCAAGGGGCGACTATCTTCTCCAAACTCGATCTCCGTAATGCATACCACCTGGTTCGTGTTCGTGAGGGGGATGAATGGAAGACGGCGTTTAACACCCATTTGGGGCACTTTGAATATCTGGTCATGCCATTCGGACTCACCAACGCCCCCGCTGTCTTCCAAGCAATGGTTAATGATGTGCTGCGTGACTTTATTAATCATTTTGTGTTTGTCTATTTAGACGACATTCTCATCTTCTCTAAGACTCGAGCCGAACATGTGAAACAGGTGCGACTGGTGCTGCAGCGTCTGCTGGAAAATCGACTTTTCGTCAAGGGTGAGAAATGCCAGTTTCATGTTCAGTCTGTGCCGTTTTTGGGGTTTATTGTGGAGGAGGGGCGGCTACGAGCCGATCCTGCTAAGGTGAAGGCAGTGGTGGAGTGGCCCGAACCCAAGACGCGTCGAGAACTGCAAAGGTTTATTGGGTTCGCCAACTTTTACAGGAGGTTCATCAGGAACTTTAGCCAGGTGGTTTCTCCCCTCACACAACTCACTTCTCCCAAACTGCCCTTTCTATGGTCTAGTTCCGCGCAGCAGGCATTTGCTCGTTTGAAACAACTGTTTTCCTCTGCTCCCATTTTGATCCAGGCTGACCTCACCCGACCATTTGTGGTGGAGGTGGACGCATCGGATTCGGGGGTGGGGGCCGTTCTCTCCCAGCGGGTGGGTGGCAAGCTGCATCCATGTGCCTACTTCTCTCGACGGCTGACCCAAGCGGAACAGAATTACGACGTGGGCGATCGGGAGCTCCTCGCCATCAAGCTGGCCCTGGAGGAATGGAGGCACTGGTTGGAGGGAAGTGAACACCCCGTTGTGGTTTGGACGGACCATAAGAACTTGGCGTATATCCAGGCAGCTAAGCGTCTTAACGCACGTCAAGCCAGGTGGGCCCTGTTCTTTACATGTTTCAATATCACTATAACCTACAGACCAGGATCACGCAACACGAAACCCGATGCTCTCTCACGCCAATTTGCACCACACACGGATGACGGAGAGAAGCAGAGACCCATTCTGCCCGCCACATGCGGTCCGGGGCAAGGTTATACACTGGGCCCATACAGCAAAGTTCTCCTGCCACCCTGGTAAGAACCGCACCGTGAGTTTCCTGCGACGTTTGTTTTGGTGGCCCTCTCTTCTCAGGGATGTTCGGGACTACGTTGCGGCCTGCCCTACCTGCGCTCGCAATAAGACCCCCAGTGCCCCCCAGGCCGGTCTCTTGCACCTTCTGCCAGTCCCCAAGCGCCCCTGGTCGCATGTTGCTTTGGATTTTGTCACTGGTCTACCGTCGTCATCAGGTAACACGACCATACTAACTGTTGTAGATCGTTTTTCCAAGGCGGCGCACTTTGTGGCGTTGCCCAAACTCCCGACTGCCTTAGAGACGGCTCGGCTCCTTACCGAGCATGTTTTTCGGTTACATGGGATTCCACAAGACATTGTTTCTGATCGGGGCCCCCAGTTTACTTCCCGGGTCTGGAGGGCGTTTTGTTCAGGACTAGGGGCCTGTGTGAGTTTGTCTTCAGGTTTTCATCCTCAGACGAACGGTCAGGCGGAGAGGGCGAATCAGGAGTTGGAAACCATGTTACGCTGTGTGGTTTCCTCGAACCAATCCACCTGGAGTGACCAGTTGGCTTGGATTGAGTACGCCCACAATTCCAGCACGTCGGCAGCCACTGGTGTGTCTCCGTTTGAAGCGTCGCTGGGGTACCAGCCACCATTACTTGCCATCACTGAAGGTGAGCTGGCCGTTCCCTCTGTTCAGCATCATATGAGACGCTGCAGGCGGGCGTGGCGCGCCACCAGGGCGGCTCTGTTGAGGACGACGGCGCAGAATAAGAGGTTGGCCGATCGTCGCCGCACTCCGGCCCCTGCCTATCGTGTTGGACAGCAGGTGTGGCTCTCTTCCAGGTATATTCCCTTACGAACTGAATCCAAGAAGTTGGCCCCGCGTTTTATTGGGCCCTTTTCGATCCAAGCTGTGTTGAATCCGGTGTCTGTTTGTTTGGCCCTTCCTCGCAACATGAGGATTCATAATGTGTTTCATGTTTCCCAGGTGAAACCGGTCCGGACCAGCCCTTTGTGCCCGCCTTCCAGGCCCCCGCCACCCGCCCGGGTTGTTGCCGGCGCTCCTGCTTATGCCATCACGCGGATTATGGATGCCAGGCGTCGCGGTAGGGGCTTCCAGTTTTTGGTGGATTGGGAGGGGTATGGTCCGGAAGAGCGTGCTTGGGTGCCGCGGTCTGCGATTCTGGATGATGCTATGGTGAAGGAATTCTGCCGCCGGCACCCTGACAAATTTGGTCGGTCGCCGGGAGGCTCCCGTTAATGGGGGGGTACTGTCATGGCTAGACGGTCCTCACTGATCGTCTTGCCAATTTGTTGTGGTGTTTGTGTGTACTGTGTCGTGTTCTCCTCTCCATCCTGGGCATGTGTTTTTCTGCTGGAACATGTACTTCCGGAAGCCGTGGCACGGAACGGCAGTTGACCGGAGGGGAGTGTCCTAAGCTAGAATCATCGCACCTGTGCAGAATTACCTTGCCAGCGCAGACCTATTTAACGGGGCGGTTGAGTCACAACCAACGCTGGAACGTTGAACTAAACCGGGTATCGTAGTCATGATTAGCATACCCGGTTTGTGAAGGAGAGGACGTTTTCGTTATTGAGCGTGTGTTTTTTCTCGTCTGCCTCCAGGGTTCAAGGATTGGAGGAGGAGCCGGCACCAGGAGTTGTTGTGGATTATTACTGCACTGTCACTGTGAGGAGAGGTCGCCGTATCACTGCACTGCCCTTTTTGGATTATAGACTCGAACTGTTAACTCACCTTTTCACTGTAAATAAATCCACTGTCATTCTGCAAGGAGTCTCGCACCTGAGTCCTTTAATCCAATTCACCATGACAATGAGTGTATGCACTCACTCCAAGAACCGTATAATTATAAATATGAGTGTGGTGAAAGTTGGGCAGCACGCTAACGTATTTTGTCCACTCTGTGTGCTCGTACGGGTCTAACCCTTTCACTCGATTGATTTTTTCCTCGTATCTTTTCTTTGACTTTTCATAAAGTCTGTCTTTGTACGGACCGGCATTGTTCTCCTTTGTTGTGTACATAACTTTTTTGGGGCACAAAGATAAAGCAAGACGGTATTGGAACCGGAGAATGAACGTTTTGCGGTGCTGCAAATGCTTGCGTTTGATGCGGTACTTGGATTGTTTTGCCACGAGTTCCCGGCATGCAATGCGCGAAAGTCACGTGGTCTGTCAAACTCTATGTATTAACGAGAAGTGAAAGAAGGAAAATGAGAAGAGAAGGGAAAAAAAAGGGGGGGCATGAATATATATATAGCCTGAGGCCGGAAGGGGCGTGAATGAGGCGTGGTCCCGCTCCTGAAATTGATGATGATAGGTGGTGGTTCAGGAGCATTCAGACCCGCACTAGCAGACACAGAGATAGTTTCTACCCACAAGCCATCAGGCTTTTGGACTGCTGACATTCTGCACACACTATTACACACTCACTACAACTACTGGACTCTACACACACTGTCACTTTAACCACTTTAAAATCCTCACTGCGCAAGTTTTTTTTCACAAAATGTAAATACCAAATAACTGTCTTAAATTCTCTTAATATTTTATAGTTTAGTATTTTGTTATTTGTTGCTGTAGTTGTAGTTGTTGTCGCCTTGTTCATGTAAAGCTGAGGAGAATGAGCCAAAGAATTTCGTTACGGGTAAATGTGGCTACACTGTTTATCTGTATATGACAATAAAACTTGAAACTTATAATACTAGTACTGTTTGCAGGAGTTGATGTACGTTATGGTACCTGCATGGAGACGACTTGGGAGAAAATAGCCTCAGGAACAGCCAGCAGGACGGAAAGCAGCCAGATAGAAACAGCTTTCAGACACGTCCAGAAGACAGCGCTGGATGTCTGGATGTCCATGGGGTTTACTATGGCCTTATACCTGCAAGGGATGGGGGAAATGTCAGTAAAACGTTTATGGAATAAAACAATAAGAACATGATAAAACACTTTACATGTACCCAGGTAACAAAAACAGTTAACTTATTTAAAATCTTATGTGAAAGAAAAACATTTACAGCCCAGTTCACACTTTAAAACGGGCACAAGCTGCTCTTCATTGTGGACACTGATGAAACATCAGGGTAACAGCAGCAAACTTAAAGTCTTACACTTTCTCCACAAGTAGCTCGCTCCCTCACTGCTCCTCTCCAGTCTTTTCATTCTTCCCATTTTCAGCTACCTGATTCCTCACACCTTCCAAACTCCCCTCATTCCAATGATGCAGTAATTGTCCATGTAATTGTAACATGCCCAGCCATCCAGCTAAGGAAATCGCACAAAGTTGATTCTGTTCATCTGGACGTAGCATTTTCAGCGGGAGAAACATTTTGTCTCTCATCCAAGTGACTTCTTCAGTCTCAAGACTGCAGAACACAACATTTTCAGTCATTTGTAGATTTATGTTTAGCATCAATAACTTTTAGATTTGTTTTCTGTGTGATTTTCAGTCCATCACATCACTGTGGACGAATTCAAGCTCACTTTTCTGTGGCATTATGTTAAAACACACCTAAACACTCCAGATCAGCAAACTGCAAAAACATTTACAGTTTTACTTATGCCTGTTAAGGATCAACTAACCAAATGCATTTACAGGTATTTGCTCCCTCCTTACAGTAAGGGTTTCTTTGTCTACACAGAGACAAAGAAACTGAAAACTGTTTTCACATAGCTGTATGTCTCAGTCTCTGCACACAGGGATGAAGAAACATGGAGATTTGCTTTTGTAGTCATAACAGCTAAAATATTCATACTTTAAGGCTTGTTTGAAGGGTGGGAATTTATTTAAATGACTGTAAACATCAACTAAATAATTCAGGGGTTAACTCTGTTTGCTGTGTAGCTGCTGGTTGGAGGAATGATGTCAAATGTTTAAGTTGGTGTTCATTTTATCCAACTTCCAAAGGACAATGTGAGACATCTGCAGGCGTTTTCATTGGCTTCTGGTGTCTGACAGCATTATCTCAATGATAATCACATACTCCTGGCTCTCTGTTATCATATACCTGCTGCAGCTTCGGTGTCCTTTCCTCTCTGATCAGCTGCCAGGTTTTGCCTCCCTGCCTGTTTCTTGACTTTTCTCCTGCCCTTTTGCTCCACTCCCTTCTGATTCCTGCCACTCTCACACTGACTGAAGCTCATCCACTCACTTTGCCCCTCGGTCATTTCTACCTGTTTTTAAAAGTAGTTTCAACTTCCTATCTGCCGCTGTCATGCATTTGATGACTGCACTGCACAGACAGATTAACATCCCAGTGAAACTGGAAGATAATAACGTTAAGAGAGATGCACCTCATCTGAACAATGAAATGAACTCTTATCAGTCTAAGATGCAAATAATATAATTTGACCTACTGTTCACTTCTAAATATTTACAACCCTCAGATAGATATAGATATATAGATATATATACTTTATTTTTTTACATTTCACACTTTCTACACATCAGTATTTACCTCTTCAACCTCTTTGATGAGAACATATTCATCAGAAAGAACTCATAGTGATAATTAAGATTAGCCACTGCAATATTGTTAGACCTCATCATTATAATGCTGAGGATGGTCAGGTCTCATATCAGGCACACTTTACAATTACTAACAATCTGTTTTAGAATGCAACACCAAAATCAAGAGTAAAACTGTGTTCCAATAAGGGCAACAAGATTAGACCCGTTAGTGCTACAACACCTAGGCTCAGAGTTACAAATCATCTATGAATGAAGACAAATATGAACTCACAGTACTGAGTGAACAATCAGCTAAAGAAAATCCACACAGGAGCTCAAAAGACTACCAAAACAAAACAGGAAGTGAGGAACTATAACTAACCAGGACAGTGCAGACACATGAAAACACTTAACCCTCCTGCCATCCTTTAAAAAACTCACACCCATCACCCTAGGGACCATTCTCAGCCACGCCATAAAAAGACCATATATCCATATTTTATTCCACTTTAAATTAGCCAACCTTGTAAAACTACTTCTCCCTGAAATATTCATGTAAAGTTTTAATTATATTTTCGTTGTTTTAACCCTTCAAATCCCAGTGTTATTACATGAGCGCCCTGTGTTATAAGCCCCAAAAAACAAAAAACGAAACTAAATATTTCCACAAAAAACCAGTTGAAGTAATATGTGATTGTCATTATAAGTAGGCCTTTAGATGGACCAAAGATTGGCACCAACATACATTTTGACCTGCCATTATTTTTTTTGCATTTTTTTTGCAATTTAAAAATTAAAACTTCAAGGCCCTGAGTCTTCATTGACATCCAAGAAAAGAAAAAATAAAATCATATGATGATAATTTGGGGTTGAAAAATAGCGTTTATAATGGAAGTCAATGGGCAGAAAATGGTCCCCAGGGTGATGGGTGTGGGGATTTCTGCTGCTCAGCCATTTTAGGCTGATTTAAGGAATTCACACTGGAATATTAACATTGACAGGTAAAAACTATCCTGTGGCAAGTTTGGTTATATTCCACTGAACACAGTGGAAATGGCAGCCATTTAACACATAGCAGTGGCACAAAAAGGTCCCAAGAAGGCAGGAAGGTTAACATAGGCAAAATGACAGAATAGAGACACACAAAGAACTTGACACTTAAAGACAAAGAGTGCATCACAATCAAAAGCAAACACAAGCAACAAACACATAGGAGCATTAACACCACACCCATTAGAGACAGTTAAAATGTTAAAATATGTTCAACAAAGAGTGTATTTCTTTCCTTGGTATGTTTAATCAGAGTGTTATAGCTAAACATGTAATGAAGGCTAAAGAAAAAGGACAATAAACACAATGCTTTTTCATTTAAATGTATTTATATTCTCTATCCGCTACTTTCATATGTGCATCAGATAAACTGTTGATGACGCTCCTTGTGTGACATTAAAACCTTCCACAAGAAGAGATCACTTAAAGAAAACATGTGCTCAACACAAATCTTGTAACTTTTGTTTTTATGCTTATCAAGATATTCCAGCTTTTCCACATCAGCAAAGCATTAAAACGTCTTTCATATTCTATTTGAAAATGGTCATAAAACAGCTGGAAACAGAGCTAATGCAAGCACAATGACGCATACTTCCTCCGTGCGGTGCCTGTAAAGAGTCTCCCTCTATTGAAGCAAACAATGCTGAAAAAAATGGGCTCATTGCTGAAGGTAAGCGGTACCCCCGACCCTGTTAGTCTTCATCAAACTCATACAAACACAGGTGAAGCACTTTGCAGCAGGTCTGAAGAGTACACCTCCAATGGTGTATTGCTTCCCTGTGCAGTAGAAGCAGTTTAGTCCAACCTGTGGCCGTGAGGAGGAAGTCCAACAGTGGATGCGAGGGACTGAAGGATTCAGCCCTGAAATGATTTTGTATTATTCTGCAAAATGAACAGAATACTAAAAAAAACTATTTAACTATTTCTATGAAAACACAATTTCAAATTAGACATCAAGGTCCTGCCACTGTGCAAAGACTACAAATCATTACTGCATTAACCATTGATCACACTTCATATTTTCGCACTGAATGCAAACATAAATCATTTAATAACCACATCATTTTCTTTTGCTGGCATTAGTGGCTCCAGTCTCTTTGTTACTTAATGAGAAACCACATCATCCATCGGGTGGCAGGGGAGGGGACGCAATAGTACTTTGTCACACTAATCACAATTATTCTTTATGTGTAATCGTGGAGCTGAATTTTAAATTCCTCATTAGGCCAAGCAGATCAGTCATTCAGCTGACAGGGACACAGCAATTTTTTTTTTGACACTGTAATTTTTATTGATAGTTTTGTCACAGTTTAAACATAAACATGTATTGCATTACAGGAGAAATAACCATGCAAGCACACAGTCAAAACAAACAGAACTAAAGCAAACAAAAGGTGTGGGTGCCAATTCTAATCAACTACCGTATGCATGCCTGCCTTTACTCCGCAGCATACATACTCCAGCTTATATACGTACTTTTATACGGGCATGCATCAATAGATATACAGAGTTATAGACCTTAAATGTTTTGTTCTTTTTCTTGGTGCCATAAAATGTCCACTTCTCCCACTTAGCAACGAAAATATCTTCCTTTAATCTGAAAATGTAAGTCATTTTTTCCATTGCATAGATTTCTCCAACAATATTTAACCAGTCTTTTGAAGAAGGCGGATCCAGTTTGTACGGGACACAGCAATTTATACCAGTGACCAACAGCCATGCGTTATTTCTCTCTAGCTGGATGAGGACGGCTGTTAGTTTTGATAGAGTTCTATGAGACTGCTGACTTTAGGTGGGGAAAATACAAATAAGCAAAACACATCTACAGAGAAACAAGAAGTGGAAGAAGTTCCACTTTATATCACCACGTTCTGTGCTTTCTCTGCATCAAAGTTAAACTTTTTTGTTTTTAACATGTGTTGATGATGCTATTTTGATAGCCCTTCTTGAAGCACAGGTTTGCATTAACTTTGCCACACTGAGTTGGTTTTAATTTTCATCATTATCTGAAATCTGTGGTGTACCCCAAGGTTCAATTTTTGATTGATTATTTTGATTTCTCTTGACACTAGTTGTCTTTGGAAATTGATCTAACATCCCATCGCATTCCCTGCTATGCAGAGGACAAAGGGATCCTTTTGTTTTAGCTTGTCCCTGGATTATCACCTGCTGAAATAGTGAAAAGAAATTGTGAAATGCTGTCTGAGGCATTTAGAGGTTATATCAGATGTCACTTTGATCTGTCCCATTAAGACCACCCTTGTCCACTAGTTTGATAGCATAAAGTTAAATAACAATTTTTTTAATAGTTTCATTTGACCTGAAAGGAGCTGCTCTGTCTTCCTTCCTCCAATTAAAAAACATTATCGATAAGTTGCTTTAACCCACCAAGGTGAAAAGAGTCAGCTTTTATTTTCTTGAGGTTACAATACTGCAGTTCATGCCACACATTTCCTGTAGGTTTTTAGAAACGATTTTCAGATTTTACTGATAACTTCTAAAGCATGTCTGAGTCCTGCCTAAAACTATAGGGCTAAAATGTTGAACCTGTGAACCAGTTTGCCTCAAATCAGTCTGGAATATTAGCAAGGTTGGTTAGCAATATCTATCAACTGAACACTTGCATCATACAGACAGACACTGGCACATTAATGCTACGTAACAGAAATAACATCCAGAAAATTCACTCATTAAAACTCCAGCAAGCAGTATTTGCCAAACAAACAGCATTAATACAGTACAGTGACTTCAATTAGCTAAATTAAACAGCCGCACCTGTTAGCTCAAACCTTAGACCTTAGCAAAAGTAAAATAAGAGATTTTTGTCATGATACGCTATGTAGCAGACAGGAAAGGATAGCTTAATTGCTAGAACTCACAGAAAATACAAAGCAAAACTGAGCCAGACATGCATCTTTTGAGCCAAAAGAAACACCCCCAGAGGAGTGCACCATGAAGAAAAACAAAGACCTTTGGAAAACTGAGGCATTAAATAGACACATGAGGTAGTTAGAAAGAAAGGACACACTGGGGAAAATGAGACACAGCTGAACAGAATCTAACAAGACAGGGGGACAAAATAAAACAGGGACACTTTACCTACTGAGCTATCCCTGTCCTTCACAGAAAGCCCACTGCAGCACATGAAAGAAAATGTTAAAAGACTTTCTGTAAAATAATAAAGAAATGACACAAGATATTTTTAGAAATGGTAAGAAATAGTGTGCAACAAGTAAATTCTTTGTTTTCCTTGTTTAATCACTGACTTTGTCTGCATCGGATTTACACTGATATTTATTTCCGAGTATCCGCAATTTAGACTTTTCCGCGGTGTATGATTCCAGCTTTTGGCGTACTGCTGTCATTCTGGAAATCATTGATTATTTTCTTAGTATTAATCACATTAAGGTCAACAAGTTTTCATTACACCACCTGAGCAGTGCAGGCAGAACACCACTATGACCTCACGGTGAACCCTGAAGAGGAGACTGCATGGCCATCAGAAAATGGCCAAGAAGTTTTGTATAAGCTGTGAGACCAGTTTTCCCGTGCTTCACTCGCGTACGTCAGTTTGAAGAGGAAAAAGAACTCCACGGGACTCCGATGTGAAAAGATGTAACAAAAATTTTTTTCCACAGTTTGCATCTTACAGGAGTGGTCAGGTTTAACTTATCCTCAACAAAATAACCTACTACGGTAGGAAAACCGTGTGGCTCTGTTCTACCCTGCTGCCGCCTATAGCTTATGCCGTGTTAACTCTTTTTCTCTCTCCCCCCTCCCGCACCACATGCCCTAATTTGCATACATCCGTGATGCCCGGATTTTACTATAAGCACGAGTCTTTAAGGCACATGTAATCATGGTACTACGTAACCAAACCAACACAGCAATAAAATAATTTTAGTTCCACCATAAACATGCATTTACTTCCTAAATTATTAATTACACAAACAAGCTTAACAACAGCGAAATATAAATACTAAAACATATGAACTATCTTAACTTGGCTCCCACAAGTTTGTAGCTATCCGTGTAGATCAGGGGTTGGGACCTCCAGGCCTCAAGAGCCAGTGTCCTGCAGGTTTTTAAACAACACCCTGGGTCAACACTCCTGAATCAAAATATTAGTTCATTACCAAGCCTCTGGAGAACTTCAAGGCATGCTGAGGAGGTCATTTAGCCATTTAAATCAGCTGTGTTGGATCAAGGACACATCTAAAATCTGCAGGACACCGGCCCTTGAGGCCTGGAGTTCCCCACCCCTGGTGTAGATGATAGAGGCAGAGGAGAAGGAACACAGGCTTGTGGAAAGCCACAGACAACCAGTTACAGAAACCTGCTGAATGCTATCAGTTAAAAAGTGTAATATATTCGATCCACAGGGGCTTTATCTGCAAATCAAAATGCTCATGTGAGATTTTGGTTTTCCAAGATGCTTATGTGCTCTGTCTAGAATGACAAACAAACTGCAGTGGATCTAATCTGACATCAATCATGAACAACCTCATCTTTTATGATTATGACTCATTCGAGGTGTGAGAGGCTCCCTCAGCCTGGAAACATTATTTAAGAAGTCGGATCTTTTTAAAAATGAGGAAAAAAAGAATTAAATGTGTTTGTCAGGTCAGCATCATCCACAGCATGTAAAGAAATGGATTCCCTTGTTTTACAAAAGCACTGGTTTATGGATGCCATTCATTTTATTCCCTGCCGAGCTGCTCTGCGCTCACCGCTAAAGTATCGTTTTTCAGTTTTATTTCGATATGGATTTTTGGCCTTTCTGGTTTCATTCCTCTCTTCTCTCAAGACAGGAGCAGGAGTATGAAAGAAAACTTTTTGGCTCCTCTCTGCAGTTAAAATCTGTCCAGGGGGGGGGGGGGGGGGACTCTCTCCTGCTTCTGTACAAAATCATCTCTACAAAGATGCTGCACTAAGTCTCTGTCCTGCTGTTGCTTGTGTTAAACTGTCAGAATGTTAATAAAAAGCAGACTTTTTCCAGAGCTGGTGTCACTGTGACCCCGTCCAGCATGTCACAGATTTGCGTTGTGACTCGGTACAGTTTCATATTCAGGACTCAAACCTGGTCTCTCTCCCCTGCTGTACATTCAGTGACTGACAGACGGGCTCAGGGGGATTTTGGACTGGTCTGCACAAAGATTCATTCATGGACCTCACACTCACCCATAAACCTTACATCATATCACTGTAGCGCACTTCATGTTTTATTAATGCAATCATTTATTTTTTATTTATGTCATATAGGAGCTCAGAGTTTAAAGCCGTGTCCCCAGGCTGAATAAGCTGGATGGCAAAAAATGGATATAAAGTACAAGATGATGCAGATGTATTTAGGATGGTTAAAATGGGGGTGCACAGATGTAACCCAAACAGAAAACATAGTTTTAGTGTGAGAAGAAGTGAGAGAATCATCTTCTGCTCTCAGGGTAGATCGTGACACAAGTTGCCCTTTTTTGAAAGTCTTAATTTGGGTGTCCAAATACAACATTTTTGGGCCATATACGCAGACGCCGTGTGCTCTGTTAGGATGTGAAATTGAATCTAAAATCTTTATTTCTTGTCTCAGGGCAAGTTTGACATCCAACATGAAATCACAAAGTATTCGGTGCCAGAAATCAGCGTGAGACCCATCTGGAAGCTTTCCGGGCATGTCAGATCGTCAATGTGAGATCAGCCAAAATTTAATCATGTTTGGTTTTTGATTTCCGTTCTGAAGTCTCCTCCCACTCGTTTTCAAGTCTTCATGTGGGACGGTCTTTGTATTTTGTTCCTTATTCTGCTTTTCAGGATTAGCTTCCATTTAGGTTTTTCAATTTCTGTTTTCAAGAGTAAGACCTCATGTTTCTTGAATAATTACCATTATTTGAGTAATGCTGGCTCTATAGCGACAGCTCTATGTCCTCAGTTGTTATTCCAGCGTTCCCGTGGCTCTCTGTGTATTGTGTCTGAGTTTTCTTGTCCTTGTTAAGTTTGGTCCTCTTATTTCCTGTTTTACTTACTTTTACTTGTTGTCAATTTCTCCCATGCCCTGTCTTGATTTTTACTTTCTATCTATTCATTTCCTTGATTGTGTTCAGTTGCCCCTTGTTTCCCTGCTGTTTTCAACTCTCCTGATTAGCCCTCAGAGTGTATAAATAGTCCTGTCTCTTCTTGTTCTTTGTCAGAGCATCTGTTTACCTGCCTTCATCGGCGGCCTGGCTAATCACTGAAATGCTAGATTTTTCCTTGTTGCTTGACTTTCCATCAACTTAATAAAAGGTCCATTTTTTGTTACTTTCTGCCTGACTTTTAGAGTCCTGAGTTTGGGCCCTCAACCTGCAATTCACAACATCATCCCAGCAGGACAGATGCTTTTCTAAAGTCTGGCTTTTATCCAGTGACTGTGAACAACAGAAGCTGTCATCACAGGTCACCTGCAGCAAAGTTCAACTCAGCTAAAGATGATTCTCAGAGTTTCTGCTGGTGTTATTTTTCAGTTTCATGCAGAGGAGAATATGATAGTTTCACCTGAGTCTCACAAGTATACTGTGACTCAAAGAGATGTGAAGATCTATGGATATATCCATGCTGATGCAAAAAGATAATTACCAGACAGAAGAGTGGCTTCATTATCAGTGCAGTGTTTTAACATAGTTTATTTGTTTCATTTCCTCTCTCTATTAACACATCCCACCAAAACTGCCGTGCTTCTGCAGATTTAGTTTGTTGGGATCAGATCACTCTAATTAAAAATAAGTATATTTAGTGGCTGGACTACATATTTTTCTAGGTTATCCTCTGACAGGGGTCATCGTCCATAAAACCAATAAAACAGAGCTTTTAGTGGTAAATCATCTTTTCCTAAACCTTTAAAGAAGGATTGACTGTTGCATGCTCAGTCATTCAAGTAAAGAAACCCCATCAACGTCTAAAATGTCAGAGAACAAGACACCAATAAAGCAACTGTAGTGAGAACTGTGTTTGTTAACTTACTGAAACCTTTTGGAATAAACTTTTTGAAAAATCTCCAGAGAGCAGTTATGTGTCCCTCAAACACAGACCAAAACACCACAATGTAATTTCCAGGAAAACAGGTTGTGTAATTATGAGTCAACTCCACTGCAGAGTACAATATCAACAATGTCTGATTTAATTTCTGCTTTAGAAGATAAAAACAAACTGAGTGGGAACCTTCAGCATTTATCTCAGTTGTTTATACAGAACAAGTCTGAAGAGACTCTCACGCTACCAGCGACCTTCTGCTTCTGAAACCCTTCATTCATCACATCTGCTGGATTCATACCTGCTTCATGTTATTCTAAACTTTAATCTATTGAGATTGACACAATGCTTCACATTCATTTACGTCAGGAAGCTGTTGTTGGTAAGAGCAGTGTGGTGGTGCAGTTTCAAGTTGAGAAATGACTTGAGAGGCGCTCAGTGCATCACACTGTGAAGCAAACAGATTTTCAACAAGTCTGTCCAGCAGCCAGATTTTCTCTTGCTGGCTGACTGTTACTTGGCTCATTTCTACCTTCCCTCCACAGATGGATTCTGTAATCAGCTAAACATCTCCACGGTTGTGCGTGGATACTGTATTTTAGCATTCTCACAACTAACAGAGGAGATGGCACATACGAAGCAAAATGTTGACAAGCTAATCTTGTCAAGTTTTTATTTGTTGCCGCTACATAGGCTGAACATCTCATTGCACCTCCTAGGCCAGAGTGGACTTGGAGGGAGAAAAATCTTTGGAGAGATGAAACCAAGATGAACTGGGCAGAGAAAGTATGGAGAAGGAGAGAAGAATGTCACATCATCTGTCAAAGTCTCCTCCCACTCATTTTCAAGTCTTCATGTGTGACAGCCTATCATGCCAGAGCGTGTAAGGCTGTCACCAGAGCCAGTGGAGTCCAGTCATTAGTACCAATGTGACTGCTGATAGAAGCAGGGAAAGGTTATATTTAAGATATCTGGCCAATCAAAATCATCTGACTTTGGACTGCAGCGTTTTAGATAAGAGTAGTCATGTGACCTTTTTTTCCTATTTTATAAAGCTGTTTGTCACCAAACGTCATTAACCAGAGAAAGCACTCCAGTTCTAGAGTTTTACCTTTTCCCCTATCACTCATACAGTTAAGTCTTATTTCAGAACAGATTCAGTAACAGGACACATTAAAATAAACCTGTTATGAATATACGAAAGGAAAAATGTAGGAAATAAACACTGACAAGCTCTCAAGAATATTTTAAGAATAGACTAAAATATATATATTTAAAATATTCTCTTAGAAATTAGCTAAATTTAGAAGAGAACCTAAAAATTATTTAAATACCAGTAAATTCAGAATAAAATATGTTAATAATTTTTAAAGTCAGTTAAAAACCAAGATGTTATACTTCTAGTTCAGCTTTTGAAGAGATGGCTCCACACTTTCTTCAAGCACTTTGTTATGATGGAGAATTCAAAGCTCGGTCCCTCAGGGAGCAAAGCAACTTGAAACCAGAACATTTCCACCACTGCAGGTGCTACGAGGTTCTTGCATGAATAGATTTTCTGCTGTGAGGCTGCGAAACAACTGCACGAGGGAGAAGTTTTCTGACAGAAAAAACACAAAATATCCGCTAACAGCTTGAAAAGACTGTGAATGGTGGCCTGTCTTTGAGTTAGCCCTTTGACAGACTGACGACCTGTCCAGGGTGTAACCCGCCTCTTGCCCTATGGCAGCTGGGGTTGTATCCAACCCTTCCACGACCCTGAATGAGACAAGTGGAAGAAAAGGAAGTCAACAACTTCTAAAGGTAACGATGGATAACTAACTGTTGGTCTCACTTGGGCCCAAAGCCCTGACTCCTGGTTGAAAGTGCTTTATTTGACATCCATCTACTGAATACATACGCTTCACTACTGTTTCTCCCACTGTGGGATGAGCTACGTCTGTACTTTCCCAACGTCTTTTTCCCTCTGGATGCATGCTGTGACATCACATGCCTGTGATTAGAATAGCAATTCTGAAGCTGGAGTTAAAGTAAAAAGGGGTCAGCTGCCAAACATGTCTGCTATAACTGCGACCACACACATGATTCATCTGTCCAGAGGTCATTATTCACAATCAAGATTATGGGCTTGCAAGACTGGAAAATTATACATAATCACAAAATTACATGTAAATGACATAATGCTATATATGACATGATTTCAGATTTCTCTTAGGTTAATATGGGTGATAATCATGCTGAAACAATGACGACTGCTCCTTTCATCTGTGGCAGTTGTGTCACAAACATTCAACAAAAAGGCAACTCCTCTGCGATTTGTTTCTCAGAAGCCCCTCAGAAATGTATCTCAAAGCCACAGGACACCAGCACGTTTAATCTTACCTTCAGATTCCTAATTAAACAACACTGAGCAATCCCAATCTGCGCCCTTTCAAAGTGCAGACATATGATAAATGGTAAATGGCCTGTATTCGTATAGTGCTTTACTTAGTCCCTATGGTCCCCAAAGACATATGATAAAACAGTTTTTCTTCAAGTCATGCCCCACAAAAATAATTTAATCTCTTAACTAAAAGCTTTGAGGGTCATGAGTAGATTTTAGAGGAAATGTTTGGCTCTGAATATAACCGATACACACAGCTCCAGACTTCGAAGACTTGACACTTTCCCTTAAAGTTCAAGTTTTAAAAATAGATCCTTTCTCAGCAGGATGAGCACACCTTCTGTCTGCAGCATGATGGACTTAAAATGAACACTTCCATGCCTGAATGACACTAAAAACACAATTATGGTCGACTCTGAGCGCCAAGCTTTGACTTTGAAATCATTCTGTTTGTTCTCGCACGACTTCATCTGCTGACCACCGAGGACCATAAACGTCACCTGAAGCTCTTCTGTGTCTCTGCAGCAGATACACGGTTCTTTGTTCCATTAACAGTTCTTGACATCCATACATGGCCTTTACATGGCCCCTCCTACCAAAACACAAGTTACTACAGCAACTACACCAAGAACATCCACAAGTTATGTTTTTTTTAAGGATTTGTTATGAAGCTATAATTGCATCCCAGAATACCTCCAACACTCTCAGCGTGTGAAGGAGGCAATTTCCTGGACTTTGCCGCCCCACTGATAAAACCACAATGCTGGTCAGTCGTGAGTCATCCTGCGGCTGCATACACTGACCAGCTGCTGTGTGAATTTGTCCTCACACAACAGTAAATCATCCTCTTCAGACACATTTATACAACTGGAAATGCTTGTTGAGTTTAGTGCGGCGAGTCGCGTGACCTGGCTTCTGTGAGAGCAGTCTGCAGTTCGGGCTTTGCGGTTCGAGGTGCTGTGAAGGACCAAAGCTAAAGAAAAGGTGCTTTCACTGACACCGAAATAAAACTGTCAATAGTTTTACAGTCAGCAGAGGAAGACTGAAGACGTGGACTGGAAAATAAATAAATTGTTGTTTTGACTCGGGCAGCCTCAGAGAGAAGGGGGAAAAGTGTAAAGGCCCTTTGAGAGAAGCGAAGAAAGCAACACCTTAAAAAATAAATCAGTCAAGCCAGCATGGGTCCTCCCCCAGAAATGTCATTATTCAGCAACACAGTTGTCGACCAGCTGTGGGTTTTTGGTCCAACACAAGCTGCATGTCCTTGTCAGCTGCTCAGAAGTTCAAAAAGACATCAGACAGAATTAAAACCTCCCGTTCGGCTCCCAATCGATCATCTGTCCTCCATTTTAAAGGCATTTTTTTTCTTTTTTTAGGGCTGCCATTGCTCGCATCCTTGTTTCAGCCCACTTTTCAACCAGTCAGCATTAAGCTGCACAAAGCGTAGTCCACACTGAGCTACAGGCTGCTGGGGTTTTGGACAACTGCACACAAGCATGGTAGGGTAAGTTTGAAAGTGCCCTGCGTAGGCAAATACGTATACAAACTGATATGTATGCTGAGCCACGAGTCACAACAAGAAGGCAGCTCACGCGTAGATGTTGTACTGACTAAGCTTTTAGTTTAGTCCTGGGGTTAGTATCTTGCCCAAGGATATACGGCACGCAGACTCGAGCAGCCAGGGATCGAATCAACAACCTTCTGATTAGTAGGTGATCTGCCTCCTGGTGGCAGGTTAAAAATAAGATGTCAGACTTTCATTCGTGCATCTCTGGATGGATGTGAAGTGATGGATAAGGATAAGCTTTATTTGTCGGTTGCAGTTGCCTGCAACTGAGATGACAGACCTAGTCGACCATACATACAATATACAAACTTTACATTGGGGAGACAGGTCAGGCTAAGTAGCAAAAAAGGATAGACAATGAAATATGTGTTACATATACAGTGGGGCAAAAAAGTATTTAGTCAGCCACCGATTGTGCAAGTTCCCCCACCTAAAATGATGACAGAGGTCAGTAATTTGCACCAGAGGTACACTTCAACTGTGAGAGACAGAATGTGAAAAAAAAATCCATGAATCCACATGGTAGGATTTGTAAAGAATTTATTTGTAAATCAGGGTGGAAAATAAGTATTTGGTCAATAACAAAAATACAACTCAATACTTTGTAACATAACCTTTGTTGGCAATAACAGAGGTCAAACGTTTACTATAGGTCTTTACCAGGTTTGCACACACAGTAGCTGGTATTTTGGCCCATTCCTCCATGCAGATCTTCTCGAGAGCAGTGATGTTTTGGGGCTGTCGCCGAGCAACACGGACTTTCAACTCCCGCCACAGATTTTCTATGGGGTTGAGGTCTGGAGACTGGCCACTCCAGGACTTTCAAATGCTTCTTACGGAGCCACTCCTTTGTTGCCCGGGCGGTGTGTTTTGGATCATTGTCATGTTGGAAGACCCAGCCTCGTTTCATCTTCAAAGTTCTCACTGATGGAAGGAGGTTTTGGCTCAAAATCTCACGATACATGGCCCCATTCATTCTGTCCTTAACACGGATCAGTCGTCCTGTCCCCTTGGCAGAAAAACAGCCCCATAGCATGATGTTTCCACCCCCATGCTTCACAGTAGGTATGGTGTTCTTGGGATGCAACTCAGTATTCTTCTTCCTCCAAACACGACGAGTTGAGTTTATACCAAAAAGTTCTACTTTGGTTTCATCTGACCACATGACATTCTCCCAATCCTCTGCTGTATCATCCATGTGCTCTCTGGCAAACTTCAGACGGGCCTGGACATGCACTGGCTTCAGCAGCGGAACACGTCTGGCACTGCGGGATTTGATTCCCTGCCGTTGTAGTGTGTTACTGATGGTGACCTTTGTTACTTTGGTCCCAGCTCTCTGCAGGTCATTCACCAGGTCCCCCCGTGTGGTTCTGGGATCTTTGCTCACCGTTCTCATGATCATTTTGACCCCACGGGATGAGATCTTGCGTGGAGCCCCAGATCGAGGGAGATTATCAGTGGTCTTGTATGTCTTCCATTTTCTGATGATTGCTCCCACAGTTGATTTTTTCACACCAAGCTGCTTGCCTATTGTAGATTCACTCTTCCCAGTCTGGTGCAGGTCTACAATACTTTTCCTGGTGTGCTTCGAAAGCTCTTTGGTCTTGGCCATGGCGGAGTTTGGAATCTGACTGTTTGAGGCTGTGGACAGGTGTCTTTTATACAGATGATGAGTTCAAACAGGTGCCATTCATACAGGTAACGAGTGGGGGACAGAAAAGCTTCTTACAGAAGACGTTACAGGTCTGTGAGAGCCAGAGATTTTCCTTGTTTGAGGTGACCAAATACTTATTTTCCACCCTAATTTACGAATAAATTCTTTACAAATCCTACCATGTGGATTCATGGATTTTTTTTTCACATTCTGTCTCTCACAGTTGAAGTGTACCTCTGGTGCAAATTACTGACCTCTGTCATCATTTTAAGTGGGGGAACTTGCACAATCGGTGGCTGACTAAATACTTTTTTGCCCCACTGTAACACAACAATTCAGGAGAAAAAAAGGATTTCTGCTCATAATGACTCAACAAGGAAGGAGGTCTGCTGAGGAGGAAATTTTAGTTTTACATTTTAAATTAAAATTTTATTTACATTTTCTTTTTTTTCCTTTTTTTTGGGGGGGAGAGTATTTTTTGGGTGAAATGGCTGGAAGAAAAAGATTTCTCTTGCAAGCTGAAGATCACTTTAATCACTTCTTAAATACTCCACTTCAGCAGCCTTTTGCTCTCCTGAGACCTTTTACCCTTCAGAATAAGTTACGTGATACTGTTGACCCACTTCATCAGATGATTTTATGATCACGTCACAAATCAGATCAGCAGATTTTCTCTTGTTGTTTTTTAATTCCACTTTTCAGGACTCCTGCTGCCGGTGCTTCGGTGGCAGGCGGTTGAAAGAAAAATCAAATCCACAAACAAAGGGTGAAAGAAATACTTTCTTCCTCTTCAGCTTAGCTTTGATTTCTTTCCCTGCCAATCCTTGATCACACAAACCCATCCTCCTGGGCTGCAGGGGCTGCTCTCTGTTATCAGGAGGCTATGACATTTGATTCCTGACTTCTGCATTTGCTGCTCCTTATTTTCAGCTCAGAGTCACGCGCTCACCAAGAAACACAGACCATCATCTTCTGTCTACACACAAAAACGAAAGCTTGTTTATTGATGGCGCCTCTATGTAAGGGCTGCACAGCATCTAATAAAGGATTCTTTGGAATCCAGAATTCCTCCTGGAATCAAACTGGAAAACTGCACCATGGTTAGTTTTCAAGCAGCTTTCTTAATATTTTCATAGATGAGCTTTTTCTCGTGCTGTAATTATCACTGCATCATTACTGGAGCCAAACCTCGTGACACAGTCCTCATTTGCCCCTCAGTGCTGAATCAGGCTGATGTTATTACACGTTAATTAGTCCCATCATGGTTTAAGTACTGAGTTTAAGTTACAGGACCACCAAAGAGAGACTGCAAAAGCTTGCTAGGAATTCCTGGAGGGAGGAAACGGTGCCCTAGCACCCCATTCCCCCCCCCCCCCCCAGTGTTCACTGTTTAGAAAGGGGCGGGGTAGTTTTTACCATTACATTCAGCATTAGATTCAATGGCTATGGGAGTTCATTGTTTCTGCTCACAGATGGATTTCCTCTGAGGTTCAGTTTCTTATATAAAACTTCATAAATGCATGAAATCCAGCTCCCTGTGTGCATTTGAAAACACAGCTAAACATCAAGTCTAATATTCTGTCATGGCTGTCCTGCTGAAGGTCAGCGATCTCTCCATTTTTTATGAGGGTCAGACCTGAAAAAAACTTTTTTTTTCCCACTCAGAGGATTTCTAGTTCCAACGTTATGGAATTTGCTTGTGTACATGACAAAAAATGAGGAGGCTGACCTGCCAGGTGAACACCTGTGAACTATTATGCATGCACACTCTGCATTTCCAGCTGACACATGGTATAGTTTCTCCAAAATCCACCACAGAACTTCACATTTATGTGCTAAAGGGGGGGGGACCCTGAGAGCTCTGTAAACCAGTCAGATGTCAAAGACGTTCCTGCAGGAGTGCATGGACGTTTGGTAGGGTTGGATGTACACAGAGCTCTGTGGATGGCTGCTCGGTGAAGCCTTGACATTTCTTCAATCGTCCATGCTAAATGAAAGGTTGCCTGATAATGAGGACCTAAAACCAGCAAAGGTTTCTGCCTCTGAGTGTTGGCAACAGACAGGCTGAGGGAAAAAAAACAACTAGTTTTTAATGTGTTCTCACATACTGCGATGTTCAGAGCTTTACAGCCTCTGACCAGCTTTCTGTTGAAGAGTTTGGGCCCCCGGCACCGATCGCCTCATAGGTTTGAGGATTGAAGGGGGTACTTCTGTGCATCATCTTGACGGGAAACGATCTAGGCTCCAATAGCCACTCCAATCACCATGCTAATTATGCATTAGGCTTGTTATCCTCTTCAAGGACCTTCAGGCGAGTTAGGAGCCATTATGAGCTCGTTAGTGGCCTTTAGGCTCGTTAGGGGCTCATTAGAGGCCATCAGGGTCAGACACACAGCTGGATCGCTACTCGCAGCTGTGCGATCAGGAAATGAGTTTCCAGTTAACATGCTGATATCATGGTGTTTCAGAGGGACGACGACCACGTCTGCTGGTAAATAAACGGGAACAGGAGCCCCTGCAGGGCTTCTGATTACAGAGGCTTCCTTTCACGTCATCGAAGGAAATTATTCATTCATTTAGTCCAAGTCACCTTCAGTTGTTTCAACAGTTTTTTAAAGAGAATATCCAAAACAGAGCGATCTGTGGTCAGTGAGATGATCACCACATTCTCCAAACCTAAACTAAACCATTTTTGTACCCACGCGTTTTAGGAAATTATTAATCACATCAGAAAACACCCATACTGCATGACAACCATTTCTAGGACCTAAAATATTCATAGATTTCATATAAAATCTGCCGTCTGCTTCACTCTGTCCCTATAGGCAAATTCTACACAAATGGACCTCATAGAGCTTATTATTGGACGGATGGATGGATGGATGGATGGATGGATGGATGGATGGATGGATGGATGGATTATTATTATTGGACCACATTATTTATGCCATTACTTTTAGATTTAAAGTGCAGTAACTGGAGTCTGTGTATAGCCAAATTATAGATTTTACTTATTTTAAGATAAGATAAGATAAGATAGAACTTTATTAATCCCTCGGGTGGGTTCCTCTGGGAAATTCGATTTTATCACCATTATTGCTTCTATATTTAGGTTGAATTAAAAAAAACGTGATAAGTTCGTTAAGTAGTTAAGCAGTCCCTCTAAAGTGTACAATGCTGGTGTGATAGATGGTACAAACCCATAAACCATAGTAGGATGAAGGTACAATCAGGTAGTTGCATCTTTGGGTCTGCTGAGGTCATCATCAAACAACGAGTGGATGTCCACGTGCCTATCAGTTTTTTGCAGCTACACAGACTTGTCCAGAGAGCAGCTCTGCTCCTCAGGTGAACTGTCTGCATCTACAACAGAGTATAATCACCATTCAGTGCCTCAGTCACGAAGGCCTACAGAAAGTCTGGCAGTTATAGCAATCTGTTAGGGATGGCAGCAGTCACAGGTAGGCTTCCAGTGTAGCAGTGCATGCCTCTTTGCAACCAGTTTCATACAACGACTGCAGGATAGTCAGGCAAACACGCGTCTTTCCATTACAGTCGATGGTTCGAGACAGATAGGTCTCCTTGCCTGTGTGACTGAGGCCTGTGATACTCAATGAACAGTGCAACAAGATCTCAGTCTTCCTTGACTCGTGCATATTTGGCCTCCTGCACGCTTCTGTAGACATCTGTAGATATCCTGCAGATATCGGGAACAGCTGTGTGGATAGCTTCAGGTACCTTTGGGAAAGCATGAGCACAGCTTCAGAAACATTTACCAAAGTTTACACAGAAAAAAACAGAGGCTGAAGCAAGGTGTTGGAAATCCTTTTCTTTCCTTTTGATTATTAATGTTGGATGGATCCACAAAACATGCAAACACCAAAGTCAACAGATAAACAGAGAGTGAAGACAGACCTCCTCCGACAGCCTGATGCTGTATTAATGTACATCTGCTCCTGTTTCCTTTCTTCTTCTGAGTTTGCATGCAAAGGTCAAATGGATTTAAAGAGGATTCCAGCTGCATTACCATTCTGCAGACTTGATCTGGTCCCATGCATTTCACATAAAGTACTGACCTTTACCTTGACTGTACAAGACAAGCACACACAGACACGCATGCACTCGAGATCCGTGACCTTCAATCAGAGCAGAAGTATTTCTGTTTGTGCTTCAGTTTCTGCTGTTGGCTCGGGTCTTTAAAAGCATCACATATGCACACACAGCGTGATCAGACCAAATGCATAGCAGTTAAAACACAGGTTGCTGAAACTGCAAGTCAAGCTCATGATGCTGATGAAGAGCACAGAAATATTTTCCTAGATTTCCCTGAGAGACTAGTTTACCATTAAAGCTTTTTAAATGACTTGTGATGCACCTCATTTCAGTGGGACTGGAATGATGGATGCATCACAGGGTGAACCAGAAGACTATGGCTCACCTCATGCAGTTTGTTTTCTTCCTTCCATGTTTCTCTTTTCATCTATTGGTTATGTTTGGGAGAACATGGTGATTTGATTTAAATTATTTAACACCACCCTGCATGTTTAAGTGTCAGACCAATTGCATTATATGCATAAACCTAAGATCCTGAAAACACCCCTGCAAAGATCAGTCATGCTTGGTTAAAGAGGCACTAACTGTCTGTGAATGAGGGCCTGAACGTGCTTACTGTCGACCTCGATGCTGCTTTTGTGTATCTAAATCTATCATTAGTTAAGTGGCAGTAAATCAGCCGAGGCTGATAGAAAAAGTTCTAACGGTGATGCTAGAGCAAAAGCAAGTCACAGTTCTGCAGAACTGTGACACCGCCTCACGGCTTCGAATGAAACTTTTTAATGTCTCAGAGTAAATTTTGGACACTAAAAGCAAAGAAAGTGGTGAAAAATAAAAGTGCTGTGCAGAATATTAGGATGCTGATGTAAAACTAACCATCTGTCCTGAGCTCACAGTGAATAATTAAAACCAGAATAAGTTGTAAGTAGCAGCATATTTGAGCTGAAAGTTGACTTCATTCATCTGTTCAAGTGGCAATTTATGATCCCAGTTTGGACTGACGGCCACTTCTAAAGCAAACGCTGGTGTTTCCCTCTGTTCACTTTCACTTTCTCTCTGACTCACTCAGCGCTCAGCGCTGCCTTCATCTCATCAAGTGAAATGTAAGCTGGATTAAAAAGAATCCACTTTTTCACATACAGATGGCCTCGTGTGCACGGCTCGCAGAGTGTGACGTATGACACAGCATCAATTCATACATTTCCCACACTTTCCATTAACATTTAACCACCAAGCACATGATCGATTCATAACCTGTTTAACATACCTCAAAACCAAATGAAGATCCAGCAGGTGCGATGCCCGGACTCAAACCTGTCACCCGCACAGAGTGAGATTTTAGACAGAGGTGTGGGTCATAAAACAATTATTTCATAAGAGCCCCTGCAGTGTCACAGTATATGTAGCAGGTTATCACATTAGTGAGAGCACTCTGTCACTCCCAGCTCATCATTTTTTACTGTGTCACATCCAATCAAAAACGACCAAACAACAGGTTTTTGGCGGCTAAAACTAAAGTGAGGTCCAACGGTGAGAGTCTACAGCCGTCTGTGAGACAAGGTGGAGGCCCTGTCATGGTTTCAGCTGCATGTCAGTCAGTGGTGTTGGAGCTCTTTGATAAACTGATGAATCATGAACACATGAAAAGTACCATCAGATTTGAATCCACTATGCAGTAACATGTGAAAAGCATCTGATTGGTTGTGTTTCCATGTTTCAATAATTGCTGCGCCTGTTTCTGTTTTTCTTGCAAAATATAAAGAAATCATGGTGGTTCAAGACTTTTGCACAGTACTGTACCCCCCAAAAATGGACTTGAAAGGTCTGTAAAATGAGCACCTTGGCGAGGTGCAGTGTGATTAAAAAGGTGATAGGTGTGAATGAGAATTGATAAACTCTCACAGGTCCCAAATGAAACAACAAGTACGAGTTTGTCCACTAGACGAACTCTGATCAGCAGAGTGATGACCACTGCAAGACTGATGAACGTCATTCAATATCAAAAGCCTTTTATCAGTCTGCCAGTTCTCAGACAACTGGAAATGTGGGTTTACTGGATTTTAGAGGAGTTCACGTGCCAAGCTCTACAGAGCAAGATCCTGCTTGTTGTATCGATCTAAGACTACATTTTAACTTTATTCGCACTTATCTGAAAATCCAAGCTTCTCTCATACCTGCCTGCGGTCCAGCTCATACACTTTATTGGATGTTACGCTGCTTTATGTGGTTTATAAATGTCGTGGGCAAATTGAATTTCACTTCAGAAGCCCATTAGTCCCTGTTGCGCCCGCAGGGAGATGTGGCTGTCAGCTTTGGTTTACGTCCCCAAACGCATCGTGGTTCTGGCGTTTTCTTGTTTGTTTCCAGACGGAGCTGACCTTGGATTCAAAGCACAGATAACTCTCTGCTTTATCTCATCACGGCGGGTTGAAGTTAGTCAGAGGGCAGAAGATTTCACAGAGAATTAGGCCGTTAGGAGATAATTAAAGGAGTGTTTCATGCATCATCAGATTGGTTTCTCTGCGTTGTTCAGGCTCGGAGTGATCGCTGGGCAGGAGTAATGAGATGACGAGCGGAAAGGAAATAACATGTTTCACGGTGAAAGGAAGCAGTGTTGGAGCCTGCATACACACACACACACACATGCACACACACACATATACGTCGCTGAGAGCATAAATTAAAAAGTTGTTCCCCTCTGAAGCGCAGGGACAGCAGCCGCATAGCTCCACCCGTCAGAGGACAGCCACGACAGGATTTACAGGGAGAGGAGGTGGTGTAGTAGCTACTGCTGAAGTATTTATCGATGAAAATGGAAATGCTTTTGAGAACTTCAGAAGGCCAGCTCTGTTTGCTCAGCTGTTTGCATTTGTCTAATATCTCATCACACTGCAGCGCTGCTGACAGCCGGGCTTTAAAGCAACTCATCATGACACACATTAAAGCTGCCATCCCTGCAAACCTCGATCTATAGTTTGCATACAGGGCAAACAGGTCGACAGAGGATGCCATAATAACAGCTCTTCACTCAACCCTCACACATCTAGACAGTAGTAACACCTATGTGAGAATGCTATTTGTGGATTTCAGCTCTGCCTTCAATACAGTTCAATCCCACAAACTGGTTAATAAACTAAGCAACTTAGGACTCAGCAGCTCACTGTGCAGCTGGACTTGGACTTACTGAGCAACAGACCCCAGGACGTCAGAATGGGAGCGCACACCTCCTCCACCCTCACTCTGCACGTAGGTGTCCCACAGGGGTGTGTCCTCAGTCCCCTCTTATACGCACTTTTCACCCATGAGTGTTTGACAACAACAATGAATCAGCCTACAGAGAGGAGGTTCAGCATCTGAAGCAATGGTGTGAAAACAACAACCTGCATCTGAATACAGCCAAGACCAAGGACTTTAGAAGAACAAAGCGATCTGAGCACTCTAGAAAACTTTAAGTTCCTCGGAGTCCACATCTCGGCCGACGTTACCTGGTCCACAAACATTTCCCACCAGGTAGGGACAGCACAACAAAGGCTGTACTTTCTCAGGAAACTGCGTCAGGCCCAGTTACCCCAGAGACTGCTAGTAAACTTCTACCACTCCACCATCGAGAGCCTTCTGACTTACTGTTGCACCACACTCTGGTTCAACTGCCCTACCTCCACCCTCAACTGCCCTACCTCCACCCTCAACTGCACTGCCAACACACATGGACATTACACTTTATTTATAAACTGTATTTCTATGTATACTTTAATGCAACCAACATCCCTACCTCTTTAAACTGTATTTATTATAGTTGCAACAGCACCCCCCTCCCCCCCGCCTCAATGTGCAATATCACCCCCCACACACACACTCGATGTGCAATATCACTGATCACACTGCACCTCACAGTGCACCTGCTCCTCGAATGGCATGTATGTGTGTGTGTAAGCGTGTATGTGGAAATATGTGTGTGTACGTATGTACGCATGCATATATGTATGTATGTGCGTGTATGTATGCATGGGCGTATCCGTATGTATTCAGGTGTATGTATAACTTGTACATATCTTTCTTGTGTAAATGTAAATTTGCCTGTGTTATTGTGTAAATACTTATGCGACTGTGTACTTCAGACACATGGAGAGATGCCAAACTGCCTTTCATTGTTTTTGTAACAATGACAATAAAGAGCTATTCTTCTTCTTCTTCTCTTAAAAGCAGTGCTCCTGCTTATGTGACAGCAGATTTTTACGTTTATTTTATGGAATCCAAGTAAACTGTAGCTCTCAGCAGATTTTCCAGTCTAGATCTCAAGAGCCTGTTTTCATTCCTGTGGCATGAGTTTGTCCAAACCTTCAGTACCTGATCACCATTCACTCCCGGCTCTTCCAGTGAGCCAAAGAGTGTTTGACCCCAAACCATAATCTGTTCCTGCAGCTGACCCAGTTTTCCCAACACAAAGCAAACACACTGTCATAATCCTGGGACTCTGACCCAGCGTTTTCAGTTTACATTTTGAGTTCTTAAGTTATTCCTTGAAATACGGTAAGTAATAGGATTAACATTTGGTTGCCTTAAGTCTAGTCTAGTTATCCTTCACTTAGGTCTTCTTCGTTAGTCTGTCATGTTTCTTTTCTTCCAGCTTGTGTTATCATGCCTACATCGTTCCATGCTGTTTTTTGAAAGTCTGTGTCCTGTGTCAGTGTAGTCAGCTTTGCTTCCTTTGTCTCGTTATGTCAGATTAGCCTCAGCTGTTTCCCCATGTGTTTCCACTTCCCCTGATCACCTCCTGTGTGTATTTAGTCTGTGTGTTTTCAGTCATTTCTTGTCAGATTGTCTGCTTCGTTTCCAGGTCATGAATTCATGTGAAGTCCTTATGGTTCAGTTTTCTCATATCAGGTTCTAGGTCCATGTTCTTGTTTTGGTTTTTTTTATTTAGCTCACCCAGTTTAGTTTATTGTTAGTCTTGCCTTTGCCTTTTGCTTTGTACCTTTGTCCAGCCTACAATAAACGGCTTGTTTTGAGTTCCCATTAGTTCCCATTAAGTTTGTTTCTATGCTTTGGTTTGTCTGCACCTGGGTCCACTATTCGCACTCCACACAATTTGCCTCTGCACACTGTGACAGCCAACTCCAACACACCTGAACCCTAGCCTCCACCTGCCCTACCTCCACCCATGTAACACAGCCTTTATACGCTTCATTACCTACACCTGTTCACCTGCTCATTAGTGCAAATATCTAATCAGCCAATAGGATGGCAGCAAATCAGTATATTCTGGCACATACAGGTGACCTGTTCAGACCCAGCAGCAGAAAGAGGAAAAAAGAGGAACTGAAGTCTAAGGTTGGATGAGAATGGCCAGACTGCTGCGAGCTGATAGG
This sequence comes from Aulonocara stuartgranti, assembly GCF_965226115.1. Classification (NCBI taxonomy): domain Eukaryota; kingdom Metazoa; phylum Chordata; class Actinopteri; order Cichliformes; family Cichlidae; genus Aulonocara; species Aulonocara stuartgranti. The sequence continues at coordinate 25,809,345 of NC_138951.1, forward strand.
AAGGAAGAGGGAACTCAAAAACACTTGTTAAGACCAACGTATGCAGAAGGGCATCTGTGAATGCACAACATGTCAGACGTCAAAGCGGCAGAAGACCACACCAGGTGTCACTGCTGTCACCTAAGAGCAGCAAACTGAACAACACAAGACCGGAGTAATGTTGGTCTGATGAGCCTCCATTTCTGCTGTCGTGATCGGAAGGTGGGGTCAGGTGTAAACAGTGTGGATCCATTCTGCCTTGGATCGGTCGTTCCGGCTGATGGTGGTGTGATGGAGTCACTGAGACTTTTACAGCTGAGCATCATTTAAACACCACCGCCCGCCTGAGTGTTGTCAGTCACCACGCCCCTCCCTGTATGACCACAGTGATGGCTGCTTCCTGCAGTATAACACATCGTGTTGCAGATCATCTCAAACGGGTTTCCTGAACACGGAGATGAGTTCGCGGCACTCTGGTGTTCTCCACACTCACCGATCTCAGTCCAGCAGTAATGTTGCTGCTGCTCCTGATGGTCCTGATGCAAACCATTCCATGACTCCACCTGCAGGACGGATGAAGCTGGTGGGTTGTGTTGTTAACCTGTTAACTAAACCCACACTTACAGCTTGTGCTTGAACCCACAATACTTCCAAACATCTCAGCGTGAAGCCTGACATCTTACATGAAATCGCTCCACATGACAGACGCTGTGCGCTCTGGCTCTATGTCGTGTTGTTACCTGATTAAAATTTAATGCGGCACAATGCACTTAACCTTTGCTGGTTAAATTTTTATGAATGGCGAACATAAGAAATGTTCAACGTGGTGTAAATGTGCATTATGTCGAGTGGGAATATGTGTGGGAATAAACCCACACTCTGGCTGTTTCTGATGACCTCAATCTCATTTCCTTCTACGCTCTCTCTCACCTCATCTTTCCACCACATTCAGCTTTTTAACCAGACTTTTCTGATTCCTTCTTGTCAGCTGCTGCTCATCCCTGTCTCTCCTCCTTCTTATAAATCACACTAAACATGTACAACCCACACACACCTGTGCATAGACCTGAATAACAGGCTGGGCTCGGACCTTAAACGTGTCAGTGGTCATTCATATTTAATGTCCAGAATGAACCACTGTGAGGGGCAGAGCTGTTTCTGTGTGTGTGGATCCTCACTGCTGTAAGCTTCACTGTGATCTGAGCCAGCTCTGCCAGCAGCTGAAGACTGCCCAAACATCCCAGAGTCCTTATCGTATAGCAAACCATCAAGAATACACAAAAACGTATAGCCCAGCTGAGTCTGAAGGTACTGGCTGATTTAATAATAATAATGGATTGCATTTGTTAGCACTTTTCAAGACCCTGAAAGCACTTTACATTATAATTCCACCATTCATTCACACACTGGTGGAGGCAAGCTACAGTTGTGGCCACAGCTGCCCTGGGGCAGACTGACAGAAGCGAGGCTGCCATGTCGCACCATCGGCCCCTCTGGTCAACACCAGTAGGTGAAGCGTCTTACCCAAGGACACAACAACCAAGACAGACAGACAGAGATGAGGATCGAACCAGCAACCTTCCGATGACAAAATGAGCTTCCCAACCCCCTGAACCACGATTGCCCACGAAAGTCAAATATGTCAACCAAAAGATTTCCTTCACATTTGTTATGTGTGGTTATTTATGAGAAAATTTATTAATCCAGTTTAAGGTCAGTGTTTTGGTCGTTGTAATGTTGGACCCAAGAAACATAAGCCGGAGCGAATATTACGACAGCAGAACTTTTATTTAATACTGTGGTTTTGTACTGGGACACAGACACTCCCGCTCTGTCTCACTGCTGTCACGTCCGCTCTCCTCCTCCGACTGTCACTGCCAACATATAAAGAGAGACAATCACTGACAGATCCCCAGCACACCTGTTCACCCCGCCCCTGCACCGCCCCGGGAGCTCACTGCGTCACCCCTCCTCTGCAGCTGGCCAGAGACCACACCCACTCCACAGTCGTGTCTCAAGCATTTTAGGAAACGCCAGCGTCATGGCTGAAGGATGTTTCAGCATCTCTTCTTTACTTTTTTACTGTCGCTTATCAGCAATTATCAATGTAGTGTCTGCAAACAGTTAATATCAGCCAATATCATCACTATTAATATATCAGTCACATCACGTTTTGCAGAGAGAAGGACCAAATGCAGACTCTCGGGCAGGCAAACAGGTTAACTTAAAGCAAGTCAGTAAATGAATTTTTAAAATATCCAAACAGTCAAACATAAAGTTCAAAAACTGTAAATTAAAACCTTAAACTTGAAAATACATGAGGGCTGGAAACCAGGAGAACAGCCAGCGACTGTGTACACACAGAGGGCCAATCAGGGAAGTGGAGACTAGTGGAAAAACGAAACACAGCTGAACTGAATCACAGAAGACGAGCCGAAGCAAAACTAAAGTAAAACAGGAAGTGTGATAACTAAACAGGGAAAAATCAAGAATTAAACTCTAAGCATTAAACAAACTCGGATTCCTATAGGAAATTTAAACGACCCAACGAGAAGGCCCAAAAACTCAAAAACACTGGATGAACTGACAGCTAAGGCTCTCCCAGAAACGTCCACACTTCCTAAAAACAAGTCTGACTCAATTACAACAAACCCCACAGAGTCTGAGTCTGCTGGGTTAATTCCACAGAGGGAGTAAAGAAATGAAGGTGAAAAGAAATTAAAGGGGAAAGGAGCTCAGAGTGCAACAGTGGAGATGGAAACATGCAGAAAATGAATGAGTTCAAGAAAACACTGAATGATATGAAACTGATTCTGAGGCAGCCAAGTATTCATCTCATCATTATCTTGTAATAATATTAAATTAATATAAAGAAACATAAGTAACCACCAACATGTCTTCAGTCTGGTCCAGACTGCAGGTTTTAAACGCTGAAGCCGCATCAGTCATGAGCTGCCTGTAATGTCTGGAGAGAGACTTAACGTGGGTCGATGCCACATCTCCAACACGCCAAGGTCACGAGATGGAACTTGGAGAGAGAACCTGCTGCTCTGAGTCTGTGTCACATTCAGCTCTACAGTAAAACCACAATTACTGTGAGTTTTAAGGAGGAAGAGCACCGAATTATCAAAGATAACAAAACGTCTGGCCTTAAAAGTCAAACAGCAGTCACTGATTATTGATCCAGTCAGCCAAGCACACCCACCAAGCTTATCTGCAACACCTCAGAGTTTCTGAAAGTCTCAGTGAGAAACTCTGATGGTCTGATTTTAAACTGCTGACAGTGGTTTTCTGCACTTTGTCAAACAGTTTCATTCGCTGAGGGTGAAACTCATTAAAACTCATTAAAAGGTTAAGAGCGCCTCTTCCACGCCTCTCCACTGCAGTCCTGCCAAGCTTTTTCTCATCCTCAGAGTTTCCTTCATTTCTCGGACATTATCTAACACTCATCAATGCTGTGCCACAAATCAGCTTAAAGCGGCTACATTCATGCACACAAGGCTCCAGAGGCTCTTTGTCTGCAGTTCCAGATAAATGGCACATTCACATGCAGTCATTTTACAGCAGTTTAATCTAATGACGTCTGCTCCCACAGAACATCATCGCTGAACATCGCAGGCTAATTAGATGACTCACTAATATTTTCCCACAATGAGAAAGTGTGCAATGCTTTTTCAGATTCATTCAGCTGCTGCACACTAATCAGGTTACATTGGAGAGCTGCACCTCATCCGTGCGATCACAGTCAGAGCACAGAGTCCTGCAGCAGCCGGCGGACCGATCCGCCCTAAAAGTGGAGATGACCGCGAGGCGATAGACGGCTGTCAGGGTTCTTACAGGGGTGTGAGGACATTGAAGCCAAAGTCTGAGAGAGCTCGCATGCTTTAAATCAATCAGCACATCTGGCAGTTTTCATCTCCTGTGAATCACATTTAAAAAGTTCAGTGTGTGGTTTTTCTGCCAGCTTCAACCGTGAGTGTGATGGATTCAATCTGACTGTGCGACCTTACCTCTGAAATATCGACCAAGCATGAAACAGAACATGTTTAATAACGTGCTACACCTTCCGCTCAGCCTGCTGGCGTTATATGCTCCGTAAAACTATCAGCTGTAACAGGTGCTTTCATTTTAACCTCCTCATTTTTCATTTGACACTAAAAACTGCTTCAAATTTGAATCATTGAGTTTAACAGTTTCACGCAGTGCCGTGAAGGACCAGAGTGGCACTTCTGGTGTCACACTGTAGCTCTGTGATTTTGGCCCCCGTGATTCTCCTACCTGTCAGCGCTGAGCGCAGTGAGCGTGAACACCGACACCCCGACCGAGGTGAGCTGGATGACGGGGATGAGTTTGCACGCCGCCTCTCCGAACACCCACTCCTCGGAGAAGTAGCGGAAGGCGTCCACGGGCACGCAGGTGACCAGCAGCAGCAGGTCTCCCGCCGCCAGGCTGGAGATGAAGATGTTGGGCACGCTCCTCATGGCGCTGTTCGTGATGAAGATCTTCACCAGCGTGATGTTGCCCAGCAGACCCACGACGATGATCAGAATATACACGGAGGTCATCACGCAGCGCACCACGAAGTGTACGGTCTCCGCGCCGTCCGCGGACGACCACGGGCCGGGTACCTCCGTGGAGTTGGGGCTCAGAGCCTCCGCGGGAAGGTTCGAGAGGAACTCGTCATCCATGAGTGCGCACGGAGGAGCACTCCACGCCAGGGTCGACAGCTTTTGCGCAAAGGGAAGCTCGCGCGTAAAGCCGCAGAGACAGCAGGGGTGTGTGTGTGTGTGACGGTGTTGGGGTGTGTGGGCGTAGGGGGGTCCACACCGGCACCAACGACCAGAGAGACGGAAAAGTTTTCCAATAGCTGCTCCTCCGAGAAGCTTCTGAAGGCAGAGAGGAAGCTGACGCGCGTAAAGAGGGGGGAGGCACCGCTGTCTCTCCTCCCCCCCCCCCCTCTCTCTCACACCCGCAGTCGGGGGGGGGGCGAAAGTTTGAGGTGAGACCCGGGCTCATGTTTTAATCTTCCATTATCATTTTAGCGGGTTTTTTACGTTTGAAAATTTTCCCCCCAAGGATTTCTTCCTGAAAATTTGAGATTGATCTTTTTATTTCTACTAAGTTGATCTGGAATTTAAATGAAATCCATGAGTGCAGACAGCCTCAGATTTCACTCAAACGGAATCATTTTAATATTTTAGTTTTTAAGCCTGTTTTTAATTCACCTCAGTAAAAATATTCCTTCATATTAATCTCGTTTGTTTTGATTTCATAAGAATCTCAGCTCAGAGCAGGTTTATTTCACCGAGCTGCCAGGCTGGAAAAGACCAAACTGAAACATGTTTTATATTCAGTCCAGTTTTTATCTTTGCTTCATTTAAATGTTTCTCGCACCCAGTTTGAGCTTTTTGATGATAGCCTCAGTTCTTTTTCCATTTTTCTCACAAAGAAAAAGAAACAGTAAAGCAGTGAACATGTCACAGATTTAGAACAATGTATATCCGGTGGTTACACCGACTTTAGTTTCTCGTCCACCTCATCTCTCCTCTTTCATCCCGTCATCACTTCGGTTTTATTCATCATCAATTGTCCATTTTCCTCTTCCTTGTTTCAGCCTTCCTCCATCTATGCCGGGGTCACTTCATCCTCTCGGTGATTGCAGGAGGGGAGATTCAGAGTTCAGATTTTTGTTTTTTCATTCCAGATTTGATTCCTTCTTTGAATTTCCCTCCAGCAGAACCTGCAGCTCGGTTGAGAAGTGCCTGCGGTGAATTTGAGAGAGGAGTGATGAATCACTCTGCCTGTTGATGCTGTTTATGATCTTATTTGTTCATTTGCTTTCAGAGTGATGTTCCCACTGACAACAGATCAAAAGCCGCATATAAGCGACGAACGAGGTTAACAAACATCCGGGTATGTTGTACCTTATCTTTGGCAAAAACCTACATCCAGTCTGTATGTAAAGAAAGAAGGAAAAGCAGCCTGTCTTCCTGTAGGTGGAAGCGTATACAGCATCACTGAACTATGTCAGAGCATCAGCGTCATCTATAATCGTGTCAAAAGCATTTTGTGTTTTTAGGTGTAAAACGTTTGACATCGGACCTATGCTGCATATTTAAAAAAAACAAAGCTGTGTTCTATCTGTGCTCGTGCACAGGCAGAACAGAGCTCTGAGGTCAGCTCGTCTCCAGAAGTGCTTTAAAAAGTTGAAAGCTGGCGGAAGAACAAACAGCAGATCTGTGTATCAGGAGATATTCCCTGAACATGACCCGTGACTTCTTTAAGTTTTTTCCATCCTTCCTGCCGCTTTTCTAACTTCTGTCCTGGAGCTGCGAGGTTGCAGCTGAAGGCTGCCGTCTCTGCGTTCCATCATTCAAATGGACAAATTCACTTTAAAATTCGCTCTCGGCGGCTGAGCGTAGCTTTGTCTGTCACAGCCACAGATGGCCGAGTCAGAAGTGCTGCAGAGTCAATTGATCCGATGTGATTTTCTTTAAAAGAGCCAATCTGTCGTCTGATCGCTTTCATGTCAGGTTCGCATAATTACGAACTACGCGTGGGTGTAATTAGAACCCAGCCTTTTATCGACTGACTTATTTTCCTCTGAGATCACTTTTAAGAGCAGAAACTGTTAAAGATGCAGGTCATTCCTCCTCAGCTCTCTGTAGCTGTTACAAAAACGCAGCCAGCAGCACCTTCAGTCAAGCGGCGTCCCATCATTATTATTATTATTATTACTGTGATTGCAATGGAGGCATCATTTTGGGCTTCATTTTCCAGGGGTTCAAATTTCTGGGACCTTGCTGACCTGGTGACCTGATGAGCTTCTAGAATGACTCTTATCAGCTGAGAGCACACCTGGTGATGTCAGCCTGGTGCTTAACCTTTCGATGTTTAATCAGGAAGAGATTCTCTGAGTAAAATTATCTCTGTTCCCAACAGTCATCCAGGAATTATCTGTTCGTCTTCGCAAAAACACGGCAGCTGTAACCAAACACCTCTGGACTGAAGCTAAAGCGCCCAGATCTCAGCAGGTCCCAGTTCCACAGTGAAGGCTGTGAGCGACGAGGTCAGCGGCTGATGCGGACGCGCGTCTGCTGTTAGAACTCTGGAAAGCACTGAAAGCGGGCTGTCAGTCGTTCTGACAAACTTCTCTGCTGCAGAGGAAACCTGCAGTCTGCTGCCACAGTCGACTGTGGACGGGTTTCTCTCTTCCCCTCAGAGCGATGGTTCAGCATTACATCTCACTCTCTGCTCCCACAAACATCATTACACGATCTGTGCTTTGTGAATCAACGCCCCTAACCTCAAAAACCATGTCAATGTTTGAGTTAATCACGCCATCGATTCTTGTTACAATCAGTTTCATCTCAGCATCCGTCCACTCTACATTTATTATTATGATGATGATGATTATCATTATTATTTGACCAGGATGTCCCACTGAATCTCTAAGAATGGAGACCTGACCAATGTAACACTGCAAACACACAATATCAGCTGCATGACTGACAACGTGATATACACCACACACCTACAACATGAAACACCGTGACCTCCCAAGAAACACATCCACACCCCCTTCACTGCGTTCCTGCTTTTTCTTTCAGCAGTAGGCCGACAAACATATCAGCGCTACTCATAAAGAGGACGATATTGAGTGAGAGACTTTGCATTTGGAATAAAACATGGAGACGCAGGAGGTATTAAAACTGAGGAGGCACACCACCATCATCACAGGCAAAAAAGTGGCTTCAGCAGAATAAAAGTAAAGCTACATTTTTTATTCCATTTATTCTTATGAAACATTTTCCTTCACATAATTTTTGTGTTGTTTTTGTGGTTCTGGAGAAAAGAAAGAAGAATCCACTAAAGTCCATTGTCAGTTTTTATTGGGAAACAAAGTCTGAGTCGAACTTTTGGAGTTAAAATAAATAAATATTATTAACAATATTAACATCTTATTTCATGGTACATTAATTACTGGAGGTTTATTAAAATCTCTCAAATCTTTTAAACGTTTATATACAGAGCTTTTTTTTTATTATTAGAATGTTTGTATTGCGCATGCCCGGTACCAACAGTGGCTCACGCGCTTTTACGCACGGCGTCCTCCTCCAGGTATCACACCTGGCTGTGGAAAACTCACATAGTTAGGACGGGTAACGCCGGATACTCCAAGAACGGACCTTCAAATTAAAAGCACAACATCGCCAAAAAGACAATGCGGCATTAAAAAGTCTCCAAATATTTATTTAGCCTTTTTAAGCTTCACTCTTTGTGTATAAAGAAGAGCTTAGTTTGATTCTTTTTAATGTATTTTAGATTTTTTTTAATCATGCTAAATATAGTTTTTATTTATAAAGCATTGCTCTTTAGCTCTTTCTTTCTATTTTTGGTTTTTATTTTACTTATTTAGAAATTTTTTCTGTAAAGATTTTTTCTTTTTATATTTGCCCGTTTTTATTTAATGATGTATTTCAGACATATTCAAGTGTTTTATGAGGTTCTTGTGGTTTTATTTTTCATATACTCGCACTGAATCGCAGTTATTTCACTCATATTTCTGACTAATCCTCAGGTGTTTGTTAATCCCTCTGTTCCCTCCGTGCACCTCTGGATGTGTTCAGAGCTGGGACCGGAAGTCGCGCAGGGTTATCCGTGTGGCTTGACTGCGCTCTCTGTCCCGCAAAATCCCGCAGCTGGCATGAGTTTAGGATCCGTGAGTGGAAAAAAGAGGGGGGAATGAACAACACGCCGCCAGGATTACGGTTGGTGTGTGGACTTTTATTTCACTTTGTCCGCTTTTGGTTTTGGGGGATTTGAACTTTGATCGGGTTTCTTTTTGTGTGGCTCGCTCGTGGCTCTTCATCGGACTGTATTTGGGACCACAGCCGCTCCGTGAATGCTCTTCCACAAGTATTTACAGTGCAGGGTGTGTTGTCATCACTCTTGTTTTCGACAAAATGTTTTCTCAGAGCTGATTAATCATGTGTCCATTTCAACTTTATGAAACCAAAAATGATGCTTTAGTTAAGTTCTATAAAGTCCATAATTCTATTTAATCTCATTAATACAACAGCCTGTGTGTGAAAATGTTACAGCTCAGTGGGTTTTCAAAATAAAGTTCCAGATCGTGAGCATGACCGTTAGAAAGTGTAAGTTCTGAGGTCCCGTGGAGCTCCCGGGTTCTTTAGCGCACTGTGTGCTTTGTATTTAGTTGCGTGTTTGCCATCTCTCTCTGCATTGTGTTGAACAGGGGAGTGTTTTTCGCTGACATAGTTCTGTAGGGATTATAATGCAGGGAGCACATGCCCTCATGGCCCATTGTTGGCCCCTCTGTCTCTGTTGTCTCTCTTTCTACTGAGCGAGTCAATTGATGGAGGGATAAAAGGCCAAAAATATGCACTGACATGGCTTTCAAGAGAGAGAGAGAGCGGGGCAGAGGCAGAGGGTCAGTGGCAGATTTGGTAGACCTACTGTTGGTGGCCTGTACCCAGAGCCGGCAGCAGACAGGCCATGAGGGCCCAGAGAAGTCCTACAATTAAACGGGGAACACCGAGAAGCAAGCCATGTCTTTAAATTACATCAAAAACTTCTACGAAGGATGCGTAAGTACATCACTCAGACTTATTGGAAGGCTCTTCCTCTAACCGGAGCCTGCCTCACCAAAGCTTTGACAGTTAGAGAGAAGCAGTGCTTAACACACGTCCCTCCCGTGGCTTAAAATGAAAAGACATTAAAAAAAAAAAATTAAAGTCAATCTTCATTTTGCTTCAGTCTTTATGTAGCTGAGCAACATATTTGTGAGCCAAGAGGCTCTCTGCTTTGTGTGAGTGCCATTTGGGCCCTTTTCTGATAAACATGAGATGGGAAATGTTTCCTCTCAGTGGGTTTTGTTTTAGCCTTCAGAGCTCAGGGCCTCCAAAGCAGCTGCTTTTATCTGGCTGACAAAAGATGTTTTTCCTCTTTATATGTGTGTGTGTGTGTGTGTGTGTGTGTGTGTTCCAGCTCAGGCCTCCTACAGTGATAGGCCAGTTCCACACCTTGTTCTTCGGCTCCGTGCGGATGTTCTTCCTGGGCGTCCTTGGATTCGCCGTCTATGGGAATGAGGCGCTGCACTTCAGCTGCGACCCTGACCGCCGAGAACTCAACCTTTACTGCTACAACCAGTTTAGGCCCATAACACCGCAGGTAGGAGTCGTCATCCAAACTTTCATCCCTCTGATGTCACAAACCAAAGCAGAATGAGCTTTTAGAGGTGCCATCAGCTTTTATTAACACGAAGTAAATGCTACAAAACATCCGAACAATTCTAAATATCCCAAAATGTCTGTAAATGTTGACCACCATTACAGATCATATTGAGTTTGAGTTCTGAGAAATCGCATGTGTACAATGAAGAAAAGCAGTTGTGAATTATCAGTTTGGATAAATTCTGTTGAAGAATACAGTGTCATGCATGAATCAGGGAAGTTTCCAATATTCCAGCTGAGGCATGTTTGGGGACAGATGGTGATGTGTCCAATCCAATAAAAAGCATTTGCAGTCAGAAAACGGTCGCAGGTGGTTATCAGCATGAACGGCTTTTTTCCGTATTGGTGGAAAAGTCAATTTGGGAAAGAACATTTCAGCAAACATTGAACTGCAAATGACCAGATTCCCGCCTGCTGCTTTTCCAGAGACACAAATCCTATATTTCACTGATTTCCACCATCTGGAAGGCCAATTTAAAAGCAGTGTCTGAAGTCATGCACAATAAATGGACTTGTGTTCTTTATACTTTGTTCTTTAACTTTCTATCCCTATTTAACCTTTTTCTCCTTCCCCCGATTTTCATCCTTGACTTGCTGCTCTTGTTGAAGTCCTCTTCCTGCTTCAATCCATCAACTTTACTTCCATGAGCTTTTCTCACTTCCCCTGCGTTGTTCCTCCCCTCTTCAGGTCTTCTGGGCATTACAGCTGGTAACAGTCCTAGTTCCTGGAGCAGTATTCCACCTTTATGCCGCCTGTAAGAACATAGACCAGGAGGAGATCCTCGAGCGACCCATCTACACAGTCTTCTACATCATTTCTGTTCTCCTGCGCATCATTTTGGAAGTCATCGCCTTCTGGCTACAAAGTCATCTCTTTGGCTTTCAGGTCAGTCGGTGAGAAATGTGACACGATAAATATTTTTATTCATATGTTCACCCATATTCACACCAAAGGATGGCAACAATGAGAACTGTGACTGTGTCTGGAATATAGTTTTTTTTTAAACATTTTATTTTGTATTAATACCCAATTTTAATAGTTATAACTGTTTAGAATGAAGATTTAAATTTATTATACATACCTACAATGTAAACAAACCTATTAGTCCATCTGACATAAAAATATTTAAACATCTGTCCAAAACAAATTCAGAAATTTAAAAATTATATTATTTATTGGGCAAATAATAAACTCGATTCACATTTGATATCCAAATTTAAACCAGCACACTGGACTCTTCTGAGAAGTCAGAAATGAATCAAACATGACATGCAAACACTACAATTAATTTTTCTCTTCAGGAATGTAGGTTTATTTATCATGTTTGTCTTCTGATAGAAAACAAATAATTTACATGTAAAGTAAAGTAAAGTGTGCGTGTTAGTCCCCATAGGGAAATAGTTCCTCTGCATTTAACCCATTCACCCAGTGAAGCAGTAGTGAATAGGAACCTTTAAACCTGACAGAAAAAGTGATTTGATTTATATTGTGATAGATGATGATATCCACTGATATGAGAAAAGATATTGGAGCCTATCCCAGCTGTCATAGGGCACACCCGAGGCAGGGCACACCCGAGGCAGGGCACACCCGAGGCAGGGCACACCCGAGGCAGGGCACACCCGAGGCAGGGCACACCCGAGGCAGGGCACACCCGAGGCAGGGCAGCAGACAGACAACCATTCACATTCATGGACTAGATGATGGAATCGAACTTGGGATTTTCTTGATGTGAGGCTACTGACCGCCCCACCATGCAAATATAATTGGTATATAAATGTCATTATTATGATGGCAGAAAGGTCAGATTTTGCTACCTGGTAAATTGACCTTTATTACAGTACAAGATAAGTCTCTTTAGGCATGACGTACCAGGGAAGTTTGCCGCTTTACTTTGATCATGGATCTGTTCCTGTGTGAAAACGTAGTAATTGTACTTTTTGACTCTGTTTTAAATGGTCCGGCACATAATAGGTACAGCCAGAGTAGATACATTGGCAATAATGCCGATCAAATTCCTGTCTTCATGAGTTGTAAGGTTTGAGCAGCCAGTGGCTAGAAGTTGAGATAAGAATGGAAGCTTCAGTGCCTCACATTTCTCTCTTTTTCCCCAGGTTCACCCACTGTACATGTGTGATGCCAGTGCTTTGGAAAAGGCTTTTAATGTGACAAAGTGCATGGTACCTGAACACTTTGAGAAAACCATCTTCCTCAGTGCCATGTACACCTTCACCGTAATCACCATACTTCTCTGTATTGCCGAGATATTTGAAATACTCTGCCGACGACTGGGCTATCTCAACAATCAGTGACACAAGTGCACAGATAAAATGACTTGTGGTAAACCTGTATGACACCTTATCTGCCAGTTATACCGGGCTCCTGCCGGCTACGGCTGGACCTTTATAAAACAGGGAGCGAACAGAAGACCAAAACCTCACCTGTGGTCAATCATGAGTAAGTGGCACTAAGAAATTTGAGACAGTCCAACAATGTTAGAGCTGGCAAGTCTGAAATAACTTCCAGAGTTTAACCATAACTATAGAGTGATGATCCCTGGTTGTATATCAGATATCAGTGGGTCTGTACTGGTTGTGTCCAAAGGTGTTGTGTGGCCAATAGTTACCTCTTACTGAACACTTGGGGATGGACTAGAAAGACTTTTGGTTTTCTTTTTTTTCCTACAAGACATGGCTGAATGACAGACTTCATGGTGCTACTAAAAACTCTTTCCAGATGGATTACAGCCCAATGTCAAACACCTCAAAGGCCCATAACCATCTTTTCTTGGAGTTGTACCTCAGATCTGACTATACAGAAGAAACCCCAGAAGCATTAGCTGCACACATTTTTTTCTAAAGCGCTTTGAGTGCTCAGATGAGTAGAAAAGCGCTATATAAGAACCAGTCCATTTACCATTTACCATTTAAAGGGCCTAACATGCACTAAATGCATCATGGTTCATCGAGCCAACTTGATGCATCCTCTGTGGACTCTGTTCACTTATGGAGTGCCAACCTAAACAGTTCTTCTTACGGTGCAAAAAGATCTGACTGGAAGGCGTAAGGTCTTCATGTAATGTAACTGTTAACAATGCAATTAACTGAAGAGCTAGTCACATTATTCTGTATAAAGTGCAGATGAACGTAACTGTCTAGCTTGCCTTTCAGGTGGCAACCACCAAACGTGACAGGCACATCGCAGAGCTGGCCACAGATTGTCACTCATGCCATGCATAAGAAACTGTCATCCAGTAACCTTACCCATGGGCGAGTGAATTGCAGGTGCCATTGCTTCTGACACTTGTATGTGTGACAGTTATCGCTTACAATGTGTGTCTGATGTTGCTCAAGGTCTGTTTTGACCTTCACTTCAATCAACACAAGCGCCACAACTTTGTTGTCATTTCATATAGGATGGTAGTTCTTAAACAACTTGATCATCAAGCTCATGTGCTGGTTGAGCCTAAACATATGCTTGAGTTTACCTCAGTGAGATTAAAAGGCATCTTCAGACCACCGATGCGTCTTACCAAAGATGCCATTGCTAAAATGGTTGCTATGTAGTGTTTTACTCTTCAAGGTAAAGATCTGCCCAAAGATGCAACTTATTATGAAATGGGTTTGATGCAATGAACTACGAAAAGGAAAACACCTTGTAATGTATATTTTAAAAAAACTTTATCAAAATCTATCACCTGAAAAATCTGAGTTAAAAAGTTACAATTACATTTGGCTGTAAAAATGTGTTGAAATGAAAAATTTTCAGTTATATAGTAGTACTAAAGTTGTAATGGTTTTGAAATTTCTGAAACAAAGCATCAAGCTCCATTTAGAACATTCATATGTTAATTTTTTGTTAATAGGTATTTAATAAAATCCTACTGGCAGATTTGTTGAAATCCAAGCTGGAGAAGGTTCAAGCCATTCATGGTTCTGAACGTTCTGGGACACCAGAAGAGGTGTCCTCAGTCCCCCGCCTTTGCTTCACCCTTTTTTCTTTGCTTGAAGTATTAATACTTTCTGTAATATTTTCCTTTGGTGTCATTGTCCATGTATTTTGAAAAAGATTACCTCTCATGTTTTGTAATGTTTTATTTTTAATCAGACATCCATCCAACTTTTGTTATGAAGTTTTCAGCAATCTGTTCATCATCTCAGGTACAAAATTGCATTACACGACAAAAGTGGATCAAACGCTCTTTCCGAACCCTTTTAAACCCTTAACCCTTTTCCTCTCTCTGTGTCATCACTCCAGTTGCAGGATTTAGAAGGGTTTGAACCAGGTATGTGACTCCTGTGATTTGGGTTTGTCTGCGTTCTGGTATCTGTGACTGGACGATGGTTTTAAATTTTGCCTCTAAAAGTTCTGTCACCAAGACTAAGGCCTGGTTTGTATGAAATTAACAACTGCAGATGAATTTGGCAGGATAAAAGGTTTCGAGGTGGTGCAAATAATGAACAAATCCAGGAATCTCACTGGATAAAATGGGATAAAACTAATTTAAGTCCATAGCAGTGGTCTATCTCAGTCTACTGCTCAGGTATACGAGGTGCTATCCAAAAAATTCAGAGACTAGGGTGATAAAAGTAAAACCCATACCTGATTTAAATGTAGCTACCGTCCCCTTCACAGTAGTCACCTGATACAACGATCCATAGTTTCGGCTCGTTAACCACACCTGGAACACTCCCCGAAAGTCCCATTTTTCTCATTGGTGCTGCTTCCGTTCAATGGTGCAAATCGTTTCTTTCTTCTTTTTTTTTCACCTGCAAGGTAACACAGACTAGTGTAACATTCACCTAAGCTGCTTCTGGCACCTGTTGCATGTTAAGAAAAGAACTTCTGAGGGAGAAGTCAGTTTCTTTTACTAGACTGTACACATTTACTTTCTGGTTACCAGACAAGCTGGCTAGTTTACTTGCAGTTAGCAATGCAGCTACCTTAAACAGCTCATGCTTCTTTGTCCACTAGCTAGCAAGTTGCCAGAGCACATCACATTTCTATAGGTTTTAAGCCTCTGTTCATTTAGTGGGCTAGTTTCAGTCCTTGTGAAAGGTACTGTTTATAAGGTTGGGGAAATCTGTAGTCAGTTGAAACTGAAGAAGTCACCTGGATGAGTGGCGCAATGTTTCTCCCACTGAAAACGCTATGTTCAGATGAACAGAATCAACTTTTGGGGGTTTTAAGCCTCTAGTAATTTCAGAGGGTTGTGTCAATCTTTCTGGTGTGACCAAGCTAACAGGTTAGTTTCATGCTATCATCTGTAATTTTGAAAAACAAACCCAGGACATTTAAAATCCACAAGAAGAAAATGTTTTGCTCAGGTTGGCCAAAGTTCAGCGTTCACTTGTTAGCTTTTACCATAAGCTAATTTGGCAGGGTCAAACCTCGGGGCTAGTCTTGGTTAAGAGCTTAATCAAATTTGTACATGAAGCTGTGTTTATCTGTCTTTGAATGATTAACTTAGAAGAACTTGGAAAGCAGAGCTTGTTGTATTTTTGCAAGGCTGATTCACTGATAATTAACAGAACTGGAGAGATTGGAAATATTGGGGGGTATATGTGATATTAAACATATAATCTAGTTATTAAAAAGGTGGCCACAAATTCTCAGCTTGTTCTTTTAATGAACTCATGTAAAAGAAGTCAAAGCGTCAGCATAAAGTAGGGAGGCATATGGGTTATGTAGCACCACTGTAAGCTAATTTACTTCTTTTGGCCACTAGTATCAGGGTCATTTGTGGAAATTCAGGTATGGCACACAGAGTACACAACAATGCAAATTCATCTTTATTTTTTTTTATACATCTTTGATTTTTACCAGTGATGTTATGTTAGTTGTTAAAATTGAGTTGAGGTTTATTACATTTTTGACCACTGTTTGTCTCTATATGAAAATATTTTGTCAAAGAGGCAAAGTTTACAACCAGTGCATCCATATTAAAACAGAAATCTGTTTGCTACAGTTTACTGAAGGTGACCAGTAAATTCTGACTTGTTTTGTCTTGAGATGATTATTAAAAAGTCCTACAATTGTCTTTGTTTCATTGTTGATTGACTTGACTACAGAGTACTACAGACTACGGTATTTATAGAGAAAAGTGTGTATATATAAGGGGAATATACAGGGAGTGCAGAATTATTAGGCAAGTTGTATTTGTGAGGAATAATTTTATTATTGAACAACAACCATGTTCTCAATGAACCCAAAAAACTCATTAATATCAAAGCTGAATGTTTTTGGAAGTAGTTTTTAGTTTGTTTTTAGTTTTAGCTATTTTAGGGGGATATCTGTGTGTGCAGGTGACTATTACTGTGCATAATTATTAGACAACTTAACAAAAAACAAATATATACCCATTTCAATTATTTATTTTTACCAGTGAAACCAATATAACATCTCCACATTCACAAATATACATTTCTGACATTCAAAAACAAATCAGCGACCAATATAGCCACCTTTCTTTGCAAGGACACTCAAAAGCCTGCCATCCATGGATTCTGTCAGTGTTTTGATCTGTTCACCATCAACATTGCGTGCAGCAGCAACCACAGCCTCCCAGACACTGTTCAGAGAGGTGTACTGTTTTCCCTCCTTGTAAATCTCACATTTGATGATGGACCACAGGTTCTCAATGGGGTTCAGATCAGATGAACAAGGAGGCCATGTCATTAGTTTTTCTTCTTTTATACCCTTTCTTGCCAGCCACGCTGTGGAGTACTTGGACGCGTGTGATGGAGCATTGTCCTGCATGAAAATCATGTTTTTCTTGAAGGATGCAGACTTCTTCCTGTACCACTGCTTGAAGAAGGTGTCTTCCAAAAACTGGCAGTAGGACTGGGAGTTGAGCTTGACTCCATCCTCAACCCGAAAAGGCCCCACAAGCTCATCTTTGATGATACCAGCCCAAACCAGTACTCCACCTCCACCTTGCTGGCGTCTGAGTCGGACTGGAGCTCTCTGCCCTTTACCGATCCAGCCACGGGCCCATCCATCTGGCCCATCAAGACTCACTCTCATTTCATCAGTCCATAAAACCTTAGAAAAATCAGTCTTGAGATATTTCTTGGCCCAGTCTTGACGTTTCAGCTTGTGTGTCTTGTTCAGTGGTGGTCGTCTTTCAGCCTTTCTTACCTTGGCCATGTCTCTGAGTATTGCACACCTTGTGCTTTTGGGCACTCCAGTGATGTTGCAGCTCTGAAATATGGCCAAACTGGTGGCAAGTGGCATCTTGGCAGCTGCACGCTTGACTTTTCTCAGTTCATGGGCAGTTATTTTGCGCCTTGGTTTTTCCACACGCTTCTTGCGACCCTGTTGACTATTTTGAATGAAACGCTTGATTGTTCGATGATCACGCTTCAGAAGCTTTGCAATTTTGAGACTGCTGCATCCCTCTGCAAGATATCTCACTATTTTTGACTTTTCTGAGCCTGTCAAGTCCTTCTTTTGACCCATTTTGCCAAAGGAAAGGAAGTTGCCTAATAATTATGCACACCTGATATAGGGTGTTGATGTCATTAGACCACACCCCTTCTCATTATAGAGATGCACATCACCTAATATGCTTAATTGGTAGTAGGCTTTCGAGCCTATACAGCTTGGAGTAAGACAACATGCATGAAGAGGATGATGTGGACAAAATACTCATTTGCCTAATAATTCTGCACTCCCTGTATATATTATGATGGATGGTTTTGGTTCACGTTGGTCCACCCGTTGAGGTGATGAGGTACATTCAGACATATACACATGCATACCCTACGATCATTATTGTAAGATTATTTTCCATTGATTCATTGTTTTTATGCTTATCGAACTCAGAGTCAGAGGTGACTGACCAGCTATTATATGGTAATGGTGATAGCATGTGGTATAAAAGATTTCTTGAATCTGTCCTTGTGGCAGTGAGCTGAGTCAGTCTGTTAGAGAAGGACTGCTGGCTATCCAGTGCGTAATGCAGAGGGTGGTCAGTTTGTTCAATTAATTTATCCAGACCACATCTTCAGAAGTGTCCAGCCAATCTCAAAGCCACCTTTCCTGATCAGTTTATTCATTCTATTGATGTCGACAGCTCCAACGGCGCTCCCCCAGCAGACCAGATTGAAGTATACTGCAGTCGCCACAGCTGACTGATAGAAAATCATAATTTTGCTGCACACATCAAAGGATCTCAGCTTTCTCAGGAAACAGAACCTGCTCATTGCCTTCTTGTATACAGTCTCTCCTTGTTAATATGTACTACCAGGTACTTGTATTCCACCACACCAGTATCCTATCACAGGACAGACACAGGGTCCCTCTGAAGCTGCTCCCCGTCTTTCTGGTCTTATTGATATTCAGAAGCAGATGATTCGAAATCTTCACCACACCATAAAGTCTAGTGCTCTGTACCTCACTTCCTGCCCATCACTAATGCATCCAACCACTGCAGGTGTGATGACCCAGGTTGATACTGAAAGTCAGAGGTGCAGAAGGTGAATCAGAGTGGAGACACTCCAGTGCCCCTGTGAAGCTCCTGTACCGTACTGTACATCTCCAAATCAGAGAGTCTCACACACTGGCCTGCCGGGTAGTCAGTGATCCACAAGAAAGTGGATCGCTGACATCCTTCTCTTTCAGCAGCAGTGGCTGCATCACATTTAATTTACTTGACAAATCAAATAAGGTGATCCTCACCATGCAGTTTTTTTCTGTCCACGTTAGTCCAAAATAAATTAACCCACTGATGGTTTGATTTGTAACCCCACCAAACATTTTCTTATGAGTTTACAAACTGAATTGTTACCGTCTTACTCGAAACATGATGTTCTTTTGTAAACTACGGCCTCACTAGAGTCAAAAAGTTCATGATTTGTGTCCAGAATTTTACCTGCTAGTCTGCATGCCGACTGTTCAGAACATATTTCGTGCATCCAGGGAGGCTGCAGATAATAAATACAGCTTTGCTCATCATCAATTACTACCGCCTCATCCAAATCCAAGCTACATTTGGATTCAAAGTCTGTTTGTGTGCAGCAGCCTTGCAGCTAAGCTCCTCAGTTCCCATGAATAAAAAAAACCCAATAAAATACAGTATAACCGGAGCCAAAAAGTGCAAAACTGAGTCATCAAGGGAGTGGGTGGGCTTGGACCAGAGTCGACCAGTCAGCCAACAGATTCTCACGACCTCATTACCCAAAGCCCTGACCACATTAGCATTCCAAACCTCATGGACTTCAGTCCAGCTCAAGGTTCGGTGGGAACTGGGCAGCATGAAGCTTAACACACCAAATTTAATCATACAACAGCATATGGACCAAAGAAAACCTGGTACCCAGCAGACATGCCTCAATAAGGTCAACACGTGGCAGGCTTTGGGAGAAACCCGGAGAAGCTGTCATGCTGTTTCTTTGTTGAGCCTCCCAGGTCAAAGGATCATTTGACCACAAGAACCAAACAGATCCAAGCTCTCGTTTTTACCACGGCCCATAAACTCCCCTCACTGCAACGGACTTCTCTGCTCCAAGCCCACCCAATTTCCTGGAAATACATCATTGTTCCCTTTGATTTACACCGTTTATTATCAGACTTCATTTGCTTTGTTGCAAATATGCTTTGGCTCAATCGCCTGAATTCAGACTCAGTTTGTGGCTTTAACTTGACCTCAGTCCAAATATCCTAGGTGTAATACTATGCTGATTCTTTTTTAACATTCATTTGTTTTGATTGACTTTTGGGACAATATTGGAATATTAAAAAGAATTTAAACATGGAATTTATTATTTTGAATCTGTCTAACACACATGCACACACACAAATTGTGCCAAGTAACTAAAGCTTGTTTTTAAACACACGTTTGCCATGACTTTCTTCCAGTGGCCACTGTCTGGTGTCACATTTCTTAAAAGAAAATATGATCCCAACTGATTATTTATTTATTTATATATATATATATATATATATATATATATATATATATATATATATATATATATATATATATATATATATATAGTCACTCATCCAAGTGACGTCTTCAGTTTTGGAGACTGAAGAGGTCACTTGGATGAGTGACGAAAAGTTTCTCCCACAAAACGTTACGTCCAGATGAACAGAATCAACTTTTGGATATTATATTGCTAGTTTTCTTCAGTTTATTGTTGTCCAAAATTCTTTGACATCTTCCACCAATAATATTTTTTTATTCAGGCTCATAGAATATGTATTATATCATAGTTTCACCTGTAGTTCTTTGGTTTAATGAGCCTCACCTTGAGATTCAAACCCTCACCCAATACTTCAGCGAGATGGTGACGTCATCGTCCCGTCTGGGCGGCCGCTCCTATTGGACAAACACGCGGAAGTACGGAGGAACTCTTGCTAACAACAACAGTCCATTCTGGTGATTTGTTCGAGCTCGCTGGATCGGTTTTAA
>NC_138951.1:27682500-27752500 GCF_965226115.1 Aulonocara stuartgranti
AGCTTTTCTAGCGGCCTCTTCATGGTTCCCATTCGCCTGTGGGATCCCCAAGTACTTGTAACTGTCCTCTATGTCTGCAATGTTGCCTTCTGGTAGTTCAATCCCCTCAGTTCTGACTACCTTCCCTCTCTTTGTTACCATCCGACTACACTTCTCCAGTCCGAACGACATTCCAATGTCATTGCTGTATAGCCTGGTAGTGTGGATCAGTGAATCGATGTCTCGTTCACTCTTGGCATACAGCTTGATGTCATCCATGTACAGGAGGTGGCTGACAACTGCTCCGTTCCGTAGTCGGTATCCGTAGCCAGTCTTGTTAATGATCTCACTGAGGGGGTTCAGGCCTATGCAGAACAGCAGTGGGGACAGAGCATCTCCTTGGTAGATCCCGCACTTGATGGCGACTTGTGCTATGGACTTGGAGTTGGCCTCTAGTGTTGTACGCCACATCCCCATTGAGTTCCTGATGAAGGCTCTTAGGGTCCCATTGATCTTGTACAATTCTAGGCATTCCAGTATCCAGCTGTGGGGCATTGAGTCATAGGCCTTCTTGTAATCAATCCAGGCAGTGCACAGGTTGGTCAGTCTGGTCTTGCAGTCTCGGCTGATTGTTCTGTCTACCAGTAGCTGGTGTTTTGCGCCTCTGGTATTCTTGCCAATCCCTTTCTGTGTCCCGCTCATGTATTGACCCATGTGCCTGTTCATCTTAGCCGATATGATGCCTGACAGGAGCTTCCATGTAGTACTGAAGCAGGTTATTGGTCGGTAGTTGGAGGGGACCGGTCCCTTCTTGGGGTCCTTGGGGATCAGGACCGTCCGACCTTCGGTTAGCCATTCCGGGTGTCTCTCGTTAACTAGCAGCTGGTTCATTTGTGCTGCCAGACGCTCGTGGAGTGCAGTCAGCTTCTTCAGCCAGTAGGCGTGAACCATGTCGGGCCCTGGTGCTGTCCAACTCTTCATACTGGAGACCCTTTCTTGGATATCTGCCACTGTGATGGTTACTGGACCCTGTTCAGGGAGGTCGCTGTGGTCTGCCCTCAGATCCTCTAGCCACTGAGCATTGCCGTTATGGGTTGCATCCTTCTCCCATATGCTCTTCCAGTATTGCTCCGTCTCCAGCCTTGGTGTTGCTGTTCTCTTATTGTTCCCTTGCCACTGAGAGTACACCTTTGCTGGTTCTGTGGAGAACAGCTGGTTTATTCTCCTGCCTTCTATCTCTCTGGTGTACCTCCTCAAGCGGCTGGCCAAGGCTGTGAGTCTTTGCTTGGCAGTTTCCAAGGCCTCAGGTGTGGACAGCTTGCTGTATTTCTTAGGCACCTTATTTGTCGCACCTTTCTGCAACTCCGTTAGTTGGCTAACCTCCCTCCGTGCTACTTTGATCTTGCCCTCTAGCCTCCTTCTCCATGGAGGGTACTGCCCCTTGTCGCTGTTCAACTTGTAGCCAAGCATCTCACTGATCACTGTTGCCGTATTGTAGATGAGCTTGTTAGTGTCGGTAATCGTGGTTGTAGGTATTGCCCGTAGTGCTGCATTAACATCATCTAGCAGACCTTCTGAGGGTACTTCACGTAATCTTGGTAACCGGCTACGGGGGATCCAGGTTTCAAGCTTGGCCATGATCCTATTTTTCAGGTCAGTTCCTCTCGCACTCAACGATCCTTCTCCGATCGCACTTGGGGCTATGTACCCAATCTCGGGTGATGATATCTCCCCCCTGACCTGGCGTCCTGACTCCTCCTTGCCGTAGCATTTGTGTTGTACCTCGTCAATCTCTAGCTGTGAGAGCAGTCCCTTCTTTCGAATGTTGGAACACTGAGCTACTAGTTGTTTCGCCGTCATTGTGGATGTTGGGTATCGAAGAATCCATAGGTCCCTCATCCTATTCATGTAGCCCCTTCCGCCAGGGTTACTTGCGTAGTAGCATTCCAACAATGCCCTGTTTTCGTCTCTTGCCCACCGATGCCTTCTTGTTCCAGTAGCCCACTTTTCGTCAACACCTGACGCGGACCTTGTTGATCCGGGCGACGTCCGAGCCGGCATGCCTTCATATTTATCTGTCTCGCTCATGTCTGCGGTAGGCTTGCTTAGCATAGGGGGTCTAGCCTTAGGACCCTTACTGGATACAGACGCCCTAGGCAGGAATCGAACTTGCGATCCTCTGTTCCAAAGGCGTGTAGTCTAACCACTACGCTATCCAGCTGCTATGTATATATATATGTATGTATATATATATATATATATATGTATATATGTATATGTGTATATATATGTATGTATGTATATATATATATATATATATATATATATATATATATATATATATATATATATATATATATATATATATATGTATGTGTATATATATATATTTATTAGGGGTGCAACGATATTCGTATCGATATTGAACCGTTCGATACAGTGCTTTCGGTTCGGTACGCATATGTATCGAACAATACAACATTTGTAATTTATTTTATCAATTTTCCTTCTGACGATGCTGTCTGTGTTGAGCGCTCAGTGAATCTGCGTTCGACTACTCCGCCTAGGCTGCACTGTCCAGCGCAGATCCACTGAGCGCTCAACACAGACAGCATAGTCAGAACGAAGAGCGCAGGGCAAGCTAGCAAGACAGAAGTTAAGCTCACCTTGCAAGATGGACCTCCCCCACTCTCATTCAGATCTGGCGTTTGGAATTATTTTGGTTTTCATGTGACGTATGACCCTGAAGGTAAGCGAGTCATGGACTAAAGTAAAACAGTATGTTGGATGTGCCACGCAATGCTTAATTACATGGGTGGGAGCTAGTGTGTTAGCGCAGTTAGCTCGTTAACGTGTTGGCCGTCTAGCCCCATGCACGGGGCGATCGGCGGTAGCTCGTTAACGGAGATTTGCCGTGTTGTGGCGTTAAGGTCATTTCAACGAGATTAACCTGAAAGCACTAGTGGGAACACAACGAATATGACTGCACATTTACGCCGACATCATCCTAGTGCAAAGACAAAAACAACAAGCATGCTACTAACTTTAGCTGAGTCATTTAGACAGCTGTTAGCACATGATTCTCCTTATGCTGCTGAGAATATAGCCCAGAAGAAGCGGATAGTATAGCTTTTATTTTGGAAAGAGACATTTCTCTGTAATAAACTCTCTTTTCCAAAGATGAGTGATTCCTCAATCAGATACAGGGCTCGCAAAATCGCTAGCCCGAGTCCTGGGGCTAGCGATTTTTTTCAGTCGGGCTACCCTGCCCGTCGGGCTATTGTAGGAAGGAAAAATATATGTCAATGCTTTTGCATTCTTTCAGAAATGTAGCTGGGTAATTATGTCATTGGCATCGGTGAGCCACTGTCAATATGTGACATTGAAATCGCGTTTGAATTTGCGCTTGTTTTTTTGCTTTCACTTTGCAATCGTGCGAACTGTGTATAGAGAGCGACAGCACTGATCTGTGAGTGATGATAATTTGTGCACCAATTGCTCTGACATCGTCTTATTAATCGTTAGCTTACTATGCAAACATGACAAGTGAAATCTCCCGCAGCAAGCTTAAACATGTGAGAGGTTGATCGCGCAGAGAATCGCTGAAATTATGTGAGTCCGTGTGTAAAAGCAGCAGGATTTATATTTTAGTTCTGCTGAGCCAAATAAGACAGGTCAGGGTGAAGAAGTGACAGCCAAAGAAAAGCTTACCACAAAACGGAGAAGTTATGACAAATGAGACTATAAGGCAAAAAGAAAGTGCAGCTTTATGGTTTCATGGACAAAAGAATTTCTGTGGCTGCAATATGACGAGCTAAATAACCAGGGCTGCACATAAGTGGTCCGCAGGTGCGCATTCGCTGTCAAAATAAAAAACGCGCACAAGGGTTAGGGTTAAATTTAAAAACTGTACTTTTGAGTTAAAATATATATATTTATAATTTTAATAAATGACAAATTAAAAAGGCATGAACATTTTTTTGTATCGAAAAAATATCGAACCGTGACACCAAAGTATCGAACCGAACCGAACCGTGAATTTTGTGTATCGTTGCACCCCTAATATATATATATATATATATATATATATATATATATATGTGTGTATATATATATGTGTATATATATATGTGTATATATATGTATATATATATGTATATATATATGTGTATATGTGTATATATGTATATATGTGTATATATATATGTGTATATATGTATATATGTGTATATATATATGTATATATATGTATATATATGTATATATATATATATAGTGGGGCAAAAAAGTATTTAGTCAGCCACCGATTGTGCAAGTTCCCCCACCTAAAATGACGACAGAGGTCAATAATTTGCACCAGAGGTACACTTCAACTGTGAGAGACAGAATGTGAAAAAAAAAATCCATGAATCCACATGGTAGGATTTGTAAAGAATTTATTCGTAAATCAGGGTGGAAAATAAATATTTGGTCAATAACAAAAATGCAACTCAATACTTTGTAACATAACCTTTGTTGGCAATAACAGAGGTCAAACGTTTACTATAGGTCTTTATCAGGTTTGCACACACAGTAGCTGGTATTTTGGCCCATTCCTCCATGCAGATCTTCTCGAGAGCAGTGATGTTTTGGGGCTGTCGCCGAGCAACACGGACTTTCAACTCCCGCCACAGATTTTCTATGGGGTTGAGGTCTGGAGACTGGCTAGGCCACTCCAGGACTTTCAAATGCTTCTTACGGAGCCACTCCTTTGTTGCCCGGGCGGTGTGTTTTGGATCATTGTCATGTTGGAAGACCCAGCCTCGTTTCATCTTCAAAGTTCTCACTGATGGAAGGAGGTTTTGGCTCAAAATCTCACGATACATGGCCCCATTCATTCTGTCCTTAACACGGATCAGTCGTCCTGTCCCCTTGGCAGAAAAACAGCCCCATAGCATGATGTTTCCACCCCCATGCTTCACAGTAGGTATGGTGTTCTTGGGATGCAACTCAGTATTCTTCTTCCTCCAAACACGACGAGTTGAGTTTATACCAAAAAGTTCTACTTTGGTTTCATCTGACCACATGACATTCTCCCAATCCTCTGCTGTATCATCCATGTGCTCTCTGGCAAACTTCAGACGGGCCTGGACATGCACTGGCTTCAGCAGCGGAACACGTCTGGCACTGCAGGATTTGATTCCCTGCCGTTGTAGTGTGTTACTGATGGTGACCTTTGTTACTTTGGTCCCAGCTCTCTGCAGGTCATTCACCAGGTCCCCCCCGTGTGGTTCTGGGATCTTTGCTCACCGTTCTCATGATCATTTTGACCCCACGGGATGAGATGTTGCGTGGAGCCCCAGATCGAGGGAGATTATGTATTCCATTTTCTGATGATTGCTTCCACAGTTGATTTTTTTCACACCAAGCTGCTTGCCTGTTGTAGATTCACACTTCCCAGTCTGGTGCAGGCCTCTAGTAAAGGACACGAGCTTGAAGGATAAACCGCCCGCAGGGGCGTGCTGGGTGTTTGTTTATATATATATATATATATATATATATATGTACACACATATACACATATACGTGAAGTACCCTCAGAAGGTCTGCTAGATGATGTTAATGCAGCACTACGGACAATACCTACAACCACGATTACCGACACTAACAAGCTGATCTACAATACGGCAGCAGTGATCATTGAGATGCTTGGCTACAAGTTGAACAGCCACAAGGGGCAGTACCCTCCATGGAGAAGGAGGCTAGAGGGCAAGATCAAAGTAGCACGGAGGGAGGTTAGCCAACTAACAGAGTTGCAGAAAGGTGCGACAAAGAAGGTGCATAAGAAATACAGCAAGCTGTCCACACCTGAGGCCTTGGAAACTGCCAAGCAAAGACTCACAGCCTTGGCCAGCCGCTTGAGGAGGTACACCAGAGAGATAGAAGGCAGGAGAATAAACCAGCTGTTCTCCACAGAACCAGCAAAGGTGTACTCTCAGTGGCAAGGGAACAATAATAAGAGAACAGCACCACCAAGGCTGGAGACGGAGCAATACTGGAAGAGCATATGGGAGAAGGACGCAACCCATAACGGCAATGCTCAGTGGCTAGTGGATCTGAGGGCAGACCACAGCGACCTCCCTGAACAGGGTCCAGTAACCATCACAGTGGCAGATATCCAAGAAAGGGTCTCCAGTATGAAGAGTTGGACAGCACCAGGGCCCGACATGGTTCACGCCTACTGGCTAAAGAAGCTGACTGCACTCCACGAGCGTCTGGCAGCACAAATGAACCAGCTGCTAGTTAACGAGAGACACCCGGAATGGCTAACCGAAGGTCGGACGGTCCTGATCCCCAAGGACCCCAAGAAGGGACCGGTCCCCTCCAACTACCGACCAATAACCTGCCTCAGTACTACATGGAAGCTCCTGTCAGGCATCATATCGGCTAAGATGAACAGGCACATGGGTCAATACATGAGTGGGACACAGAAAGGAATTGGCAAGAATACCAGAGGCGCAAAACACCAGCTACTGGTAGACAGAACAGTCAGCCGAGACTGCAAGACCAGACTGACCAACCTGTGCACTGCCTGGATTGATTACAAGAAGGCCTATGACTCAATGCCCCACAGCTGGATACTGGAATGCCTAGAATTGTACAAGATCAATGGGACCCTAAGAGCCTTCATCAGGAACTCAATGGGGATGTGGCGTACAACACTAGAGGCCAACTCCAAGCCCATAGCACAAGTCACCATCAAGTGCGGGATCTACCAAGGAGATGCTCTGTCCCCACTGCTGTTCTGCATAGGCCTGAACCCCCTCTGTGAGATCATTAACAAGACTGGCTACGGATACCGACTACGGAACGGAGCAGTTGTCAGCCACCTCCTGTACATGGATGACATCAAGCTGTATGCCAAGAGTGAACGAGACATCGATTCACTGATCCACACTACCAGGCTATACAGCAATGACATTGGAATGTCGTTCGGACTGGAGAAGTGTAGTAGGATGGTAACAAAGAGAGGGAAGGTAGTCAGAACTGAGGGGATTGAACTACCAGAAGGCAACATTGCAGACATAGAGGACAGTTACAAGTACCTGGGGATCCCGCAGGCAAATGGGAACCATGAAGAGGCCGCTAGAAAGGCTGCAACCACCAAGTACCTGCAGAGGGTCAGGCAAGTCCTGAGGAGTCAGCTGAATGGTAAGAACAAGATCCGGGCCATCAACACGTACGCCCTGCCCGTGATCAGGTACCCTGCTGGGGTAATAGGCTGGCCAAAGGAGGAGATAGAAGCCACTGACATAAAGACAAGAAAGCTCCTTACCATGCATGGAGGGTTTCACCCCAAGTCCAGCACCCTGAGGCTGTACGCTAAGCGGAAGGAAGGGGGCCGGGGACTGGTGAGTGTCAGCACCACAGTCCAGGATGAGACAACGAACATCCAAGAATACATTGGGAAGATGGCCCCAACTGACCGAGTGCTCAGTGAATACCTCAGGCAGCAGAAACCCAAGAAAGAGGAGGGAGACGAGGAACCATCATGGAAGGACAGGCCCCTGCACGGTATGTACCACCGGCAGATAGAGGAGGTGGCTGATATCCAGAAATCCTACCAGTGGCTGGACAAAGCTGGACTGAAAGACAGCACAGAGGCACTAATCATGGCAGCACAAGAACAAGTTCTGAGTACAAGATCCATAGAGGCTGGGGTCTATCACACCAGGCAAGACCCCAGGTGCAGGCTGTGTAAAGATGCCCCAGAGACAATCCAGCACATAACAGCAGGGTGCAAGATGCTAGCAGGCAAGGCATACATGGAACGCCATAACCAAGTGGCCGGCATAGTGTACAGGAACATCTGTGCCGAGTATAACCTGGAAGTCCCGAGGTCAAAATGGGAGATGCCCCCAAGGGTGGTGGAGAATGACCGAGCTAAGATCCTGTGGG
Source organism: Aulonocara stuartgranti (assembly GCF_965226115.1). NCBI lineage: Eukaryota > Metazoa > Chordata > Actinopteri > Cichliformes > Cichlidae > Aulonocara > Aulonocara stuartgranti. The sequence continues at coordinate 27,690,418 of NC_138951.1, forward strand.
ACTTCCAGATACAGACGGACAAAATGGTGGTGGCTAACCAACCGGACATAGTGGTGGTAGACAAACAGAAGAAGACGGCCGTAGTGATCGATGTAGCGGTTCCGAATGACAGCAATATCAAGAAGAATGAACACGAGAAGCTGGAGAAATACCAAGGGCTCAGAGAAGAGCTCGAGAGGATGTGGAGGGTGAAGGTAACGGTGGTCCCCGTGGTAATCGGAGCACTAGGTGCGGTGACTCCCAAGCTAGGCGAGTGGCTCCAGCAGATCCCGGGAATAACATCGGAGATCTCTGTCCAGAAGAGCGCAGTCCTGGGAACAGCTAAGATACTGCGCAGGACCCTCAAGCTCCCAGGCCTCTGGTAGAGGACCCGAGCTTGAAGGATAAACCGCCTGCAGGGGCGTGCTGGGTGTTGTTATATATATATATATATATATATATATATATATATATATATATATATATATATATATATATATATATACATACATACATATATATGTGTGTGTGTGTGCGCGTGTATGTGTGTGTTTGGAAGACATGGAAATACCTGCAATGCTACAGTCCTGAAACACTCTGTAACAGCTAAAAGTACTACAGTAAAAGTACCTCCACTTTCTATTTGGGGTTTGACAGAGTTCCTGCATTCTTTTTTTTTCATCTAAAACTCTTCCGTGGGCCTTAAATGAACATGAGGCTCATTTCCTCTGCAGGTTTACGGAGTTTAACAGAGAAACTCAGAGCACAGGAAGTCAGAAACCTTGCCAGCAGCTTCTGCTCGATGGTTTGAAGCTGAAAAAGCCCACCTCAGGTGTGCAGGTATTGTGGGGAAGATTCCTAATTTATTTACACTTCCTCTTTAGACTAGCTGTCTGTTCAGTCAGCTGATTGAACTCACTTGCCACACCCCTCTCATAGCCATATATTACCAGTTTAATCAATAACTTTCTATAAAATCCAGAGTTGGCAAAAGTACATTCTGTACTTAAGTAGAAGTATAGATACTTGTTCAATTCAATTAAATTCAATTCAATGTTATTTATATAGTGCCAAATCACAACAACAGTCGCCTCAAGGCAATTTATATTGTAAGGTAGACCCTACAATAATACATACAGAGAAAAAAAACCAACAATCATATGACCCCCTATGAGCAAACACTTTGGCGACAGTGCAAAGAAAAACTCCCTTTTAACAAGAAGAAACCTCCTGCAGAACCAGGCTCAGTGAGGGGGCGGCCATCTGCTGCAGGTTGGGGTGAAAGAAGAAAGACAGGATAAAAGACATGCTGTGGAAGAGAGCCAGAGATTATAACAAGTATAATTCAGTGTAGAGAGGTCTATTAACACATGTTGAGTGAGAAAGGTGACTGAAAAGGAAATACTAATAGTATATTCATATGTAATTGAATTGTAATATCAGAATCAGAATTAATAAAGTATTCTGATTCTGAATATACTTCATGTTTCATTCAGTTTATCCAAATTGACGTCATTAATCAACTTTATCATTAGTTCATTTTCAAATGAACATTCATTTGAACATAATCTCTTTTTAACTCAAATACAGAGGAATACTTCTCCCTCTGTGTTTGTCAATCACATTATAGCCAAAGCAGTTTCTTTTAATAAATCGTGCATTTCATAGTCAGACATTCTTTTTAGTAGTCCAACCTAGAAGTAATAAATGCATGAACTAGTTTTTCAGTGTCACTGAGACAGGATATTTCTAATTTTAGAGATATTGCATAAATAGAAGAAAGCAGTCCTACATATTTGTTTAATATGTGCATTGAAGGACATATCCTGGTCAAAAATGACCCAGGTCTTTATGTCTTTAAGACATTGATGCAGTTTAACTAATTGGTGTGTGTTATCTGGCTTCATGGATAGATAGAGCTGGGTGTCATCTGCATAGCAGTGAAAATGTATGCTATGCCTTCTGATGATACTGCCAAAGGGAAGCATGTATAATGTAAACACAAATGGTCCTAGCACTGAACACTGTTGAACTCCATAATTAACCTCAGCATGTGAAGAAGACTCTCCATTTACATGAACAAATTGGAGTCTATTAGATAGATATGATGCAAACCACTGCAGCGCAGTACCTGTAATACCTACAGCATGCTCTAATCGTTCTAATAGAATATTATGGTCGACAGTATCGAATGTTGCACTGAGGTCATAAGAAAATCATTTGTAACCTTCACTAAAGCTGTTTCTGTGCTGTGATGGGCTCTGAAACCTGACTGAAACTCTTCAAATAAGCCATTCCTCTGCAGATGATCTGTTAGCTATTTGATAACAGAAGTTTTTTTTATATGAAAGGAAGGTTGTTGATTGGCCTATAATTAGCTAAGACCACTGGGTCTAGAGATCTTTTTTTAAGTAAAGGTTTAGAGAAATAGGTAGATCATATTTAAGATTGAAGCATTAATTAGTGGCAGGACTTCTTTGAGCAGTTTTGTAGGAATGGGGTCTAAAAGACACGTTGATGGTTTGGAGGAAGTAATTACTGAAGTTAACTCAGAAAGATCAATTGGAGAAAAAGACTCTAAATGAATATCAATGGTACTCAAAGTAGCTGTAGATAATGGTGGTGGTCAGAGGGCCCGGTGGCGCCAGTGTCCGGCGGCCTCGCCTCTGTCAGTACGCCCCAGGGCAGCTGTGGCTACAATGTAGCTTGCCATCACCAGTGTGTGAATGTGTGTGTGAATGGGTGGATGACTGGATATGTAAAGCGCTTTGGGGTCCTTAGGGACTAGTAAGGCGCTATATAAATACAGGCCATTTACCATTTACCATAATGTTACATCTGTGAGATGATTTTGAGTATTTTTTTTCTCTAGTAATGGTTAAAAAAGTTTTGTAAAGAAATTCATGAAGTCATAACTAGAAAAAGGATTGGTTGGCTCAACAGAGCTCTGACTTTTTGTCAGCCTGTCTACAGTGCTGAAGAGAAACCTAGGGTTGGTCTTATTTTCTGGGGTGGCTGTAGCTCAGGTGGGCAACTATTCACCAGAAGGTTGGTGGTTCGATGCCAGGCTCCTCCAGTCTACACCATGCCAAATATCCTTGGGCAAGTTACTAACCCCATGTTGCTCTCCGATGCACTCCATCCGAGTGTGAATGCGAGTGAATGTTAGATAGAAGCACTAAAAAAAACCTTAGATAAAGTGCTTGTGTGAATGGGAATGATTGGGTGAATGCACAAGTTATATAAAGCGCTTTGAGTGCTCAGTGAGATTAGAAAAGCGCTATATAATAAAATGCTGTTGTCCACAATAACTAAAGAAGAAATTTACTTGGCAATTAAAAGACTAAAGGGAGGGGAAACGGCAGGGCCAGATGGGTTTGACCCAGAATGGTATAAAATAATGCAGGATTATTAGACTCGCACCATGTTAAAAACATTTAATTGGGTAATGTAAATGAAAACTATCCCTTCTTCATGGAGGGAAGCAATAATTTCCATTATACCAAAAGAAGGAAAAGATAAACTAGAATGTAGTAACTATTGCCCAATTAGCATAGCTGGACTGGCCATCGGGCATACCGGGTTTTTATGGGCCGATGATTTTTTTTTTTTTTTTGTAACGGTGGTGGACTGGCCAGATGCTGGCCGGTGTGTAAAAATAACTCAGTTGTTTGGCGGTGGCTATCGCGGAGCTTCCACAGATTCAGTAACATTAGCAAGTGGTGGAGGCCAGCAGGTGGATGAGAGAAAGGGGAGGCAGGAGAAGGAGAGACCCGAGGCAGACGCAGGTCCGAGTGTCAGGTGAACTGAACTTCAGGTAAGAAGTTATGACCTGCAGTCTATCTGGGTCAGATATAAACCAAGTTTAGGTGGAGTTTATTTTCGTTGTGCTGACTTTTTACAGTCAGTTACAATACTGCGTACTAGCTAGCATGACGGAGTTTCTATACAGCTGGGTGGGTGCTATGATGTTACTGATAGTGAACTTTATTTTATTCATAAGGTTAGTTAGTAGAGTTGCCAACCGTCCTGTAAAAAGACGGAATCGTCCCGCATTGAGAGAAAATATTACGTGTTTCGTATTGAACTGAAAAGGAGCACAGTTTGTCCTGTACTTCAGCTAGAATGGAAAAAGACACAAAGCTGGATTTATTCTGTCTTTACGCTGCACAGCTGCCTCTTCTCTTCTAATTCTGTCCCCCTCCCTCTCCTGTTGCTACTTCAATCATGAAACTTATCAGTGATCAGCTTTTCTCTCTTGTTTGTTTATCGCCCACTTAGCGCCAGAAAGAAGAAACCAGCAGATGTCACGTTAAACAACAGCTGCACGTTTAAGCTTGATCAGCTGTTGTTAGAATTTATTTAATATTAATTTCTAGTATCAGCTAATGTTTGCTGGAGCCACAGCTGTAAAAGCTGCTGGTCATGATATCGGTTTGTATATGTGGCGAGAGGGAAACATGAAGATGAAACCAGGAGATGTCCTTACCCATCAGAGCTGAACAGGTGATTGAGAAACAGGTTTACCTTTTAGGTGACAGTAATGAGTTGAAGGGAAGTTATGAACTGTTTCTGAGAGACAAATAACACCAGGATCCTTTTTTACGCTGACAGCTGGTAACTGTGCAGGGGCGGGTCTAGCAAAGTTTTGCCAGGGGGCCAGGTAGGGTATTAACAGGGAAAGGGGAGCACAAAGAAATATGTTCTTATTCTCATTTAAAATGTCATGCTTTTATTAATTATCTGAAGCTTACAACCAAAGTTGTTATCTGACGTAAAATGTATAGAAATATACCAACAAGACAGCGTACATCACTGTCAAAACAGAGTCTGTTTTCATTCAAAGGCTTTATGGCTTTTCCTATAATACCTGGGGGGGGGGGGCAGTCTCTAGTCAAAATGCCCGGGCCAATTTTTTGTCCCAGTCCAGCCCTGCCAATTAGTGTACTGAATATTGATTATAAGTTGTTCACATTCATCATCTCTAAGAGACTAGAAACAATATTACCCGGGTTAATACATAATGACCAAACGGGTTTCATCAAACAGAGACAGGCCCAGGACAACATCAGAAAGGTTTTGCACATAATGAGGCAGGTTGATAAACAAAAATTAGAGACCTTAGTGTTAAGTTTAGATGCCAAGAAGGCATTCGGTTCAGTGAAATGGTCCTTTTTATATAAAGTGCTTGAGAACTTTGCTTGTTTAACTTTGATAAATCCATAGTTGATATTATTTCAGGGCTATACAACAAACCAACAGCTAAAATCAAAATCAACAGAAACGTCACCGAACCATTTTATATTGGAATGCTGGACACGACAGGGTTGCTGTATTTCACCACTGCTTTTTGCTTTGTTTATAGAACTATTAAGTTAGTGGATCAGACAGAAACAGGATATAACTGGAGTAAGAACGGCAGAAGGGGAACAGAAATTAGCACTATTTGCTGACGACATACTTTTAACAATATCCTATCCCTCAAAGGCACTCCCACAAATCATGGAAATGCTATCAGAGTATGGTTCTTTTTCGGGATATAAGGTTAATGTAAATAAAACGCAGGTATTAACTTTAAACTATGAACCACCAGTCGAAATTAAGAATCGCTATAAATGGAAATGGGATGCAGATAGCATTAGGTATTTAGGGGTGGCAATACACCGTGACTTCACCAAAATGTTCAATGCCAACAATGCCCCGCTAAATGAATCTATAAAATCAGATATACAAAGATGGGATACCATTCCATTTCAGGACCTACACTCCAGGATCGAATCAATCAGATTAAATTTTCTTCCCCGACTGCTGTATTTGTTTCAGTCTTTACCGATAGAATATTGTTAAAATATATCTGGAACAGGAAAAAACTAGAGTTAAATATAAAACGCTCCAACTAAAGAAAGAAAAGGGAGGGCTTCCTTGTCTACGAGAATATTAATGTGCAGCTCAGTTAAGACCACTGATATGTCTCTGTTGTCCAGATTACACCGCCGGATGGAAAGATGTTGAAGGAACAATAGTTAAAGGAATACCAGTTACAGCTTTAATATCGGACATAAAATTACAGAATAAAATACACATGGCAGACAAACCCATACTACAAATAATGATATCTGCTTGGAAAGAAGTAATAAGAATTTAGGGTTTGGAAAATGCCTCCAAGGTTTTAAGATGGTGTGCATATGATTCAGATTTTACTCCAAATCAGTACGATAATAGATTCAAAAACTGGATTTCAAAAGGTATAACTAATTATTATTCATTTGTCCACAAGGGGGCATTCCAAAGCTTTGAATTTTTAAGGAGTAAACATGATTTAGGTTCAGACGATTTCTTTAGATATCAACAGGTCAGAAATTATTTTAATCAAAACTTAAAAGTTAACCTAAATGAATTACAATTTGTAGAAACATTTTTATTATTAACTAAACCTGGAGTGCAAAGCAAAATTATTTCCAATTTATATAACAGCATCCTGTGGTGTAAAAGTGACAGCACTGTGTTTATTAAAGCAATGTGGAGAAAAGAAGGTAATTTGCCAATTACAGAGGAGTGTTGGGCCACGCATGCAAGATACAGTGGGCTACCACTGGGTCTAATGTTTGGCGTGAATTTTGTTGGAAAAGCATCATGAGATTTTTCATCACCCCTGCTCAACAAAGATATCGGGGAACTGGTGACAAACGTTGGAGATGTGGGGGAGATGGAGCTAACCATTTCCATATCTTTTGAGATTGCAAAGTTGTTTGCCAGTATTGGTCTCTAATCCATGAACATCTACAAAATGGTTTTTCATTTGTTTATCCTTTAACCTTTGAGACCATATTTTTGTGTAATGCACCAGTGGATAAATTGAATTACAATGATAGAAGACTCTTGTATATCCTACTGGCCGCAAGTAAAAAGCCTCTTACGAGGAGACGGCTTAAGCCTGAACCACCAACGATGGAAGATTGGATACATTCTGTACAAGAGATGTATACGATGGAATAATTGTCATTTTCTCTTAAACTTCAGAGGGATACCATCAACAGAATATGGTCTAAATGGACAGAATATGTTAAGCCTGTGAGGTGTGATTTTTTATGAACCATGCTTTTTTTTTACATTAAAGCCCTGAGTATTATGTGAGCTTACCCGCCCTGCTACCTCCTAACCCAAGTCTTTTTTTCCCCCTTTCTTTTCTTTTTTCTCTCATCTTTTCTTTGTTCTTTCCAATTATAAGTTAAAAAATATGAAAGCAAAGACAGTGTAAAAAGCCATACTACTGTTATGTTCAATTGCTTTCTCAATAAAAGAGATAATAAAAAAAGAAAAGCGCTATAAGAACCAGTCCATTTACCATTTCCCTCAATCAGTGATGAATAGTCAGATGTTCTGGCTTTGCGGAGGGCTTTCTTATAAAGCAGCAAACTATTTCTCCACACTAAATGATCTTCTAAATTTTTGACACACCATTTCCTCTCCAGCTTACAAGTTATCTGCTTTAGGATACGAGAATTATACCACACCATTAAATACTTCTGATTTGAGGCCTTATTTTTCACAGGAGCCACAGTATCCAGTGTCATACGTAGTGAGGAGGCAAAGTTATTAACAAGATAATCGACCTCTGTTTGAGCAGCGTTCAGGTACAGTAGCTGCTCTGCTCTGTGTTGGTACAGGGCATTGAAGATGATAACAGTGGGTGCATTATACTCTTAAACTTAGTTACAGCACTTTCAGAAAGACATCTACAGTGGGGCAAAAAAGTATTTAGTCAGCCACCGATTATGGAAGTTCCCCCACTTAAAATGATGACAGAGGTCAGTAATTTGCACCAGAGGTACACTTCAACTGTGAGAGACAGAATGTGAAAAAAAAATCCATGAATTCACATGGTAGGATTTGTAAAGAATTTATTCGTAAATTAGGGTGGAAAATAAGTATTTGGTCACCTCAAACAAGGAAAATCTCTGGCTCTCACAGACCTGTAACGTCTTCTGTAAGAAGCTTTTCTGTCCCCCACTCGTTACCTGTATGAATGGCACCTGTTTGAACTCATCATCTGTATAAAAGACACCTGTCCACAGCCTCAAACAGTCAGACTCCAAACGCCGCCATGGCCAAGACCAAAGAGCTTTCGAAGGACACCAGGAAAAGTATTGTAGACCTGCACCAGACTGGGAAGAGTGAATCTACAATAGGCAAGCAGCTTGGTGTGAAAAAAATCAACTGTGGGAGCAATTATCAGAAAATGGAAGACATACAAGACCACTGATAATCTCCCTCGATCTGGGGCTCCACGCAAGATCTCATCCCGTGGGGTCAAAATGATCATGAGAACGGTGAGCAAAGATCCCAGAACCACACGGGGGAACCTGGTGAATGACCTGCAGAGAGCTGGGACCAAAGTAACAAAGGTCACCATCAGTAACACACTACAACGGCAGGGAATCAAATCCCGCAGTGCCAGACGTGTTCCGCTGCTGAAGCCAGTGCATGTCCAGGCCCGTCTGAAGTTTGCCAGAGAGCACATAGATGATACAGCAGAGGATTGGGAGAATGTCATGTGGTCAGATGAAACCAAAGTAGAACTTTTTGGTATAAACTCAACTCGTCGTGTTTGGAGGAAGAAGAATACTGAGTTGCATCCCAAGAACACCATACCTACTGTGAAGCATGGGGGTGGAAACATCATGCTATGGGGCTGTTTTTCTGCCAAGGGGACAGGACGACTGATCCGTGTTAAGGACAGAATGAATGGGGCCATGTATCGTGAGATTTTGAGCCAAAACCTCCTTCCATCAGTGAGAACTTTGAAGATGAAACGAGGCTGGGTCTTCCAACATGACAATGATCCAAAACACACCGCCCGGGCAACAAAGGAGTGGCTCCGTAAGAAGCATTTGAAAGTCCTGGAGTGGCCTAGCCAGTCTCCAGACCTCAACCCCATAGAAAATCTGTGGCGGGAGTTGAAAGTCCGTGTTGCTCGGCGACAGCCCCAAAACATCACTGCTCTCGAGAAGATCTGCATGGAGGAATGGGCCAAAATACCAGCTACTGTGTGTGCAAACCTGGTAACGACCTATAGTAAACGTTTGACCTCTGTTATTGCCAACAAAGGTTATGTTACAAAGTATTGAGTTGTATTTTTGTTATTGACCAAATACTTATTTTCCACCCTGATTTACGAATAAATTCTTTACAAATCCTACCATGTGGATTCATGGATTTTTTTTTCACATTCTGTCTCTCACAGTTGAAGTGTACCTCTGGTGCAAATTACTGACCTCTGTCATCATTTTAAGTGGGGGAACTTGCACAATCGGTGGCTGACTAAATACTTTTTTGCCCCACTGTACTGTGATGAAGTCTGCTCCCCACTGCTGTGTAATCAATTATTGTAAATGTAAATGTTATCAGGAAATGATCAGACAAGAGAGGGTTTTCAGGAAACACTGCTAAATGTTCAGTTTCTATGCCATATGTTAAAACAAGATCTACACAGCAAATCCAGCATGCCCAAATTAACACTGTCGGATTTGATTTCAACACTATTAAAGTGTCTATATGGGTCCACACCAGAGAGTGTTAATTTAACTCTTTTTGGAGAGTTGGTACGTTAACTCTGATTTAGTGTTAAACACCAAATCTGTCTGGAGTTGATAATTTAACACTTGGTGTTAAGAGTTTATATATTAACTCTCAAAGAGTATTTTAGTTTAACTACGTAAGAGTTATCTTCTAATTCATTCTAAAAAGCGGGAATTTTACTGTTCTGAACTTATAGAAATTTCTTTTGGAAATAAACATTTACTAAAAAGATGCAATGGTTTTTGAAAAACATTTATTCTGAACTGTGCACCACAATTTCAAAACATTTTCTGAAAGATGTAACAGTGTACATGTTCTCACGTTCATTAGAATTGTGTTTATCAAAAGGTCTGACATAGGCGAGCTGGTAAATGCAAATAACAGCATTCTCATCACTTATTTCTTCAATACAATATGCATGTCCTTCATTCATCCCTTTGTGGAACTTCAACGCACTTCTGCTCTCCCCCATATTCCATCTTCACAAGCATATCCTGTGCGGAGATTGAATAAAAATTAGTTGACACTAATTAATGGCACAAATAATCCAGTAAACAATTGCAGCACAGTAAAAAGAAAAAAAAAAGGAATCCTCTTTGAGCCATTACTTGTGTAAAGTATTTTCCCAAAAGACAAATACACAGGCAACAGGTAATACTGAACTAAATGTAAAACCTCAACCTTTTTCATTTTTACCTAAACCGTGTGCACAAAACTCTGGAGGGATCTATACTAACGTAGAACCCAGTCAGGACGTCTGCTACTGCTGTTTGCTCGTTTTTTTTTAATTTATGGGCGATCATTTTCAGGCTTCAAGTAGCACCATTATACCAACATTTCACATTCTACACATTGTTTTAGGTGTATTTGACCAAAGGTTTGACTGAAAATTCACATGCAAGCTTTTTCCAAGGCTGTGGTATTTGCCCGCAAACAATACCTTTCAGCTAGCTAAAACAGAATATTATGCTATCAGCGAGCAACATGGCTAATGCCTTTCACACAGCTTTGTCTCAACTCCAAAGAGCCACAGAAGTAAAAGCTAATAACAATTGAAACAATCTTTGAAAAAATGACTTACCAAGCATGGCAAACAACTCAAATATGTAGAGCAAAATGTTCTGAAACGGCTTCACTTCAGCTTCGATTGGAGCCGTGCTGGGGGCGGAGTCTGTGAATTTACTCTGTTGGTGTCATAGCCCCTCTAGGAGTTCAGAGTTAAGAGGTCAAGAGTTAATGTTTCCATTGTAACACCTCCAGATTTGACAGAGAAACACTCATTTTTAACACTCGATTTTAACTACTATCATTTTACACCTCAGAGTTACATTAAAAGAATGTGACTCTGCTTAGAGTAAAATTAACTCTACTTTTGCAAGGAGACTATTAACACCAAAAAATTTAACACTTTTGAATTTGCTGTGTAGAGTGTGATTAAAGTGGTGGGTGGCTTCTTTTACATTTTGAGAGAAGCCAATTGAGTCTAGTTGGGTGGCTGTAGCTCAGGTGGCAGAGCAGGTCAGCCACTAATCAGAAGGTTGGTGGTTCGATCCCAGTCTGCCTCCTGACTGCATGCCAAATATCCTTGGGCAAGATACTAACCCCGTGTTTGCCTACTGGTGGTGGTCAGAGGGCCCGGTGGCGCCAGTGTCCGGCAGCCTCGCCTCTGTCAGTGCGCCCCAGGGCAGCTGTGGCTACAATGTAGCTTGCCATCACCAGTGTGTGAATGTGTGTGTGAATGGGTGGATGACTGGATATGTAAAGCGCTTTGGGGTCCTTAGGGACTAGTAAGGCGCTATATAAATACAGGCCATTTACCATTTACCATAATGTTACATCTGTGAGATGATTTTGAGTATTTTTTTTTCTCTAGTAATGGAGGATGAAAACCATTACAGACTTCAAAGGGCGAGAGACCGGTGGCAGAAGAGACGTGAAGGTTATGAGACAGCCCAGCCCACAACAGGTAACGAGGCCAAAGCGACGGTTGGGCGGAGACGAAGCACCTCAAGAAGCGCCCCAACTGTTGATTGGTCCGTTCAACCTGCCCATTGGTCTGAGGGTGATAGCCGGACGAGAGGCTGGGAGACGCTCCAATCAGGTGGCAAAAGGCTTTCCAGAACCTGGCGGTGAACTGGGGCCCCCGATCAGAGACTATGTCCTTGGGGAACCCGTGAAGCCGGACGACATGGTCCAAGAGGAGCTTGGCCATCCGTTTGGCAGAAGGGAGGCCGGCCAGAGCGACCAGGTGCACCGCCTTAGAAAACCGGTCTACAAAGGTGAAGATGGTGTCAAGACCGTCCACGGATGGGAGGCCGGTAACAAAGTCAAGGCCGACATGGGACCAGGGACGTCCCAGCACAGGGAGAGGGCGAAGGTTGCCAGCGGGCGGCTGAGTGGAGGACTTGGCCCGAGCACAGGTGTCACAGGCATAAACGAATTCACGGACGTCCCGAGTCATGGAGGGCCACCAGAAGGCACGACGGAGGAGTTGGAGGGTCCTGTCGGGCCCCGGGTGACCAGAGAGCGGGGAGGAATGAGCCCAGAGCAAGGCCTCCTGACAGCACCGGGATGGTACATAGAGCCTCCCAGCAGGGGTGTCAGGCGGAGGTGGTTCGGCGGTCAGGGCATTCCGGATAGAGTCCTCCAAGGGCCACCGAAGGGGGGCAGCAAAGCAATGAGAAGGTAGGATAGGTCCAGGGTCTGACGTGAGGCCGTCCTGGGCGAACTGTCTGGAGAGAGCGTCTGCCTTAGCGTTCTTGGAACCAGGGCGGTAGGCGAGGTGGAAATTGTAAGGCTAAAAGAATAAGGCCCAAAGGGCCTGCCTTGGGTTGAGCTGCTTGGCAGAACGAATATGGATCAGGTTCTGATGATCAGTCCAGATCAGAAAAGGGTCTTTCGCTCCCAGGAGCCAATGCCGCCACTCTTCTAAGGCCCACTTGATGGCCAGGAGTTCTCGGTCTCCGACACCGTACCGTTGCTGCATGGGAGAAAATTTCATTGACACTGGGGACCCCAATCCAGGATCTGGCAGGAAGACCAGGAGATGTGGGGGTCATGTTGACGGAACCAGGGGTATCCAAGGATGAGAGGAGAGGAAATGGCTGACTACTAGAAACTGGATCTCCTCCTGATGATCCCCAATAGACATGCGAACTGGCTGGGTCTGGAACTGGATCGGGTAGGGTAGGAGGGGTCGCCCATCTACTGAGGTCACCAGGAGAAATCGATCGACGGAAGTTAACCGAATGCGAAGTTGAGAGGCTAGTGTTTGGTCGATGAAGTTCTCAGCGGCTCCGGTGTCCAGGAGGGTTTCAGATGAGAACTGTTGGTGTTTCAGGTGAAATATTACTGGTAACAGAAAACGAGAGGGGTCAGAGGAGTGGGAAGGGCCAGGTGGGACTCCCCCACAGTCTACCTGGCATCGTCGTTTCCCGGACGTAGCGGGCACTGGGGACGACGGTGTCGAGCTGATCCACAGTAGGCGCAGAGACCCTCACGCCAGCGTCTCTCTCTCTCCTCTTTGGAGAGTCTACCCAGCTGCATGGGCTCCTCGCTGGATCTACTGCTTGGGCTAGCAGTGGCTCCGTCAGAGGGGGGAGGAGGCTGCGAAGACGTGGCCCTCTGAGGCTGGAAGGATTTGAAGGCCCGAGGGGTGTGGCGAGGCCGCGACATCACTCGTTGGTCGATCTTCAGGGTGAGGTCCACGGCCTCATCCAGAGTTTTTGGGGCCTCACGGCCGGTCATCTCATCTCGGATGTAATCAGCCAGTCCCTCCAGAAAAATAGAGCGCAGAGAATCATCTCCCCACTTTAGCTTAGCGGCCAGGATACGGAATTGGGAGGCAAAGTGACAGACGGGTCGACTGCCCTGGCGTAAATGAAGCAGCTGTGACTCCACTTCCACTTCACTGCTTGGGGGAACAAATGTCTTTTTAATGCCTCCACAAACAGGGCATAGTCATTGCAAGCTGCAGATTTATTGTTGTAGAGAGCCGCGGCCCATTCCTGAGCCTGGCCAGACAAGGAGAGAGGTTAACAGTGCAACTTTTGCACGGGCGGTGGCGTATTTAGTGGGCTGACATTCAAACAGCATGTCTAAAGTGGTGAGCAAACCATCAGGCTGCCCATCAACTCCGTTCCACTTATCTGGTAGTCCGATCTGGGGCTCCGCGCTCACCGGCGCTGGCTGACGTTGCAGCAAGGTGACGGAAGTGGAAAGTTGGAGGACAGTTTCGGTGAGGGACTTCATTTTTGTGCTCATCCAATCTACCACACCGCGAAGATATAGTACTTCGGCTTTTAGCCGTTCGAATTCCTCTGTGTCAATATGCGGCTCAGACATCCTGTCACGATCAGGCGAATTACACACAGTAGTTCGGCGTGCCCGTGTGGCGTGCTGGCTAGACCCAAACGCGGCGAAGGCTAGCGGTGGGTTGGAACAGACACGCAGTTATTCTAGTAACAATCAGTGCACAAAGCGTAGCTTCGGAACTGTCGTTACAGATGGAGAGCGAGCGGAGCCGGGATGAGAAAAAGTATCAAAGGGACAAACACTCACGGTTGCTGAATCAGGCGGAGACTGACGTCGGCAAAGTTTCGGAGCTCCTGACATGAAGAGAACGATGTCTGAGCGGCGAACAGGTGAGTGGCGTCTCTCTTTTAAACCCGGCCCCGTGATCAGCTGATCACCGGCTGACACTTGGAAGAGAGAGACCTAATGTTTAATAATCCACATTTCACTGTTTTACTCTTTTGTTCAGAAGTGGATGCTGTATTGTTCTTTCTTTGTTATTTTTTATGTTTAGGTCATTTTTTGCTGGTTTTTAGTTTGTTTGGTTTTTTTTGTCTGTTTGGGACTTAACACAGTCTCTAAGGGGTTTTGGGGGGATAACAGGAGGAGAGAAGCTGCAGAGAGGAGTGCAAGACTGCAGCTCTGTTTCCTGGTCCCAACTCTGGATAGTCACATTTTGGGGGGTTTAATAAATTTGGCCAGATTTCTAGAAATGAGAGCTGCTCCATCCAAAGTGGGATGGATGCCGTTTCTCCTAACAAGACCAGGTTTCCTCCAGAAGGTTTGCCAATTATCTATGAAGCCCACATTGTTTTGTGGACACCACTCAGACAGACAGCAATTTAAGAAGAACATGCGGCTAAACATGTCACACCTGGTCTGATTGGGGAGGGGACCAGAGAAAACTACACAGTCCCACATTGTTTTGGCAAAGTTACACACCGATTCAATATTGATTTTAATGACCTCCAATTGACGTAATCAGGTGGCATTACTGCCGACGTGAATTGTAATTTTACTGAATTTACATTTACCCTTAGCCAGCAGTTTTAAATTTCCCTCAATGTCACCTGTTCTGGCCCCTGGAAGACAGTTGACTATGGTTGCTGGTGTCTCTAGCTTCACATGTCTGAGAACAGAATCGCCAATTAATAGAGTTTGATCCCCGGTGGGTGTGTCGCCGAGTAGGGAAAAACGGTTACACACATGAACAGGTTGGTGGTGTACCTGGGGCTTCTGTTTAAGACTATGCTTCCTCCTCACTGCCACCCAGTTGTCCTCTTTCCCCTGCTGCTCGGGGCCTCCCGGGGGGAACAGCTATAGGGCCTACACTACCTTCGGCTGTACCGGCTACAGGGGCCTGGCTAGCTACGGGTGTATCAGAGTCTCCAATTCAGTAATCCTATCCTTTAGAGCCCCCCCCCCCCCCCAAGAGCACCTGGCTGCAGCCACTGGGGAGCGCCATATTGCAACCTCCACAGTAACCAGAAACACGTGACCTCCACACTAACCGGACACACGTGACCTCCACACTAACCGGAAACACGTGACCTCCACACTAACCGGAAACATGTAACTTCAGTTAAATCGACTTTGACCACAAGAGCACCTGGCTGCAGCCACTGGGGAGCGCCATATTGCAACCTCCACAGTAACCGGAAACACGTGACCTCCACACTAACCGGAAACATGTAACTTCAGTTAAATCGACTTTGACAGTGAAAACAAAATTGTGGGTTTTTTTTACTATTCATGCTGATAAATAAATTTGGTTCTAAGTGTTTTTTAACACTCTGGGATTATTAAAAAAAATCACCATCCCTTCAGCTTGTTCGTGGCAAAAGTGTCCATGTGTTATGTTTTTATTTCTTTGCTACTTTTTACATGTTTAATCCTTCAAACACCTTTTTCTAGTACAATGCACTTGTTTGAAGACAACCTCAAAACTAGGGATGGGTACCGGTGTCCGGTGCCATGATGGCACCGGTTCTGACATAAACGGTAGTAACCAGACCGAAAAGCAGCGCACATTTCGGTGCTTTATTTCGGTGCTTTTTTTTCCTGAGCTGTGATACACTTTAGATTCTAGCCAATCATTTTATGTTTCCGAGGATAGTAGGCGGGGCCAGGTACGTACGTTCTGTTAGAGCAGAGCTACAGATTAAAAATGCCCAAGGCGAAGCGGTTAAAAGTCTGGCTGTACTTCACAGCAAAATATGCAAACTCAGCAGCAACAAGTGCTTTAAGCTGATACTGTGATACTGTCAAAGGAGGTAACACCTCAAATCCGATGAAACACCTGGCGACGCATAGCGTTTTTTTAAAAAGCCCAGAAATGCGCCGTATTTGATAGCTTGCTGCGAGACCTCACACCGAGCACATCTACTGCGGGTGGGTTGCCTGTTATGCAACATCCCCCAAAAACACGAAGAGGAGAGTCCTGGCCCCTAGCCCTGCCAGTGTAGCAGAAATGATGACGGATGATGGTGGCAGCAGCCGTTCTTCTCTGCGTGAGTAGCTAATTTACGTTGAGTAGGCTAACCACGTTATTACATTAATGCATGTAAGGTGAACTAGCAAACATCATCATAGCTACATGCGGCTGTCCTCTTGTTTGATGGCAGATACTCCCTTCACCCTGGCTAAAAAGGCTAAAATGACCAAAGAAAAAGTGGAAAACAGTTAAACATGAGAGGTTTAGGACAAAGTTTGTGTTTTTTCCATTGTTTAAGCACTGCTTCCAGCCAAGAGTGATACCATATATGCCCCATAGCTGCAGAAAAGGCTAACATTGTTATATTTTTACAAAAAACAGCTGAACATGAGAGGTTTTTGGACCAATTTTGTGTTCTCCATTCTTTAAGCACCGGTTTGAGCACCGTTTGAGCACCGGCGCCGTTTCAAAAGTACCGATTTGGCACCGGTATCGGATAAAACCTAAACGATACCCATCCCTACTCAAAACTCACCATTTCATATATCAGCAGTGCTACTGGAAATTATTGTAAAGTCATCCCTCACAATAAAGCGGTTCTACTTTAGCGGACTGTTTCGCTGATTTTTTTTTTTATAGATTTTTTTTTTATTACAGTACATTGTGTTGTGCGTTCTGATTGCTGTGGAACATTGTCAATCAACCTAGTACAGTGTCTCCTGTACACCAGCGGTCGCCAACAGAGCCACGGACCAGTACCGGTCCGTTGAGTCTGTTTCCCTGGGTCTTTTCCCGTGTTGTGGTCGTGTGTCTTATTTTGAAAGAACTATTTACGCGTTACCATAGCGACCAGAGAGAATCAAGAAGCAGAGAGGAGGATGTTACTCTCAATGTTGTTGGCGCAACAAGACACTGCTCATAAAGTTACACAAGTACACAGCCGAATTCACATTTATTATGATATTTACAAAATACCACCGTTTTTGTCTTTGTTTGTATCATTTTATTTTGTTGTATTTATCTGCAACACCTTAAAAGCCCGTGCGTGAAAATATTGTCTCACATTAAACTGGTCCGTGGTGCAAAAAAGGTTGGGGACCACTGCTGTACACTACAGAATGCGTTTAGCTTGTCGAATTTATATAAATCTGCCCACGAAACGTTTTGCACGGTTTCATTTTATAATACTGGACTTATGTTTTTATGATGGGTTGAACTTTAAGTGTTTAAACAAAAGAGAAAATGCGATAAACGAGGGACTGCTGTATTATTAATAGTAGAGTCTGGGACATCTAATTGATTAACATCCACATTGATTATCATGCACTATTATTTTTGTTCAAGGAGAGCAAAAACTATAAAACTCTCTCTCAGCAAAAATGGCCACTTTTGTGTATGTTCACAAAATGCTGTAAAATATATATTTATTAAAACATTTATCTACTTTCACCGACTTGACCCTTTAAATTAGCACCAGTCCTTTTCATCAAAACCATTTTATCTACATTCTTTTTTTTTTTACTCTTTAAATGCCAGTTAGGTTATATATAGTACCAGTAACGTTTCAGATAAAAAGGTGATAAAGTCCTAATGGTTTCATAAATCTTCCTATTTATTTATTTTTTTCATATAAGCATCGGGGGCAAGGCTGTCTTGCAATTGTTGAGGTTCACTAGTGTGCGTCCTATTTCTTCCAGGATCACTCTTCATTTGTAGGTTTTAGTGGACTCTTAGTACTGTGAAGTGGTTTTCATGGGACAAAGGCTTGTATGCCAAGATCTGGGAGATTGTAGAAATGAGCAGTAATGTCCTTCTTACCATCTTTCCAGAAAAATAAGTGATCTGGAAGCTGTTAAGCTTACTTACAGCAGCAGCACTTTCTGCAGCTGCATTAAGTCCAGGACACATTTACTAACAGTATGTGTTGCTGTATGTGCTGCAGCTTTGAATCTTTTATTAATATATATTTTGTTAATATATTGGCTATGGTGTCTTGTTATGAAATGTACAAGAGTAAAAGTGTTAGCATGTGCTTCAAAGCTAAGTTTGACTGGGAAACTCAAAGCTCAATAGTCTGTATCAACAACAATTCACTGCAGCCTGTGTAATATTTGATGCGTCATAATTTCTTCCAGTCTATATTCCATCCATCCATCCATCCATCTTCATCCGCTTTATCCGAGGCCGGGTCGCGGGGGCAGCAGCCTAAGCAAAGAGGCCCAGACCTCCCTCTCCCCAGCCACCTCCTCCAGCTTATCCGGGGGAACACCACGGTGTTCCCAGGCCAGCCGAGAGATATAATCTCTCCAGCATGTCCTGGGTCTGCCCCGGGGCCTCCTCCCGGTGGGACATGCCTGGAACACCTCACCCAGGAGGCGCCCAGGGGGCATCCTTGTCAGATGCCCGAATCACCTCAGCTGGCTCCTTTCGATGTGGAGCAGCAACAGCTCTACTCTGAGCCCCTCCCGGATGGCCAAACTTCTCATCCTATTTCTAAGGGAGAGGCCAGCCACCCTTCGGAGGAAGCTCATTTCTGCCGCTTGTATCCGCGATCTCGTTCTTTCGGTCACTACCCACAGCTCGTGGCCATAGGTGAGGGTAGGGACGTAGATCGACTGGTAAATTGAGAGCTTCGCTTTTACACTCAGCTCCCTCTTCACCACGACGGACCGGTGCAGCGTCTGCATTACTGCAGCTGCAGCCCCAATCCGTCTGTCGATCTCCGGTCTCCCTCTCCATCACTCGCGAACAAGACCCCGAGATACTTGAACTCCTCCACTTGGGGCAGGAACTCATCCCCGACCCGGAGTGGGCACTCCACCCTTTTCCGGCTGAGAACCATGGCCTCAGATTTGGAGGTGCTGATCCTCATTCCCGCTGCTTCACACTCGGCTGCGAACCGGTCCAGTGCGAGCTGGAGGCCCTCACCCGATGAAGCCAACAGAACCACATCATCCGCAAAAATCAGAGATGAGATTCTGAGGCCACCAAAGCGAAAGCCCTCCTGTCCATAAAAATTATGAACAGAACCGAAGGCAAAGGGCAGCCCTGGCGGAGCCCATCACCCACCGGGAACGAGTCCGACTTATTGCTGGCAATGCGAACCAAGCTCTTGCAACGGTTGTATAGGGATCGAATGGCCCGTAGCAATGGGCCAGACACCCCATACTCCCGCAACACCTCCCACAGGACACTCCGAGGGACAAAAAACACATGTAGACTGGTTGGGCAAACTCCCATGCACCCTCAAGTATCCTCGAGAGGATAAAGAGCTGGTCCAGTGTTCCGCGACCAGGATGAAAACCGCATTGTTCCTCCTGTATCCGAGGTTCGACTAGCGGACGAACTCTCCTTTCCAGCACCCTGGCATAGACTTTCCCAGGGAGGCTGAGGAGTGTGATCCCCCTGTAGTTGGAACACACCCTCCGGTCCCCCTTCTTAAAGATGGGGACCACCACCCCGGTCTGCCAGTCCACAGGTACTGCCCCTGATCTCCACGCAACATTGCAGAGGCGTGTCAACCAGGACAGCCCTACAATGTCCAGAGCCTTCAGGAACTCGGGGCGGACCTCATCAGTTGTTTAACTGCCTCAGTGACCTCGCCCCCGGAAATT
Organism: Aulonocara stuartgranti; assembly: GCF_965226115.1. Taxonomy (NCBI): domain Eukaryota; kingdom Metazoa; phylum Chordata; class Actinopteri; order Cichliformes; family Cichlidae; genus Aulonocara; species Aulonocara stuartgranti. The sequence continues at coordinate 27,710,317 of NC_138951.1, forward strand.
GGCGGGTCATTCCCCTCATCCCAGACTCTGCTTCCTCCTCGGAAGACGTGTCAGTGGGATTAAGGAGGTCCTCGAAGTATTCCTTCCACCGCCTGACAATTTTCTCAGTCGACGTCAGCAGCACTCCGCCAGCACTATACACAGTGCAGGTAGAGCACCACTTTCCCCTCCTGAGACGCCTGACGGTTTGCCAGAATCTCTTCAAGGCAGTCCGAAAGTCTTTTTCCATGGCCTCTCCAAACTCCTCCCACACCCGAGTTTTTGCTTCAGCCACTGCCCGTGCCGCATTCCGCTTGGCCTGTCGATACCTGTCGGCTGCCTCCGGAGTCCCACAGGCTAACCAAGCCCGATAGGACTCCTTCTTCAGCCTGGTGGCTCCCTTCACCTCTGGTGTCCACCAATTGGTTCGGGGATTACCACCACAGCAGGCACCAACCACCTTGCGGCCGCAGCTCAATGCAGCAGCTTCGGCAGAATATGATCCATTCGGACTCAATGTCCCCAGTCTCCCTCGGAATGCTGTTGAAGCTCTGCCGGAGGTGTGCGTTGAAGATCTCGCGGACTGGGGCCTCTGCTAGACGTTCCCAGCACACCCTCACTACGCGTTTAGGTGCACTGTCAAGCTCTCTAAGTTTGTGCAGCTTCCCCGCTTGAAAGGGATTGATGCATCTACCACAGGTGTTTAACTGGGTTTCACTCAATGACCAGGCAGATCTTTTGTTTTCCTTTTCTTTAATCTTCTTTTCGGCCACAGTCAGCCATAGGTGAAAAACCTTTAAATACAAACCAAAAAACCCAAATACAAATTATGTTTGTTATCACACATCTGCAAATATTGTAAACAATCCCAAACACATTTTTTTTCTTTTTTTTTTTTAAACACATCAATGCAGTGCATAAGCTTTGTAGTACAATATTTGCTTGAGTATTTTTAAATGCTCAAATTACGTAATTCACTAACAATTGTACATACACCTTGAGAAATACTGCTTTCTATTAAAGTGCTAAATTAAATAATCAATCTGCATTAGAACTTGAGCAGTAACAATAGTATTTATAACCAGCTTCTCTTAACCATATGCAAGCATTAACAGTCTTCCATATGCAGACCAACAATAAACAATGGTGCCGCTCGTAAACAGGCAACCAACTCACGGCACAGTGCTAATGCTACGTAAGCTAGCGGCAGCCGCGATTCTTTAGCAACTCGCTTCAAAGTCTTTTACCATAGTCAGCAACCATTCCCTTACCGGCTGCCTCCCTGGCTTTAAAGATACTTCAGTTCCACACAATATTCATGTTGGCGACAACTTATTGAAGGAATTATGCTGGGCTTTTCCCGAAAGTGGCACCTTCCTATTGCTTCCCAGTTCGCCTTTCTTTTTCTTCCCGACAGAAACCCAGACACAAGATTAGTTCCGCCCTCCAGTCTGTCACGTTTACTTTTTCCCTCAGGGCTCTCCACCTCCTACTCGGTTTGACTTGACATGCACCAAGTCTGTCCAGCGTCCTCCCCCGCCACCTGATCCAACTCACCACCAGGTGGTGATCAGTTGACAGCTCAGCCCCTTAAGAAGGAAGACAGGATAAAAGACATGCTGTGGAAGAGAGACAGAGGTTAAATTTTTTTTCTCTGGTCCCCTCCCCAATCAGACCAGGAGTGACATGTTTAGCCGCTTGTTCTCCTTAAATTGCTGGCTGTCTGAGTGGTGTCCCAGAAACGATGTGGGCTTCATAGATAATTGGCAAACCTTCTGGAGGAAACCTGGTCTTGTTAGAAGAGACGGCATCCATCCCACTTTGGATGGAGCAGCTCTCATTTCTAGAAATATGGACAAATTTATTAAACCCCCCAAAATATGACTATCCAGAGTTGGGACCAGGAAGCAGAGTTGCAGTCTTACACGCCTCTCTGCAGCTTCTCTCCTCCTGCTACCCCCCCAAAAACCCATCTCCATAGAGACTGTGTCAGCTCCCAAACAGACAAAAAACAAACTAAAAACCAGCAACAAACAACTTAAACATAAACAATTACAAAGAAAGAACAATAAAGTATCCACATCTGAACCAAAGAGTAAAACAGTGAAATGTGGATTATTAAATATTAGGTCTCTCTCCTCCAAGTCTCTGTTAGTACATGACTTAATAATTGATCAACAAATTGATTTACTCTGCCTTACAGAAACCTGGTTGCAGCAGGATGATTATGTTAGTTTAAATGAATCAACACCCCCGAGTCATTCTAACTACCAGAAATCTCGAAGCACAGGCCGAGGGGGCGGTGTGGCAGCAATTTTTCACACCAGCCTATTAATTAATGAAAGACCAAGACAGACTTTTAATTCATTTGAAAGCCTGATGCTTAGCCTCGTCCACCCCAGCTGTAAAACTCAGAAACCAGTCTTACTTGTTATCATCTATCGTCCACCTGGGCCTTACACAGAGTTTCTGTCTAATTTCTCAGACTTTATATCTAATTTAGTTCTGAGCTCAGATAAAATAATTATTGTGGGTGATTTTAACATCCATGTAGATGCTAAAAATGACAGCCTCAACATGGCATTTAATCTGTTATTAGACTCAATTGGTTTCTCTCAAAATGTAAAAGAACCCACCCACCACTTTAATCACACTCTAGATCTTGTTTTAACATATGGCATAGAAACTGAACATTTAACAGTGTTTCCTTAAAAACCCTCTCCTGTCTGATCATTTCCTGATAACATTTACATTTACAATAATTGATTACACAGCGGTGGAGAGTAGACTTTATCAAAGTAGATGTCTTTCTGAAAGCGCTGTAACTAAGTTTAAGAATATAATCCACCCACTGTTATCATCTTCAATGCCCTGTACCAACATAGAGCAGAGCAGCTATCTGAACGCTACTCAAACAGAGGTCGATTATCTTGTTAATAATTTCACCTCCTCACTACGTACGACTCTGGATACTGTAGCTCCTGTGAAAACTAAGGTCTCTAATCAGAAGTACCTGACTCCGTGGTATAATTCTCAAACACGTAGCCTAAAGCAGATGACTCGTAATCTGGAGAGGAAATGGCGTGTCACAAATTTAGAGGATCATCATTTAGCCTGGAGAAATAGTTTGCTGCTTTATAAGAAAGCCCTCCGCAAAGCCAGAACATCTTACTATTCATCACTGATTGAAGAAAATAAGAACAACCCCAGGTTTCTCTTCAGCACTGTAGCCAGGCTGACAAAAAGTCAGAGCTCTTTTGAGCTAACAATCCCTTTAACGTTAACTAGTAATGACTTCATGAACTTCTTCACAAATAAAATTTTTATCATTAGAGAAAAAATTACCAGTAATCATCCCACAGATGTAATATTATCTACAGCTACTCTTAGTACCATTGATGTTAAGTTAGACTCTTTTTCTCTAATTGATCTTTCTGAGTTAACTTCAATAATTACTTCCTCCAAGCCATCAACGTGTCTTTTAGACCCCATTCCTACAAAACTGCTCAAAGAAGTCCTGCCATTAATTAATTCTTCGATCTTAAATATGATCAACCTATCTCTAATAATCGGCTGTGTACCACAGGCATTCAAGCTAGCTGTAGTTAAACCTTTACTCAAAAAGCCATCTCTAGACCCAGCAGTCTTAGCTAATTATAGGCCAATCTCCAACCTTCCTTTCATATCAAAAATCCTTGAAAGAGTAGTTGTCAAACAGCTAACAGATCATCTGCAGAGGAATGGTTTATTTGAAGAGTTTCAGTCAGGTTTCAGAGCTCATCACAGCACAGAAACAGCTTTAGTGAAGGTTACAAATGATCTTCTTATGGCCTCTGACAGTGGACTCATCTCTGTGCTTGTCCTGCTAGACCTCAGTGCAGCATTCGATACTGTCGACCATAATATCCTATTAGAGCGATTAGAACATGCTGTAGATATTACAGGTACTGCACTGCAGTGGTTTGTATCATATCTATCTAATAGACTCCAATTTGTTCATGTAAATGGAGAGTCCTCTTCACACACTGAGGTTAATTATGGAGTTCCACAGGGTTCAGTGCTAGGACCAATTCTGTTTACATTATACATGCTTCCCTTAGGCAGTATCATTAGAAGACATAGCATACATTTTCACTGCTATGCAGATGACACCCAGCTCTACCTGTCCATGAAGCCAGATAACACACACCAATTAGTTAAACTGCAGGAATGTCTTAAAGACATAAAGACCTGGATGGCCGCTAACTTTCTGCTTCTTAATTCAGATAAAACTGAGGTTATTGTACTCGGCCCTGAAAAGCCTAGAAATATGGTATCTAACCAGATTCTTACTCTGGATGGCATTACCTTGGCCTCCAGTAACGCTGTGAGGAACCTTGGAGTCATTTTTGACCAGGACATGTCCTTCAATGCACATATTAAACAAATATGTGAGACTGCATTCTTCCATTTGCGCAACATCTCTAAAATTAGAAATATCCGGTCTCAGAGTGACGCTGAAAAACTAGTTCATGCATTTATTACTTCCAGGCTGGACTACTGTAATTCATTATTATCAGGATGTCCAAAAAACTCACTGAAAAGCCTTCAGCTAATCCAAAATGCTGCAGCAAGAGTACTGACAGGGACTAGAAAGAGAGAGCATATTTCTTCCGTTTTGGCTTCCCTTCATTGGCTTCCTGTTAAATCCAGAATTGAATTCAAAATCCTGCTCCTCACATACAAGGTCTTAAATAATCAGGCCCCATCTTATCTTAATGACCTTGTAGTACCATATCACCCTATTAGAGCACTTCGCTCTCGCTCTGCAGGCCTACTTGTTGTTCCTAGAGTATTTAAAAGTAGAATGGGAGGGAGAGCCTTCAGTTTTCAGGCCCCTCTTCTGTGGAACCAGCTTCCAGTTTGGATTCAGGAGACAGACACTATCTCTACTTTCAAGATTAGGCTTAAAACTTTCCTTTTTGCTAAAGCATATAGCTAGGGCTGGACCAGGTGACCCTGAATCCTCCCTTAGTTATGCTGCAATAGACATAGCCTGCCAGGGGATTCCCATGATGCATTGAGTTTTTCCTTTCCAGTCACCTTTCTCGCTCACTATGTATTAACAGACCTCTCTGCATTGAATCATATTAACCTCTGTCTCTCTTCCACAGCATGTCTTTTATCCTGTCTTCCTTCTCTCACCCCAACCGGTCGCAGCAGATGGCCGCCCCTCCCTGAGCCTGGTTCTGCCGGAGGTTTCTTCCTGTTAAAAGGGAGTTTTTCCTTCCCACTGTTGCCAAAGTGCTTGCTCATAGGGGGTCATATGATTGTTGGGTTTTTCACTGTATCTATGAAGCGCCTTGAGGCGACTTATGTTGTGATTTGGCGCTATATAAATAAAATTGAATTGAATTGAATTGAATAACAGATATGATTCAATGCAGAGAGGTCTGCTCTAATAGGGTGATATGGTACTACAAGGTCATTAAGATAAGATGGGGCCTGATTATTTAAGACCTTGTATGTGAGGAGCAGGATTTAATACCAACATACCTTTGAAAGGTAAAGCATTTTTAATGTATCCATTTATATGCTCCTCAATCTTTGCCCTGACAGTAGGGCTGAAAGTGGGGCACAGAGGGCAGTGAAAGGGTCTTTTATAACACGTGTTGCATTCCTGCAATTCTAACTTGGAGGCAGAATTCCAAATGGATATGTGCATCTAAAACAGAGAGAAAAACAGATAAACACCATATACACATTTAAGTTCAGGTTTTAGCAGAAATAACACGTTACAGTTAGCATGTAAGAGATTTGGGAGAAAATTCTTTATAAAAACATAATTTACAAGACACTTTTATTTGTGACATACATATCTATTTACATATAACAGACAATTTAACAAAAGCTAACTAAAATCTGGGCAATAAAAAAGCAGAACAGAATGGAATAGAGAATATTAGTATTTATAAATGTATAAATCTCTTTGTGACAAACTTTACAATGTTGATGCAGGTGGAATGAGAGACATGAATAAAGCGCAATATGCAGTAAATGGAACAATGTGCATTGATGTCAGATAGTGAAAAGCAGTGAAGTGAATTTGTTCAATAACAAGCAAAAATCAAATACGTCCGAAACTGACCACTAAATCCTAACCAGAGGTGTCAAAAGTACGACAGTTGTTGTAACGCTAACAAAGTGCCAACGTAATCGTAATAAATTAAGGAGTGAGTACACAGAGAGTGTGCTTCAGAGGAAGCTAGTGAAGATCATACTATCAAAAAAGAAGTTATCTAAAAGTTTTTAATTAATTGCTATGCACATATGCTACTCAAACAAACCATTGTGTGTTGGAACAGGAACAGGAAGTGATACTAGTGATGGGCAGATCGATCCAAATATTGATTGTATCGATACCAAGTCGACATTGGCATTAGATCGATACTAGCCTGGTGAGATCGGTTCTTTACTTTAAGTTCCGCTCTTGTTTGCAATGCTGTGCTTTTGGCAAAGACGAAACAGCCAGGTCGCCGGACTTGTCGCTCCTGTGTCTGCGCAGAGCAGGCACACTTTGCTACCCCTCCCACCTCTTGTGCTTAGATGTTGCACTGTCATGTGATGTGACTTAGGCTACGTTCACACTGCAGGCGAAAGCGCATCAAATCCGATTTTTTTGACCCTATGCGACCCATATCCAATCATGGTATGACAGTGTGAACGGCGCAAATCTGATATTTTCAAATCCGATCTGGGTCACTTTCCTATGTGGTACTGAATCCGATACATATCCGATGTTTTAGAAAGCGACTGCTGTTTGAATGGTCAAGCGACTGCTGTTTGAACGGTCATGTCGCATTAAATCCGTCTTTTACATCACTGACACAAGACAAACGCCAATTATCAGCGCCGGAGAAGCGCCCGATAAGACATTGCGAACGCTTCCTGGCCATCCAGTGTAGATGTCAGTGAAACTGTTGGGAAGACAACGTTGGAGAAACGTGAACATTTTATTTGTACTGTGTAATCTGCAGATTCTGACAGAAATCTGCAACTATCCTTTGAAGCACCGCTCCTCTAAAACAGCAATAAGGATAATTATTAGGTTATCTACATTATTATGTAAATAACAAAATAACTTCAAGCAAAAATTGGGAAACGTAAAGTCCGAAGTCTTTATATTAAGGGCCATCAGTCAAACAATATTGTTTGCTCTGGGTCTAAACAAAGCGCGTTGTGTGTGACATCTTTTGCGCATGCGGGCCGCTTTGAGCGTTCACACTAGAGCGTGTTTGCTGTCGCATTTTATTTGTAGTGGGAACAAGCAGACAAAAAAATCTGATTTGATCAAAAAATCGGAATTGAGCATTAACACCTGCAATGTGAACGTAGCCTTAGACATTTTGGGGGTTAAGTTTTTTACATATTATTTATATTTTCACCAGTTTTTTTGTTGAGAATTTTAATTGTAATTTTGCGGTACACATCACCACCACCAACAACAACGCAAGCAGAGCATTGTAGATGCCATGCAGGTGAGGTGCGACATCGCACCCAAAGGCAAAAATACTGTACTGTGTTGTGCTAAAAATACTGCAGTATAAGTTGAAGTACTGATTCTACTTCTTTACTCAAGTAAGAGTGAAAAAGTACTGGTTGAGAAATGTACTCACAGTAAGAAAGTAAAAGCAGCTCTTTGAAGGACATTTCTACCAGCTGTTTTTGTGCAAAGCTAACTGAACCTTCTTCTATATTACTGAAATCTATATGTATGTAATATGTATGTAAGGTAATCTATATTACCATAATCTTTTCTGGATTGTCAAGAGATTTATTCTAAAGACACTTCTTCAGCTGAGAGTCAGAGAGTAGAAACACACATGCTGCAGTTTTTCCTTGCAAGGGCGGTCACAGAGTGCTCACACCAAAGTGGGGGCCCTGTGATGTGCGCGCTCTGTTCTTGCACTTGTCTTTATTTATACACAAGAAGAGTAATACAACAATGAATACATTTGTTTAGTGGAATGTTGATACGTGAGCATGTGCGTATGTGGTTGTGTATGTGTGTGCGTGTGCGGTTTATGGGAAGCAGCTCCTTTTCCTGGTAGGGAGTGAAAACTGCTTGTTCAGCTCTTACTATCGCTGTGGGAAAGAAACTGATAATAACAGAACAAGTCTTATAGTGAACAACAGTCTAAGTCATCAAAAGGTTATTATGCAGTATTCTATCACATGCAAACTTATATCATTAAAAAGCTTATACTGACTACTAAATACAATTTTATATTGACATGGACAATTTTTTTTTAGATGCCCCAAACAATCGAAAAGGGGCTTCATCAGAGAAAATGTCTTTACCCCAGTCCTCAGTAGCCCACTTGCTGTACTGTACTTTTTACAGACTATCAGTCTGTCCCTGATGGGTTTTTGTTTTTTTGTTGTTTTTTTTTGGGGGGGGGGGCTTTTTTGCTGCCCTTCTTGAGACCAGGCATCTTCCAAAAGTCTTCGCCTCACTGTGTGTGTAGATGCACTCACACCTGCTGCTGCCATTCCTGAGTAAGCTCTGCACTGGTGGCACTCCGATCCCACAGCTGAGTCGTCTTTAGGAGATGGTCCTGGTGCTTGCTGGACTTTCTTGAGCACCCTGAGACCTTCTTCACAACAATTGAATCTCTTTCCTTGATGAGAAGATAAATGGTTGATTTACATGCAATCTTAGTAGCAACAACATCCCTACCTGTGAAGCCATTTTTATGCAACGCAATGATGGCTGCATATGTTTCTTTGCATGTAACCATGGTTAACAGAAAGAATAATGATTACTAACATCACCCTCTTTTTTTAACACATCCAGTCTGCTTTTCTAACTCAGCCAGCATGAAATAATGATCTCCAGCCTTGTGCTCGTCAACATTCTTACCTGAGTTAACAAGAAGAATATTGGAATGATCTCAGCAGGTTCTTTTATGGCATGAAATGCTGAATGATGAGATGCAGTGGAAATTTATTTTCTGGGATTAAGTTCATTTTCATGGCAAAGAAGGACTTTGCAACTCATCTGATAACTCTTCATAACATTTTGGAGTACATGCAAATTGCTATCATAAAAACTAAAGCAGCAAACTTTATGAAAACCAATACTTGTGTCATTCTCAAAATTTTGGCCAAGACTGTACACTGTTTATGGTGTCTTCATTAGGGCTGGGTATCGTCACTGATTTCTAGAATCGATCCAATTCCGATTCACAAGGTCCCGAATCGATTCGATCCACGATTCGATTTAATTCGATTCGATTCGATTTAAATCTGGGAAATTTTGACAGTCAGAAATATTATAATTCAGATCAGTACATTTACATATTTTTGTATCAATAAAAAGGAAGCTGACACACGCAAGACTTTATCACAGGTGTAAGCTTCACAGCAGATGCCTTTGTGTCAAAGTAGCTGAAGATAAAACACAGAAAAACATGAAGGTGATTTTCCTGGCCTGGGATTTTATAAAAATATTCTGCAGTACATCAAAAACGAAAGAAAACCATTAATCAACATATGAACATTACCTCTGAAGTTACAGCGGTTTTATTAGAGACACGGTTAAGCGTTTTGCATTTTGAATAATTTTAAAAAGTTTAAATTTGTTCAGTATTGAACAGCAGAAATGAGGTTTTCTTTTCGGAAGAATGTAAAAGGGAAAAAAACAGCGGCTGACAGCGCTGTAAACAACAGTAGACTGGTGCGTAACAAGCAAGCGAATAATGAAGAAAGGGAAACTGTTCTTGAAGTACAGAGAGAGAGAGAGAGAGAGAGAGAGAGAGAGCTGTGCATCGCGGTGGAAGCAAAACAGTAAAAGTCAGAGTGAATTCATGACGATGTTTATGTGAATCTTCTTTTGCTGCTGGTTCGGTCAGTATTGTTTGGAGAGAGATCAAACTAACAGCTTTAGAATCGGCTCATAAAGGGCGTGAACACAAAGCGCGGACCCGCCGACAGATCAGAATCAGCAAGCTGTCGGCTTTCAGCCCCGACCGTGTCCGTGCCGTCGGGTGAGAAAGGCAACATCTCACTGATTCTGATCCGTGGGTCGCGCTGTGTGTTTAAGTCTATGTGCAGAATCCGTGTACCTGCTCTCATTTACTGTCTTAACTGTTTGGTGGTTCTTGAAATTTTGTCAGATGTCACCAGAGATTCTGGCATTTCGCGTAAAATAAATTTATATTAAAAAAATCGATTCAGGATTTTAATGAATGGATTTTACGTTATCCAAGCCAGAATCGATTTTAATCGATGAATCGATTATAAAAACCCACCCCTAGTCTTCATATTAGACACTATACAACCATCATCAGCTAAAATTCATAGGAATCTCTGCGAGACAAGGTTGTTGTACAGTGAAATTATTCTGCAGATCATCAGAATGAAAAGTTAGTGACCATGTCTGCATAGCCCCTTCTAGTATGCTTTCATGACATTATTGTGTGTTGGGTAGTGCTCAGGCCTATCGAGACTGAAAAGCGGGACACTGAATGTCACCTAGCTGAATCTTCAACTAATCAGCACCTGGTGGTGAATTGGATCAGGAGGCGGGGGAGCGTGCCGGACTGCTGCAAGGAGCTGCGGCTGCAAGATGGTTGGTGCCTGTCGTGATCAAACTTAAGAAGGATCCTGTCGGCCTAGGATAGCCATCAGGTGGCGGCCTCCAGCTCTCACTGGAGAATTTCACAGCTGAGTGTAGAGCAGGAGGAATGAGAGTCACCACCTCCAAATCTGTGGCCACGATCCTCAGACAGAAAACAGTGGGGTGCCCACTCTGGATGACTTTGGGTATCTCAGGGTCCTGTTCACGAGTGAGCAAAGAGTGGAACAAGAGATCAACAGCTGCAGTGATGCGGACGCTGTATCAGTCTATCGTGGTGGAGAGTCATTCAAGACAGGCTCAGGGTAGAGCTGCTTCTCATCCACATCGAAAGCAGCCAGTTGGTGGTTTCAATTCTTCCTCAGAGGCCTGACTTAACGCTTGGCATAACTGTTGCTGGGTTGTCTAACCTGAGGTCCATTCTGTAGCAAATGCAGAAAAAAAATGTTTTAAGAAAGCAAATAGGTTGGTTTTCTAAAAAATATGATTATTTGCTCACACCAGGTGAGATGAGCCCTTTGTCACAAGTGGAGAGGTCAGTGAAGATGGTCATCTGGAGGTTCAAGGTCATTGCCTCTCCAACCCACATCCACTGCCACTGTACTTAAGGAAACTTGGGACAATGTTAAAGACTTTCTTCAGGCAGTAATGGAAACAAGCCATCCTTAAAAAACTACAACACACCAGCTCAGGTGTCTGAATGCAAAACAAATGTGTTGTTTGAGTTAGAGACTGCACCTGGCTGAACTATAAATATATTTACAGTGGTCCCTTGCTATAATGCGGTTCACCTTTCGCAGCCTTATCTCATAGTGGACAGCAATTTTTTTGTGTGTGCAATTTTTCATGTTTTTTTTTTTTTTGGGGGGGGGGGGGGGGGTGTTTTTTAACAGGGCATTGTGTTGTGCATCCTTTTTTTTTTTGCGATCAGAATTATTGTCTAAAGGCGAAGAACGATGCCCAACGGATTTACTTTACCAAATTGACCATCCCTGCCTTGCTGTAATGGTCCATTTGAGTCACCTTTTATTGTTTATTTTATTTTCACTTGCTGAATACGGGACAGATTTGACTGGGGGAAAGAAGGGGAGAAAGAAAGAGGGAAAGAAAAACAGCTGAGAAGAGGGACGGGGGAGAAGGGCAAAAAACAAAAACCAACAGAATAAGCAGAGGAAGAAAAAATGCATATATCGATCACCTGGATCACCTGTTGAGAAAGAAAAAAGAAAACAAGCAGAAGAAAACGAGAGTAATAGAATAAACAACATCACAATGATAAATGGGAATATGACAGTAAATACTAAATATTAAACATTATTGTGCAGCAAGTAAGATTGACAGCATACAGTGAGGTAGGAGCCAAAAAGGGTGTAGTTTGTGTGTGTGATCACCCGTGTGTACACCTGTGAGCATGGACACGCTTGTTTTTTTAAAAGGTTCCTTCATGTAATGATCTGCTAGAGGCTGTGGGGAGCCACTGCCCCGTCCTCCAGGGCATGAAGCAGGTATGGAGGAGATCAAAACTCCAGACATCCAGAGGCCCCCAGAACACAAGAGACCAAGGAAGACCAACAGAGGGGCAGCCGCGCCACTGTCCCAGAAAGAGCTGAGGAGAGTCCCAGATGAGGGCTCACTCAGCAGCCGCGGAGCAGAAGCCAGGTTGCTGAGTGACGCACCCGTGAGCTCCGCCGGCAGCCAGCTGTGCCTGAGTGACCGAGCCCCAGGCCGAGAGGCCGGGGGCACCCCACCTCCGAAGTGGCCCAAGCGAGCCCCAGGCTCCAGGCCCCGATAAGCGGCCGCCAAGGAGTGAGCCGGTGTGTACCTGGACGCCCATCCCCGGACACAAAGAACCACCAACGCACCGATGTCTGAGGGAGTCCGCCACTGGCAGGGGAAGTGGTGGTAGGGGGAGATAGGCCTCCAAACCTTGGAGGGCCTGAGATGTCCCCAGAGAGGTGGCGTATGATATTGTGAGAGGATTTTTATGAAATCAAGTATAATCAAGTGTGCCTTATAATCGAGTGTTCATATATTTTCACATAACCAAGTTTATTGTTAAAGAGAACATAATGCATTCCTTACTTTAGTGTCTGAGATGTTTGACAAGTATACAAGTATGTATTCTTTAACCCAGTGTGTGTGATGTCAGATAAGTGTGATATACTTCTATGTTTTTATTCTTAGTTTGTGTGCAGAGGTCAGATAAGCTTAGGTAATGTCTGGCCTTTTCCCTTTCGGTTAAAAGAGGAAGTACTATGTAACCCATTTTGCCTTATAAATAAAGCAACCAGCCTGCGCTGAGTGTGTGTGATTTTGCTGAGAGGCACACACCCATGCGCATGTCTTAATACTCTCTGAGTCGGTCTGCAGTGTCTTATTTCTCTTACTTGTGAACAAATGTCTTAACCCCTGACAGATATCCAACCTGACATATAGACACAGACATACAGGCACACACAGACACAAACATCCATTCCCACCCTCATGCTCTCATATGCACTTACTCCACACTCAACCAACGTGGAGACAGACATAAAGAGACGCTGTACACACAATCACACTCCCCAAGCGTACTCTACGAACCAGGTCTAGGTACCCTTGCCCCTGGAGGGGGGAACTGCACCCAGACCCAGGTGGTGTTACCCTTTTCCCTGCGGTGGGGGGAGGCAGACCGCCCCGACTCCGCAGCAGCAGGGAGGCCCCACATTCCAGACCCCAGTCGGACGGCCAACTCCTCCTCCTAGCCCCCCCGCTCCAGCAGGCCGCAGAGAATGGGGGTGAGAGAAGACTCCAAACCTCCCTCCACCCGCTCATTGTAGTGTTGATGCATGTGTGTTCTAAGGTGCATTTAAAACCCAGGAGGGCATGGAGCTACCTGCCAGAGAGCAGCAGGTAAGCGCATAGCCCCTCCTGCTAGCCCTCAATGTCTACGTGTATTTAAAATTGAGAGGTGGGCAACGACGCCAGGGGTGAGGTGTACACCCTGATGGTAATTTGGATTCCGTGTAGCATGCCCACCCCCAAGATCCTATATGTATGTGTAATGAGAGTGTGAGTAATGTGAATGTCTAAGTTGTGGGATAAAATTGAGGCAGAGGCAGCCAGAAGGGACGGGGGGGGGGTTGCCTCCTCTGCACCCTGGTGACATACCCCTACTCCAAAGCCCTGCATGTGTGGGTGGTTGTGGTGGAGCGGGAAGAGGGAGGCTGACGCGTAGGCTTCTTCTAGTGATTTGTGTTGTGCATCCTGATTGACTGTAGACCATTGTCAATCAATCTCGTGCCGTGTCTCCTGTACAGTACAGAATACATTCAGCTTGTCAAATTTACATAAATCTTCAATCGCTGGCAGTGTGACTCTGAAGTGCTGTACTGTATGTTTGTAAGTTTTCTCCCCAACAAACACAACAATGTCGACGAGACGTTTTGCACCATCAAAGGCAACCGCGGGTGCCTTTGGTTTCATTCTATAAATGCCCCTGACTGGACTTATTTTTCTACAAAGGTTTGAAGTTTGAGGGTGTTTAAACAAGAGAGAAAAGTGTGAAAATGTTCATGCCTATCTGAGAAAAGTGTATAAGCTATATAGTGAGGGGGTTTATAGCCTTAAAACATCTATAATAATTGTTTTTAAAAGATAAAGGCTATTTCGCGGATTTCACCTATCGCGGGTTATTTTTGGAACGCAACTCCCGCGATAAATGAGGGACCACTGTATATCGATTTTATCAGTACTGTAACTACAATACAAAGTTACAAGAAGCCTAAACTTAATTTAGAATAATTAAATCTGAGACTTCGTTTCACTGTAAGATTAAAGTTTTAAATGGTCTAACAAATAAATATTCAGTTTAAAAGTGACAATATTTTTAAAATATAATTAAATAACACAACAACGTGTGTGTTGTTCAGCAGAACAGTATGTCGGCTAATTTACTTTTTTTGATTTTTGAAAATAAAAGTTGGGCTCTTTTTTTAAATGATCTTTGAATCACACATACAGTGTTTATATTAAGTGTTGTATTAGAAATCTCTCAAGTCCAAGGCTGATAAAACATAATGTGATTTTGTTTAAAACTAAAAATTTAGTAGAACATGAAATGTTTGTCAGTGGGAAAACATTAATATTGCTCACTCAGAAACATCGAGTTATTCGTAGTACTGTGTACTTGTAATACTTGTGAATAAGTTGTCCTAACGTGGTTATCTTAAGTTGGCTTGACTTAACTTTTCTAATTTATGGGAACTAATTCGATTTTACAGATGATGCTAGTTTCAGATTCCTTCAGACTTTGAAAGCAAAATTCTTCCTTTTAATCAAAAATCTCGTAGAAGCCAGGAGTTCAATCTGTTTTTAGTTTTTCTGTTCGTTATTAATGCCTGTATGGTACCAGCCTCTTTCAGCTCCTCTCAACCATGACTAACGTTGACGTGATCTGGAGCGTTTCCGGTGCAGGAAGGCGGGGCCTCGGTGTTCCTCAGGGAGCGAAGAGCAGGTGAGTCGCGCCTGCATACAGCAGCACGTTCTAACTTCCGAGAGCAGGACTCAGGCCTTCAGAATAAAATCCCAGCTAACAGCCGCTTTACAGTTTTCATATTTGTGATTTTTTTTCTGTTTTAATTATTTAGATTTTTCAAATGTTATATTAAAAAAAAGAAGACGGAAAGCTCGTCCAGCTGCCGGGGGTTGATTTCTGCTGTCAGAGGGCCAGCAGAGACTTTTTGCTGGACATAAAAGAAACTAAATCCTGTTTAATTTATTTATTTTAACCAATGGAGCTTATCTTTGGTTATAAATAAATATATTAATCTAACATTTAAGTGTTTTTCAATATTTTTCAGATTTTTGCTTTTTTCATATTTATGAGAAATTACATCTTTTATTGAAAAACACATTTAAATAATTCTGAAGAATTATAACAAAAATCCTTTTTGATAATGATAATTAAACAAGCAGCTGATTATTGATTGATTGTTTGGGATTTCAGAACATTTAAATGATCATCATATCTCTCAGATCAGCTATAAAATAAAACATTTTTTATTGTTTTTGTGAACATTTATAAAATATAATAATATACAAAAATATAAACTGACAAAAAATATTTAATCGAGTGATCAATTTATTCAATCTTAAATTAGATGAAATTCTCCAAACTGAAGAAGCAAAGGTAGTGAAGATGTATGAGTTTAAATACGTGGTGTCAACAGGGCTGGACTGGGACAAAAAAAATCAGCCGGGCATTTTGACTAGAGATCGCCCCCCCCCCCCCAGGTATTATAGGAAAAGCCATAAAGCCTTTGAATGAAAACAGACGCTGTTGTGACAGTGATGTACACTGTCTTGTTGGTATATGTATGATTTCTATACATTTTACGTCAGATAACAACTTTGGTTGTAAGCTTCAGATAATTAATAAAAGCATGACATTTTAAATGAGAATAAGAACATATTTCTTTGTGCTCCCCTTTCCCTGTTAATGCCCTACCTGGCCCCCCACAGTTACCAGCTGTCAGCTTAAAAAAGGTTCCTGGTGTTATTTGTCTCTCAGAAACAGTTCATAACTTCCCTTCAACTCATTCATGTAACCTAAAAGGTAAACCTGTTTCTCAATCACCTGTTCAACTCTGATGATTCAGTAAGGACATCTCCTGGTTTCATCTTCATGTTTCCCTCTTGCCACATATACAAACATATCATGACCAGCAGCTTTTACAGCTGTGGCTCCAGCAAACATCAGCTGATACTAGAAATTAATATTAAATAAATTCTAACAACAGCTGATCAAGCTTAAACGTGCAGCTGTTGTTTAATGTGACATCCGCTGGTTTCTTCTTTCTGGCGCAAAGTGAGTGATAAACAAACAGAAGAAAAGCCGATCAGCTGATCACTGATCAGTTTCATGATTGAAGTAGCAACAGGAGAGGGAGGGGGACAGAATGACAGGAGAAGAGGCAGCTGTGCAGCGTAAAGACAGAATAAATCCAGCTTTGTGTCTTTTTCCATTCTAGCTGAAGTACAGGACAAACTGTGCTCCTTTTCAGTTCAATACGAACACGTAATGTTTTCTCTCAATGCGGGACGATTCCGTCTTTTTACAGGACGGTTGGCAACTCTACTAACTAACCTTATGAATAAAATAAAGTTCACTATCAGTAACATCATAGCACCCACCCAGCTATATAGAAACTCCACCTAAACCTGGTTTATATCTGACCCAGATAGACTGTACATATACATATACACACACACACACACACACATACATATATGTATATATATATATATATATATATATATATATATATATATACATACATACATACATACATACATACATACATACATACATACATACATACATACACACAATGTAAATATAATATGGCCAATATTATAGTATTGTCAGATTATTATGATAGATTACTATGAGATATATACCATAATAATCTGACAATACTATAATATTGGCCATATTATATTTACATATTATATTTACATTGCCACAGTGAGTTGACTTTAGTCTCATGAACAGCATTAACTAATTGTTATTTACTAACTAATCTTAAATGACTGTTCAGCACAGAAATGAAGCCCAACAATCATGTGGTCCCGTGGTCTCAGCCTCAGATACTCAACTAATCAAAGTGATGTCATGACAAAAATGAATGACCAACAAAACATTTTTCTCCTTCATTTCTGTCAAACAAAGCTGTATGTAACGTGTCTCGCGGTTACTATCATGGTTGCTAGGCAACCTGAACAGCGCGACGAAGCGTATACCGTCCCATTTCACAAGCCTCTCACTTCCGCACTTCTCGTACTTATAGTACGCACCGTACGTAGTACGCGTAGTGCGCGTACTTCAAGCGTGCAGTCTCTTAATTGGGACACAGCCAGATGCTCTTGAAGACAGGGGTGAAAGGGAAGGTTAAACGATGGAGGGGACCAATGTTCACTCTAAGCTGCGCACGTGCGCAATTGCGCACTGTTGGCACGGTCTCTGCGCAGAGAAAATCTGCGTTGCGCACACAAAATTTTTTTAACCTGAATTGAAATTAAAGTAAATATGTGCCAACACCGCTGTTTTAGCTGGCAAAGCGGCGTGGCTGATGTGGAGTGAAGCCACATTAAGTGTACAACCTTTGGAGATGTGAGCAGGACAGACGGAAGAAGTAACGGAAAAACTGGACTTTATACCAGTTTTTAAATTGTGTTGATAGGCCACGTAAAACCAGAGTTATGATAAAAAATATGCAATGTTTGGTTTTCTGAGCATGTGCAGAGGGCTGGACGGACAGCAAACCCCAAATTGCTCTCCGATGTATTTATCGGAGTGTGAATGTTAGTTAGAAAGAACTTAGAAAATGTGCTTGTGTGAATGCACAAGTTGTGTAAAGCGCTTTGAGTGCTCAGATGAGAAGAAAAGCGCTATATAAGAACCAGTCCATTTACCATGTGTCTAGTCCTTCTGTTCTTGCGGTTTGTTGATGCTCGTCACTGACTCTTGGTTTTCTGAGCTCGGATATTTTATTGTGAAGCTCCCCGGCACCGGAAGCGGGACACAACTCCTCCGCTTGCTCGGGATCTTCCGTCCTGGATTCAGCCATATTCCCAGCGCTCCGCCACACCGGCAGCCGCCTCGAACTCTCCTCAAACCGGCCGTGATCCCGTGACGCTCTCCCCCACTCCCACGGAGAACTCGGACATTCTGACCCCTGCGCAGTCGCCCCCGGAGCCAGCCCCGGTCCGACAAACCGAGCGGCGGACATGGAGCAGCGGCGGCCGACCTGAGAGTCGACGGTCCGCCCGACGTCCTGATCCTGAGAGGAAAGAGCAGATTTACCGGATTAGAGCCGGAGGAGGGCGGACAGAGGCAGGCCCGCAGGCTGCTGACCGACGGTGACCCACGGTGACCGGAGGACTCTCGGCGACGCTCCGAACCCCGCGGCTCAAAATGTCGGGAAGCTTCTCCTGGAGCTAACGGCTAACGGCTAGCAGCTAGGCAGGAAGCGGAGCCTCGGCGGCGGATACACCCGGACTGAGCGACGCGGGCCCGGCGGAGCATCCTGGAGAGTCCGGCGGGGACCGACAGCAGGATGTCGGCGCAGGAGCGGTTGAAGCGACTGGAGGAGCTGCTGCTGGAGCAGCGGGCGGCCGGCTGCCTGAACGTGGAGGCGCTGCTAGACCTGCTGCTCTGCTTCTACACAGAGTGCTCCCAGTCCCCGCTCAAGAGGGAGAAGCACGTCACCGACTTCCTGGAGTGGGGTAAGACCCGGGTGGGTGGGGGTCAGGTTCAGCAGACTGGAGCTGGCCTACTGAAGGTCAAAGGTCAATCAAGGAGATCCAGGTGTAGCACGCTTCAGGTAGTTTCAGGTGTACGTGGGGTCGATCCAGGGTGCTTGAGGGGTCAGAGACAGATTCACCTCACAGGTGTCTGAAGGCTCTCTCCCCTGAGCTCAGCTCCAGGTTTGTGGAGCTCCTTGAAAGAGGATTCTGAAGGCTTAAACGGCGTCTCCGGGTCTCTCGTGGTCTGACGTGGTCACATGATATACAATCAATAATCGAGGTGATTAGGTTTAAAGTTGAGTCAGGATGAACACTAGGATAATCCTTGCTTTTTCAGGCTCCGCCTTCCTGCCCTGGTTGTGGGTCCCATGTAGACTGTTAGTGTTTCCATGGTGACTGCATGTGGCTAATATCATTCAGTGATAGTGTAATCGATCAGCTGGTCTTGAATCAGCTTCCAGCTTCTGTGCAGCTGAAACACTCTGGCCCAGTTTGGCCTGGTTCAGCCTGTTCCTGTCCTGGTTTCTGTGACCTGGTTTCAATTTGCAATTCTGCTCTGAGTTGGAGCCGCTGTGAAGGCCAACTGCATGCGCCGATGATGTCAGTGATGAGTAAGACCGATCAGGTCATGGGTGATCAATGACAGACGGTGTTCAGGTGATGTTTACAGGAAGGTTTGATACAAATAAGCAGGAAGCTGATCAGGACAGTCGGTGATGAAGATTATGAAGGCAGTGATCACCTAAACATGATTTCATAACTTGACTGAGGTGTGTTATTGATCTGATACCATCTCCTTTAGATCAGGGTGGGGAACTCTAGGCCTTGAGGGCCAGTGTCCTGCAGGTTTTAGATGTGTCCTTGATCCAACACAGCTGTTTTAAATGGTTAAATTACCTCCTCAACATGTCTTGAAGTTCTCCAGGGGCCTGGTAATGAACTAATCATGTGATTCAGGTGTGTTGACCCAGGGTGATATCTAAAACCTGCAGGACACCGGCCCTCAAGGCCTGGAGTTCCCCACCCATGCTTTAAAGTAATCCATAATTGCTTCAGACAGCATCGCTCACACCTGTCAGTGTCTCTGAGCAATCACAAGGTTCTTAGACTCAGGCCCTCACCTAAGAGGGCGGGGACAGGAGAGGATGCACTCACTTCATTTGTCTTCCATTAATAATGTATGACAAACCACTTTATCGCTAATCAATAACTGGCTTCCATCCGTTATTGATCAGTGACAAAGTTCTCCACCTGCTGCAGAACTAAAACAGGACTAGCAGTCACGGCCACTCTGCAGACATGTCTCCATCAGTCGGACGGCAGCAGACTCGTAGACATGGAAACCGTAATGCCGCCATGACGTGGTGAATTATTCTGTGCTCTTTCTCAGCCCTCAGCCTTTGATGTCACAGCAGTGACATCAGTCAGACCGAAAGTGTTTGCAAACGTTAAGTCAGGGCTCTGAGGAAGAATTGAAACCAGCTCAGCTCCTCTGCTGTGTTTCTATTCTGGTTTCTATGAGAGTAAATGTGAGTGACCCAGATAAATCTGATCTCAGATCAGATGAATAAATGATGAGGAGCTGACAGCATGCAGGGTACTAATGCCTCTAACTCACGACTCGGGTCGTTCTGTTATCAGGACACGTTTAACCAATGTTCCCTCTAAACTGCGCGCATGCGCAATTGCGCACTGCTGGCACGGTCTCTGCGCACAGAAAATCTGTGTTGCGCACAAAAAAAATCTAACCTGAATTGAAATTAAAATAAATACTTTAACAATTCTGTTATGCAGTGTTAGTCAGTAAGTGACTGGCTGCTCCGGTATGGGATTAATCGCATCATAGTCCAGCCAATGATGCGATTCACATTCGTATATACGCAGCTAATCAACGTCGCTGACAGACTATGGCAGCGTTCTTATGTGCCAACACCGGTGTTTTAGCTAGCAAAGCGGCGTGGCTGATGTGGAGTGAAGCCACGATAATGACAACGTGTACAACCATTGGAGATGTGAGCAGGACAGATGGAACAATTGACGGGAAAAATGTGGACTTAATACCAGTTTTTAAATTGTGTTGATAGGTCACGTAAAACCAGAGTTATGATAAAAATATATGCAATGTTTGTTTTTTCCTTAATACGATCATTGTTTATATTTATTGCGGGAAGAAACTGTAAAAACGGCATTTTATAGGGAAAACGCTCGAAAGCGCTCTCCGCCTGTGAGCAAATGTACTATGTGGACCAATCAAAAAATGATATGGCAACATGGCATTTAGTTGTTTAGGAAGAGGGAAGTTTTAGGTGTTGCGGCGGTGTTTTGAGATGTGAGAGATTTGCGACGTTTAGCGCAAATCTTGTGTAGTTAGTGTGTAGTGTAGTCAATAGTTCTGTTGTGTGTGTCAGAACAATGAGGCGACTACTGAGTGTTACAGATGTTACAGGAGTGATACATCTGCTGTTGTCAGGCCTGCAGATATCAGGCTGTTGTTCTCCTTTATCTCATAGTGGACAGAAATAATTTTTTGGAGAGGCACAAATAATTTGTGTGGCATCAAATTTGATGCAGAACACCTGATTGTTCTGTAAATAGTTTTAAATGTTTATTTTAAAAAACGCCTTGGCTGCATTTTTAGGTAAACGGCTGCAAAAAACTTTGTTTGCAAAACTCAGTTACTTTTTTGAAGAAGTAACTATTGAATTAATTGCCAACATTGGTCAAAAAAAAAGAAGTTGTTTTCAAAATTGGAGTTCAAGTTATTTTTACTTTGTGTGTTCGCTCAGACACGTGAAAAATTAGAAGGAATATTGCGTTTAACCTAACGTCAGCAATCAGGGTCAGAGGTCACACAAACCTGGTTATCATCTCGCTGAGTTAACTCAGGGTTTAACCTGCGAGTTCACGTGAAAGGGGCAGAGCTGATAGCATCTGAGCAATTTAAAGGGACATTTCACCTCTCATGTGACTCCTCTTTTACAGAGATGCTGTCAAGTAAAAATCTGTAAAGAACCAAAAAATCTGTGAATAATCTGAGAGGTGAAACTGGTTAATCTGGTCATTTGTGGCACAGAGCAGGAAAATACAAGTTGAATGGCAGTTAATGATTTTGTCTTTGTTTTTAAAGCAACGACTGCACATTCGTGTCTGAAACACAAACGGTAACATTTCCTGTCACACAGACTGATGACTGAGATCAGAGTGGATGAATGTGATTGGTTGAACATTCCTGGTGTCCTGTGTTTGTAGCAGATCAGAGTTAAGTAGAATCAAGTAGAAAAAGATTTAAATATTTGCTGCATCAGCACATGAACGTTCAGTCTGAGCCGCTCTAGGTTCATGCACTGCTCTCAGGAACAAGCTGCACACTGATGCACATAAAAGAATCAGAGGACCGCTTCTGCTTTAAACTCTGAATATAACCTGCTCTTGACCAGGTGAGGGCTTCAGCCTCTGTTACCATTGTGATTTGATCTGGTAAGAAGTCAACAACAGAACATTACCTGTATGAGATTGGGTTAGTGTGGACCTCTGCGTGCGTGTGACATTACCCCAGCTCTTCTGTGTGTTCCAGTGAAGCCATTCACAACCACGGTGAAGGACATGCGGCTGCACAAAGACGACTTCGAGATCCTGAAGGTGATTGGACGAGGAGCTTTTGGAGAGGTAAGACTTCCTGATGACCTGTGACTTGTCAGGCGACTAAAGGTGACGAAAAGGAAACACGATGTATTCATGTGTAGATAGAATAAATACACTCTTACTTTGTAAAGCACCTTAGCACTGGGATTTCCTGTCCTGATTGTGTGTTTGAGACGCCACACTGTGTCGCAGTGGCTTGGAGGAGGCTCCGCCCATCCTCCTCTGCAGTCTGAGGGAAAACGGGAAGGGCTCAGATTCCAGGCAAATACAGGAAGTGAACGGGAAGCTGTTAGGAACACAAACTTGATGGAGGAGGAGACGGCGCGATGACCAATCCCTGAAACAAAACTCAATTTCAGTTAATGTCGCAGGCATTAACTCCACCACCTGTGACATCATCAGAGGCAGGGTAACCGAACAAATACAAGTCATGTCATGTGTTTGTTGTTGGTTTGACAAACAAATGGCAAAAAAACAAGTCAGCAGAGAGAAACTGTGACCCTGTTTCTGTAACCTGATTGGTCGCAAGGCTCCTCGCACTGTAGGCTTGGAGGTCGTCTCCGTCCTAAAACTGGATACAGCCCCGCCCTCCTCTCCTTACCTGAGCCTGTGGCCCAGAAATAATCCAGGGTGGAGATGATAATCCAGGATAATCTGAAGATCATCGTGGACGCTGATGGAGATCTCATATTAAACGTCCTGCAGCACACCACGATGTGATTGTCTGCAGGGCTATTCGATATAACGACATCAGATGACGATATAAAAACGTCTATCGTTTCATTTTACGCTGTCGTTTGTTTCGTGGTGTCGCAAAATAAACTGTTTACGGCAATATTTTTTCACTGTTTTGTTGGTCACTGTAGTGGCTATATTAATTTCTTAAAGTTCTCTCTTTCTCTTATATTTAATATAACCACACTACGGACGGACAAGCGCCTGTTTTTATGCGTTGTCGTTAGCAACAATGATGGTAAAACCATTGCGTGGCTCCGCCGTCCACTTGTTTATTTTCCACAAACCTTTCACAATAAAGCTCAAGATCCTGTTGAGACTTTTCAAAATAAACTGAATCACGTGAAAGAGTATGCAGAGTATTTACGGATGAGAAGCAAAAAAAGAGCCGTCAGACTCAAACGTTAGAACAGGCTTTTCCCCGCAGCACGCTGTGAAATAAATAATCACAAAGAAAACGGCGGCCGTTACAACTTATGACTAAAAATGTATAGTTTCAGGCATCTGTTAAAACACAACGCCCAGCTGGAAACACTTCACGCAAGTCAAGCTGCCAGAGATTCACAGAATTTACAGAAAATGTTACAGTTTTGTGATTTATATTGTTATCGGGACGATAGATGTATTATATCGGGATATGAGATTTTGGTCATATCGCACAGCCCTAATTGGCTGAAATATTTAAGTTCTGTTTAATGTGAACAGAGACGGGTTGGTGGGGTCTTATTTGTTATGAAGACAAGAAGTTTGACATAATCGTGGTACGAGGGGACAGAGCAATTCAGTTCTTTACAGCATGGATGCAGTTTCCCATGAGACATGCAGTGAAGACGTGCACACATATCAGAACCCACACAGTACTGTGGTATTTGTAGTCCTTTGGTGTTTGAGATCTGCACTAAGCGTCCTCTCTAGGATCTTTTGGGTAATGTGTAAAGCAGAGCGAGTGTCCTCAGCAGCCGCTGTCAGCGTGTGTCTGTTTCTGTGTGTGCGTTCTTCTCATACCAGAGGACAGGTGTGACACTACCACACCTGCCTGCTGCCTCGGGACATAAACACACACCTGTCCTCAGGTATGTCCCGAAGCACCAGGCAGGCATGGTTGTGACACACCTGTCCTCAGGTAAGTCCAGGTGAGCTGTGTGGGTGGGGTTCTATGTCATGTGCTCAGACCAGCTCAGCAAGTGATGTTAAAGATACACACTCGGTCACCATGGAGACCATAGCAGCAACACTGCACAGGTGATACACCTGTGGGAGGCACACAAATTTGACATGGCATCATTCTGGACCCTTGGCGCATAGTGCTGCAGGTGTTTGTGTTTACCTGTGTGTTCATGTTTCTCGCCCCCTCTCTCTCTGTCAGGTTGCCGTGGTGAAGATGAAGCACACGGAGCAAGTTTATGCTATGAAGATCCTCAATAAGTGGGAGATGCTAAAACGAGCAGAGGTGGGCTCCTCTTCATGATCATGTAATGGGCTGTTGTGACCTTAGTGTGCTGTGGGCATGTTATTGACGTGTTGGTATGCTGTGAGTGCAGACGGCATGTTTCCGTGAAGAGCGTGACGTCCTGGTGAAAGGAGACAGTCAGTGGATCACCAACCTGCACTACGCCTTCCAGGATGACAACTATTTGGTGAGTACTAGCTGCTGTCCCCTGTGGGACTGGGACTGGTACTGGTACTATCTTTAACTCCTCTGTGTGTACCTGTACTGCAGTACTTGGTGATGGATTACTACGTGGGTGGTGACCTGCTGACGCTGCTCAGTAAGTTTGAGGATCGACTTCCTGAGGATATGGCCAAGTTCTACGTGGCTGAGATGGTACTCGCCATCCACTCCATCCATCAGCAGCACTACATACACAGGTACTCGGAGTACTGCAAACTGCACTGCCTGTACTTCACACTGTACTCTTAAGTTGTACTGGCCCTACCAAAGGTATGTGCCTCTGTATCCAGGAAGTGTGCTTTTCCTGCTGCAGTGTCCTCTGGGAAATGTAGTTCCTTCCTGCTCAGCTGGTCTTTTCCTTCCTGAGATGGCTGAACTTTAACCTGCTGCTGTTCAGTCTCACACATCTTTATTCACACACAGTGAAACGATGGCGCTTTAAGGTGCATCACGTGATCGGAGTCAGATAAAACATGGACGCACATCCCGTTTGGTACGCCTGGTCATATGTTTTAGAAATGACCATGTGGAGGTTGTCACAGTGAGTGTGTGATTTCAGAGACAGCCCCTCGTCACCGCCAGCTTCAAAACTCAAAATGGTGACAGCAAAAACACTCATCTGAAAAGGACCAATGGGTTCACAGCACAGTAGCGCCACCCATC
Organism: Aulonocara stuartgranti; assembly: GCF_965226115.1. NCBI lineage: Eukaryota > Metazoa > Chordata > Actinopteri > Cichliformes > Cichlidae > Aulonocara > Aulonocara stuartgranti. Next base: position 27,735,915 of record NC_138951.1, read on the forward strand.
TTTATACTGTGTGTGGTTAATCAGATCCTGCTGCGGCATCAGCTGACCATGTTACCTGTCTGGGATGAAGGTGACGATGACTAGCTGAATATGTTTTTCGTCTTTCAGAGACATCAAACCCGACAACGTCCTGCTCGACGTCAACGGCCATATTCGCCTCGCAGACTTCGGATCCTGTCTCCGCATGATGGAGGACGGCACGGTAACTGTCACGCTCCCATCGCCTCTTTGAAGCTAACAGTGCTCTCGTTAGTCTAGTTTAAGGTTAACCCTGGTAATCTTAGTGCTGGTCTTAATTCAGGAACTTCAATAGCTTAATTAAGCTTGTTTAGTTCTGTTACTTGAGCTTAAGTTCACCTTTGACCTTTTCTGGATGACCTTTTGTAACCTCGGTCCATCCCAATGTTTCACTATAGGTTCAGTCCTCGGTGGCAGTTGGCACGCCAGACTACATCTCCCCAGAGATCCTGCAGGCGATGGAGGACGGGATGGGCCGCTACGGCCCAGAGTGTGACTGGTGGTCGCTGGGTGTGTGCATGTATGAGATGCTGTATGGCGAGACACCGTTCTACGCTGAGTCGCTGGTTGAAACCTATGGCAAGATCATGAATCATGAGGTCAGAACCATGGACTGTTCTATCTGCCAGAGTATTTGGACTGTCTTTCAGAATAAATAAAGACACTAGCTGTTACAGTAATCAGATTACACTCTGTCAGGGTAATGATACTGTGCTCTGTAATTGGATTACTCTTGTCCTGCCCGTGCTGTGCTGCTGTTTCCAGGTTACAAGTCTGTCTCCAGGCTCTCGTCCCACTTCCTGTTTTGAATCAGAGCTCGTCCCTCAGCGCACGCTCGCCTTTTTGTCCAGTTTCCTGACTCTTCCTCTGAACGTATCCTTGTCTTTTCTTTTGCTGTTTCCAGGAGCGTTTCCAGTTCCCTTCCCATGTGACCGATGTGTCTGAAGATGCCAAGGATCTGATCCAGGGCTTGCTCTGTTCCAGGGATCGTCGCCTTGGACTTAATGGGATCTCTGATTTTAAAAGCCACCCTTTCTTCAACGGCATCGACTGGGACAACATCCGGTCCACCGGGGCCCCCTACATCCCCGAGGTGTCCTCACCCACCGACACCTCAAACTTTGACGTAGATGATGATGTCCTGAAGAACCCGGTGAGGACCGTCTTTCTATCCTCAAGACCGTTTTACATAGGAAGCAGCATGTAGTGGGATCACCACTAGCTGGAGCGAGTTACGTAAATTTTATTCAACCCAGTTGAACTTTGACCGTGGCATGTGGGACTTCTCCCCGCCAGAGTGCTTTCACTGTGCTTTGCAGAGGGCAGTACAGTATGTGCTGCTCCCTGTGTGAAATGGCCTTCCATCAATCTGACTGCTCTGAGACTCCATCAGTCTCAGAGTCACCTGGAGTCACAGGGCAGTCAGACTGAGTCTGGGGCCTAAGAGTCTCTGAGAGTCCCCGAGACTCCAGGTGACTCTGAGACCACAGGTTTTCCAGTGGCCCTTCTTGTCCGCACAGTCCTTCATGCTGACAGGTCTTCTCTCTACAGGACATTGGACCTCCAGTGTCTCACACTGGTTTTACAGGGCAGCACCTCCCCTTCGTTGGCTTCACCTACACCACCGACAGCTGCTTCTCCGACCGCAGCTCTGTCAGCAGGGCGTGGTTGCGTGTCCAGATCGAAACAGATGGTGGAACAGGAGGGGAGGAGGTGGAGGTTTTTGAGAAGAGGATTCGTCGACTGGAGCAGGAGAAACAGGAACTGAACCGCAAACTGCAGGGTAAGGAGGAGGCGGACTCCAGCAGTACTCCCACAGTACACTGCTGGACTCCAGCAGTACTCTGTAGGACTCGATCAGTATTCCTGCAGTACTCGCTGTGACCTCACTGCGTCTGTCCTCCCACAGAGTCGACTCAGGCCCTGCAGGCTCCAGCTCGAGGAGGAACTCTGAGTCGAGACAAAGAGATCAAGAAGCTCAATGAGGAGATTGAACGACTCAAGAAGAAGCTGGCAGGTCAGAGGATGTTTCCGTGGTAACAGACACAGTTGGGGTGGTAGCACCTGATATGGTCTGCAGTCTGCAGGCACGGAGTTCATCAATAAAAGAACTGAATAATGACATCTGAAACTTTATTTCCTGTTAGGTTTGTTTAACAGCGCCACTCGCAGAAAACCTTAAATATTTCAAGTTTCTGTGCTCCGCCCGAGCTCGTGTTTAATGTCATACAGACACATGTTTATTAATACGTTGGAGCCAATGAGACAGTACTGCAGAAAAATCAGTTTAAATAAAGTTATTAAAGTAATGTCACACTTTTTATTTATTAAAATAAACCCTGCCCCTGTAATCTCAGACTCTGACAGGCTGGAGCACCAGCTGGAAGAGGCGGTCTCTCTCAGACAGGACTATGAAAGCTCCGCCTCCAAACTGAGGAGCATGGAGAAGCAGGTGAAAAGCCTGCGACAGGAGAAGGATGAGGTTCACAAGGTACGCGGATCTGGCCGCAGGTGGAGCTGTTTTTCAGAATAAAGCCCCTTTTCCATTAGTACCTACTCTGATCAACTCGTTTTCCATTACAATCCAGCACTAACTGATGTGAGTGGTTGTTGTCATAGCAACATGTTTGAGCGTCCCGCGACTTAATTGCTATGCAGAACGCTACAACAAAGGTGGACATCCAAGTGACAACATACCTGTGGCTTTTCGTCAAACTCGTCGGACTGTTTTTGTAGCCATTTCCCTCATTGCCATGGTTTCAAAAATGGCAGTTTTGATTTTTGTGAACAAGATGCTCTTATGATTCATCGAGTGACGCTACCGACCAGCCAATCAGTGGCATGCAGTGTGACGACGTCACATTTTAGTACCTGCTCAAATGGCTTGGAACCCTGGGTGAGCAGGTACTAAAACGGTACCTTACAGAAAACCCTTTAAACTGTGGCAAGTCAATCCGAGTAGTTACTAATGAAAAGGGGCTTAATAGTCATGTATTCCCAAGCTAATAAACCCCACACCCTCTGAGCAGCAGTTGGCTGACGCCCTGGAACGCCTGAGGAGTCAGACGAAGGAGTTGAAGGAGGCGCACTCGCAGAGGAAGCTGGCGCTGCAGGAGTTCTCTGAGTTGTCAGAGAGGATGGCTGAGCTGCGCTCCTCAAAGCAGCGCCTGACCCGCCAGCTCCGTGACAAGGAAGAGGAGATGGAGGCGCTGCTGCAGAAGATGGACGGCACGAGGCAGGAGATCCGTAAGATGGAGAAGAGCCGTAAGGAGGTGAGTGAGGATGGCTGCAGAGCATCAGCAATGACCATTTTGTGATTAAAACCTTAGAGACGAAAGTCTCCTCTGTTAGCATTCACCCTCGTTATGGAGGGTTAGGGAGCGTCTGTCGGGTTTTCAGTTGGTCGCTTTAAGTAATTTGTCAGTGATGATGATTGGGCACATGTCCTGATGACAGGGAGTCAGGAACAGAAGTGTAAGAGGTCTGAAGATGAGCCTGAGAGAGACAGACAAAGCAGGAAAAAGAGGATTTGTTTTTGGTTCACAAGTGAGGTAGAGCCGTCTGGGTATCGCCAACAGTGCAGCATGATACTGTTCTCTTATGTGGTTAGCAGTACAGCTCTACAGATTAAGAGTTTGTTTTCTGACTTTCTAAGTTGAATTCCAGAGTCAAACTGAAAAGAACGGGAGGTGCACCATCAGTCCTGAGGTGCACCTCCTCATGCTCACCAGCAGAGGGAGACAGACTCCTGTAATAAGCAGGAAGCCGTTGGTCAATCAAAGAACACTTTGATGTAAAACGAGAAGGAACCAAGCGTTTAAAGCGCCGTGAGCACATGTCAGAGACAAGACAGGTCTAAAAGGTTTGGTCAGATCATAAGATGAATTACGACGGCTCCTTCATAAAGTGTTCGGGTTCTGGGTTAATGGAGGGACGCTCTCGCTGTCTGAAGGTGTGTTCTGACCACACCTTCTGTTCGCGCTGACTGTTGGAGGCTGTTCCTCTTTGTTCTCTTGAGCAGCAGGAACTGGAAGCTTTGGGGTTTTCAGAAATTATTTCAGGTCATATTAATGTCAGATTCCATAGGCAGCATACATACACAGTTCAGATCAACCCTGAGTGATGGTGCTGTGCTCTGATTGGCCAAACATGTCATATAAAGTGCAGACTTCAGTAAAATGGCAGGAAAGATTCAGTGACGTGGGAAACACCCGAATGAGCTCAAAGGAATTAATCTGCAGAGAGTGAATCAGGGTTACAGGAAAGGAGGCGAATGAATCACTAACCACTGCTAATGACATCACTTCTTGTTAGCAGGGTGTAAAAGTCATATAAACCTAAAAGCTGTGTGACTTCCCTATTCACCAACCATCTGCTGACACTGAGTGGAGGGGGAGGTGATGGTGGGTCGACAGCTGGTTCCACAGCATGCACACCTGTGTTGCAGGTGTGGTTATGAAGAACCTCATGAGGATGATAAGAATTTAATGCAAAAGCAGGAAAATAAGACTCATTTTGAGCAGCACTAGTCCGACATCATCACCCATCAGCTCAGCCTGAGCAGTGATTGATGTCTCTGATATTCAATGTTTATGACGGGACTGTGAGGTGTGGCGTCTTCGTCACTGCAGACACATGTTCATGTTTATGTGCTGTAACGCAGCTCTGCTGTGCACTCCACGTGCACACCATGTTAGGTCCCCCGCAGAGCTTCCATCTCAGTAGGTCTGAGTCTCAGTAAGCTCCACCGACCCGCAAAAAGCCTTTTGTTTGTGTGTTAGCTGGAGGCTCAGCTGGATGAGGCGCAGACAGAGGCATCAAAGGAGAGGAAGCTGAGGGAGCACAGCGAGGTTTACTCCAAACAGCTGGAGGCGGAGCTGCAGAGTCTAAAGGTCAGAGGTCACACACACACACACCCCTTTACACCCATCATGACCACACAATCCCAATTTGAGCCTGGGTTAAGCCAAACCCTGGCTGAACCGGTCCTCACAGTCATGCAGAAGTTGTTCTGATCCTAGTCTCAGCAGGGCCGTGGAGTAGCAGCAGGAGGGGCGGAGTTTCAGCAGGAACTATCCCATCTAAAGGCAGAGCTGGACAAGAAGGTGCTGTTCTACGAGGAGGAGCTCCTGAGGAGGGACTCGGCCCACTCCTCTGAGATAAAAAACCTCTGCAAAGACTTGCAGGAGTCTGAGGGGGCGCAGCTCACCGCCAACAAGGAGTTGCTGCAGCTCCGAGACAAGCTAGACAAGGCCAAGAGGGACAGGTGAGTCCTGAACTGGGTTTACTGGCAGGTACAGGTGAGTCATGGCCAGATCCATGCTGACCCAGTGTGTGTGTGTGCCCTCTCAGGCAAGTCGAGATGGAAGAAGCTCTCACTGCTCTCAAGAAGAAACATGAGCGAGAGAAGAACCTGCTGACAGAAGAAAACCGAAAACTGACGACAGAGACCGACAAGGTGATACTCCTGTAGTACTGTTACTGCACACTTTGTAGTACTAGGAGCACCGCTGTGTAATACTGCTCTCGTTGTGGTTGTGTCCAGCTGTGCTCGTTCGTGGATAACCTGACGGCTCAGAATAGGCAACTAGAAGACGAGCTGCAGGACCTGGCGTCCAAGAAGGAGAGCGTGGCTCACTGGGAGGCTCAGATCGCAGAGATCATCCAGTGGTGAGTCACGTGAGCTGCTTGGACACCGCCGCGGGTTCAGCGACACATTTTTAAGGACATGTGGTACACTGTGTTCAGGGTCAGCGACGAGAAGGATGCTCGAGGTTATCTGCAGGCTCTAGCCACCAAGATGACGGAGGAGCTGGAAACTCTACGCAGCTCCAGCTTGGGAACCAGACCTCTGGTAACACTAACACACACACAAACACACACACACACACGGGACTTCACCTGAAGCGACCTGTTGAAGCCTCCGCCTGTCACAGGTGTGTTCAGACATCACTCAGTCATAGCAGAAATTTTTTTTAAAATTTATGTTACAAATACTCAGAAATGTTTTATCCCTTCAGTTATGTTTTAACTTAGTGGCTTTTATTGTGAAAGAAATCCAGGAATGTCCTCCACCTTCTTCAGACTGTAGTACTGTCTGTATCTGTGTGTTGATTTTGTTTGGGGGGTTTTTTTCCTTTCAAACCTGCTGTCTTAGACGGAATCAGGAGTGGCCACTCCCCCTAAGAAGCCCTGGCCTCCCATTGGTGGAGACAGGAGGGTGAGTGAGCTGGTCACGATTTCCAGCCAGTCAAAAATCACTTTCTGGGCGAGCTTAAAGATGCTTGCATGGCTATTGGCTTGCATGTGTACCATTGATATTAGAACGCAGTGAGGCTTTCCCAGTGCGGGTTCCTGACAGCTGTGACGAAGTCATAGAGTGGATCACACAGAAGCCTGGAGAGGTCAGAGGTCAAGCAGAAGCATAGATGAGGAGGTTACAAAGAGAGTTGGTGTCTACAGTGACCTCTCGAGATGAATCCAGGGTCAGGACAGGGTGAGGGTTCAAGGTCTGGTGGGGACAGAGTGGAGACGAAGCTTTAGTCTAAGGTGGTGTCACAGTCTGTACTTCAGGGAGTAGTTTACTCTGTACTTGAGTCAGTACTCGGTCTACACATTAGTTTTTACTCACTGAGTACCTCGAGTAGGCACCTGGGGGGTCAGGTACTACACTTCAGGTACTCTTCTGTTATCTTTGAAGGTTTAGAGTCATCTGGAATTTAAGCAGTGCATCCTTTAGGGCTTTAAATGGTCAAATCTTGATGTCATATGATAATGTCACATTTTCCAGCAGCTACATCGGTGGTATCACATGTCTGGACATCACCTCACCTGATTGAACACTCATTGGCTGTGTCCCAATTCAGGGTCTGCATGCTTGAAGTACGCGCACTACGCGTACTACGTACGGTGCGTACTATAAGTACGAGAAGTGTGGAAGTGAGAGGCTTGTGAAATGGGACGGTCTAGCCTTCGTTGCGCTGTTCAGGTTGCCTAGCAACCATGATACTAACCGCGAGAAACGTTACAAACGGCATTGTTTGACAGAAGTGAAGGAGAAAATGTTTTGTTGGTCATTCATTTTTGTCATGACATCACTGATTAGTTGAGTATCTGAGGCTGAGACCACAGGACTGTAAAGCATGATTGTTGGGCTTCATTTCTGTGCTGAACAGTCATTTAAGATTAGTTAGTAAATAACAATTAGTTAATGTTGTTCATGAGACTAACATCATCTCACTCTGGCAATATAAATGTAATATGGCCAATATTATAGTATTGTCAGATTATTATGGCGTGTGTGTCGCGCTATGAATTGTGGGATATATAGGACCACGAAGCGTGCACCGGACCACGCTTGATATTTGGGGAAATTGACGGCGCATTTGGAGTATGCATTTGAAGTACACTTCGAATTGGGACAGCCGCCGTCGCGTGGCGGTGACGTAACCGCACTTAAAATGCGTACTTCAAGTGTGCAGACCCTGAATTGGGGGACAGCCTCATTGGCTGCTCTGATCGTCCGACTGCACCATTTCTTGCTTTCTGAGCGTTGATGTACAGTGACAATAAACAGGTGCCTATCCCTCTGATTCCACCCCCTCCAGGACCCCCTGTGGAAGGTGCGCCGCAGTCAGAAGTTGGACATGTCTGCTCGCCTCGAGCTGCAGTCGGCTCTGGACGCTGAAATCAGAGCCAAACAGCTGGTCCAGGAGGAGCTGCGCAAAGTCAAAGCCTCAAACATCAACCTGGAGAGGTCAGAGGTCATACCAAGGCAGACTGTCATCTTATCTGTGTACTGTGTTCACCTATCTGACCCATGTCTCTCTGCCTACAGTAAGCTTAAGGAGACGGAGGAAAGGAGCAAGGAAATGGTGGAGCAGATGGAGACCCTAAAAAAGGAGATGGAGGAGACCCGTTCACGTTCCGACAAAGGTTAGGCAAAACTACTCAGACCATGTGTGTATGATTTTTAGGGTCTGAGAGGACAGGTAGGTTCCAGTGGTGTCTGTGGGCGTGTCTTCACCATATATGTCTGTGCAGGTCTGAAGCTCCCGGACTTCCAGGACCCTATCTTTGAATACTTCAACACGTCTCCTCTAGCTCCAGACCTCACCTTCAGAGTGAGTTACCTGTCTGACTTTCCTACCATTCATAGTAACAAGCCCACACACAGCAGCTCACAGGACAGTGATGCCATTCAGGTGTAGTGCTGACTTACTCAACTTCATCTTGCTTCTTTCTCTTTGTAACTTTGAGATGTCAGCTTGCTCTGCCTCCTTGCTGTATGCTCTCTGGGAAGAAGTAAGTTTACCCTCCCCTCTTCAGACAGTGACCTGCCACCTTCAACCTCGAGTATAGCTGCTAGCTTTGTACTAATGACATCAACAACCACTCGGGTCAAATTAATGCCCTGCACAGCTGATCCGACTGACTATAAAAACCTCCATCCACAGAATAAACTCCGCCGACACACAAAAAAAAGCATCGCTTAGTATCAGTCCTCTTAATCTCATATTACTGCAGTACTACTTCATGTGTCTGCTGTATGAATACTGCAATAGTGCATTTGTAGTTGTCACAGTTCATCTGATCAGGTGTTGATAATCTTTGTGTCACGGTTTTTACCTGCAGCCTTCAGACATAGATGCCACCCCTGCAAAATCAGACACTACGCCCCCATCACCCTCCACAAGCTCCGAACACGAGGTTGGTCACAGATGAGTCTTTGCACAGGTGTCCTGTATGTTATGGTTTGTTTAACTGATTGACCCGTTTGCGTCCACAGGAAATTAAAGCAGTCCCTTCGAGCCCCTCGCCTATCTATCAGAGCACAGCGCTGACCACACCAAAGGTACCCTGAGGTTCTCGCAGGTGTCCTATGACTCCACAGGGCCACTCAGATTGTAGTAATTGTAATAGATTTGTGTGTGTGTGTGTGTGTGTGTGTGTGTGTGTGTGTGTGTGTGTGTGTGTGTTTGTTTGTTTGTTTGTTTCAGCCCAAAGCTCACCAGCTGAGCATCAAGACGTTCTCCAGCCCGCCTCAGTGCACACACTGCACCTCCCTGATGGTGGGACTAATCCGGCAGGGATACGCCTGCGAAGGTACGCAGCGCTAACAGCACCTTTGCTTCTGGTTCAGTCACAGGTGTCTGACTGACTCTCTGTCTCTGCAGTGTGCTCCTTCATCTGTCACGTTTCCTGTAAAGACCACGCCCCTCTTGTCTGCCCGATCCCAGCAGAGCAGGCCAAGAGGCCACAGGGCATTGACGTCCAGAGGGGAATCGGCACTGCATATAAGGGCTATGTCAGGGTGAGTCCATTGACACGGTACTGACGATGTAACTGTGTAGCAGCTCCACATACTCAAGCTAGTTTGTTTCCGTCAGATTCCAAAGCCCAGTGGGGTGAAAAAGGGCTGGCAGCGAGCATTCGCCGTGGTCTCTGACTGTAAACTCTTTCTCTACGACATCCCAGAGGGAAAGTCCACGCAGCCTGGGGTGGCAGCCGGTCTCGTCCTCGACCTCAGGTATTCGGTTTGGTCACCTTCTGTCAGGACATGAAAACACTACTTGAGGTCTTAGAAGAGTCTGCTTGTTTTGACAAAAATCCCTGGACTCTGGAGCAAGTTCCAGCTCTTCTAATTCATCCATCCATCCATCCATCCATCCATTCGCTTCCGCTTATCCTTTTTCAGGGTCGCGGGGGGCGCTGGAGCCTATCCCAGCTGTCATAGGGCGAGAGGCGGGGTACACCCTGGACAGGTCGCCAGTCTGTCGCAGGGCCAACATACAGGGACAGACAACCATTCGCACTCACTTTCATTCGCACATTCACACCTAGTGACAATTTGTTTCTTCTAATTCAATTCAGTTTTATTTATACAGTGCCAAATCACAGCAACGGTCGCCTCATGGTGCTTTATATTATAAGGTAGACCCTACAATAATAAGTGAAAACCCCAACAGTCATATGACCACCTACAGTGGGGCAAAAAAGTATTTAGTCAGCCACCGATTGTGCAAGTTCCCCCACTTAAAATGATGACAGAGGTCAGTAATTTGCACCAGAGGTACACTTCAACTGTGAGAGACAGAATGTGGGAAAAAAAAAAAAAAAATCCATGAATCCACATGGTAGGATTTGTAAAGAATTTATTCGTAAATCAGGGTGGAAAATAAGTATTTGGTCAATAACAAAAATACAACTCAATACTTTGTAACATAACCTTTGTTGGCAATAACAGAGGTCAAACGTTTACTATAGGTCTTTACCAGGTTTGCACACACAGTAGCTGGTATTTTGGCCCATTCCTCCATGCAGATCTTCTCGAGAGCAGTGATGTTTTGGGGCTGTCGCCGAGCAACACGGACTTTCAACTCCCGCCACAGATTTTCTATGGGGTTGAGGTCTGGAGACTGGCTAGGCCACTCCAGGACTTTCAAATGCTTCTTACGGAGCCACTCCTTTGTTGCCCGGGCGGTGTGTTTTGGATCATTGTCATGTTGGAAGACCCAGCCTCGTTTCATCTTCAAAGTTCTCACTGATGGAAGGAGGTTTTGGCTCAAAATCTCACGATACATGGCCCCATTCATTCTGTCCTTAACACGGATCAGTCGTCCTGTCCCCTTGGCAGAAAAACAGCCCCATAGCATGATGTTTCCCCCATGCTTCACAGTAGGTATGGTGTTCTTGGGATGCAACTCAGTATTCTTCTTCCTCCAAACACGACGAATTGAGTTTATACCAAAAAGTTCTACTTTGGTTTCATCTGACCACATGACATTCTCCCAATCCTCTGCTATATCATCCATGTGCTCTCTGGCAAACTTCAGACGGGCCTGGACATGCACTGGCTTCAGCAGCGGAACACGTCTGGCACTGCAGGATTTGATTCCCTGCCGTTGTAGTGTGTTACTGATGGTGACCTTTGTTACTTTGGTCCCAGCTCTCTGCAGGTCATTCACCAGGTCCCCCCGTGTGGTTCTGGGATCTTTGCTCACCGTTCTCATGATCATTTTGACCCCACGGGATGAGATCTTGCGTGGAGCCCCAGATTGAGGGAGATTATCAGTGGTCTTGTATATCTTCCATTTTCTGATGATTGCTCCCACAGTTGATTTTTTTCACACCAAGCTGCTTGCCTGTTGTAGATTCACTCTTCCCAGTGTGGTGCAGGTCTACAATACTTTTCCTGGTGTCCTTCGAAAGCTCTTTGGTCTTGGCCATGGCAGAGTTTGGAGTCTGACTGTTTGAGGCTGTGGACAGGTGTCTTTTATACAGATGATGAGTTCAAACAGGTGCCATTCATACAGGTAACGAGTGGGGGACAGAAAAGCTTCTTACAGAAGACGTTACAGGTCTGTGAGAGCCAGAGATTTTCCTTGTTTGAGGTGACCAAATACTTATTTTCCACCCTGATTTATGAATAAATTCTTTACAAATCCTACCATGTGAATTCATGGATTTTTTTTTCATTCTGTCTCTCACAGTTGAAGTGTACCTCTGGTGCAAATTACTGACCTCTGTCATCATTTTAAGTGGGGGAACTTGCACAATCGGTGGCTGACTAAATACTTTTTTGCCCCACTGTATGTACAAGTGGTTGGGCAACAGTGGGAAAGGAAAAACTCCCTTTTAACAGGAAGAAATCCTCTCCCTGCTCCTCCCTGACCGAGGGGAGGAAGACAGGACCAAGACATGCTGTGGAAGAGAGCCAGAAATTAATAGCAAGTATGATTCAGTGCAGAGAGGTCTATTAACACATAGTGAGACAAGAAAAAACACCCAGTGCATCATGGGAATCCCCCAGCAGCCTACACCTATTGCAGCTTAACTAAGGGAGGGTTTAGGGTCACCTGGTCCAGCCCTAACTATAACTTTAGCAAAAAGGAAAATTTGAAGCCTAATCTTAAAAGTACAGATAGTATCTGTCTTCCAAATCCAAACTGGAAGCTGGTTCCACAGAAAAGAGGCCTGAAAACTGAAGACTCCCATTCTACTTTTAAATTATCTAGGAACAGCAAGTATGCTAGAAATGATAAATCCATGAACTAGTTTTTTTGTGTCACTCTTGAGACAGGATATTTCTAATTTTAGAGATATTGCGCAAATGGAAGAAAGCAGTCTGACATTTTTGTTTAATATGTGCATTGAAGGACATGTCCTCAGGGCTCTAGACTAACTTTTTGCCATGGGCGTACCGGTACGCCGAACTTTAAAAAGTTAGGCGTACCAGCACAAAAGTTAGGCGCACACAAATTTTATAATAATTGATATAATATAATGTGTTTTTCTGGATACACTGTGCTTTTTCAGCATTCAAAGATTGTTGACACCCTGTCAGAGCACTGGATATGAATTTCAGAAGCAGAAAGATCAGGCCTTAACTTAACAGAAAAGTCAGCAATAGTTCTTTTCCTATTACAGCTACATCCACTTCTGTCGTGCCTAGGCTGCTCACTAGGGCTGGGTATCATCACTGATTTCTATAATCCATTCGATTCCGGTTTTCAAAGTCCCGATTCGATTCAACTTAGCCTCAGACAGTCAGAAATATTATAATTCTGATCATTTATCAGTACTGACTTCATCAGAATTGTGAACATCACAGCAGATGCCTTTGTGTGAAAGTAACTGAGAATAAAACACAGAAAAACATGAAGGAGATTTTCTTGGTCTGGCTTTTTAGAGCAGATAACCTTAAAAATATTCTACAATGTTCTGCATATAAAGTTTCAATTTCTTCAGTATTGAACAACAGAAAAAATAGGCTTTCTTTTCCGAGGTCATTTAAGTGAAAAAAAGAAAAGAAAAAGACAGCAGCTGACAGCGCTGTAAACAACGGTAGACTGGTGGGTAATAAGTGAATGAATAATACAGAAAACAGAGATTGGAGACGGGAAACTGTTCTTGAAGTACAGAGAGAGAGAGAGCTAGCTGTGCATGAAGTCTGATTTTAATAGTCGTGGAAGCAAAACAGCAAAATTCACGACGACATTGATCAAATGTGAAGCGCAGTTTGCTGCTTCTTTTGCTGCTGGCTCGGTGAATTTTGTTTGGAGAGAGACAAAACCTGCAGCTCAGAATCAGCGCAAAAAGACGTAATCACAGCGCGGACCGGACGCATCAGAACCGCTAAGCTCCGACAGCGTGTCCGTCTACGGGCCGTCGGGTGAGAAAGCCGAGAAAGACAAAGTTGATTCTGATGCGTCGGTCCGTTCTGTGTTTACGTCTTTGTGTGGAATCCGTGTACCTGCTCTCATCTGCTGTTTGGTTGTTGTTGAAATGGTTTTGTGAGCTTTAATCTGAGAATCTGGCTTTTCTGGCAAAACACAGTTATATTTAAAGTCGATTCAGGATTTAATGAATTGATATCGCTTTATTCAAGCTACTCACCTCCCACTTCCACCTGCACTTTCAACTGGACCACGGCCAATCAGAGAGGTCCCGCCCCTGACTATCTCAGGGGCGGGATTACTGGAGGCAAAGGTAATGTCATCCAGAGTAAGAATCTGGTTAGATACCATATTTCTAAGATTTTGATGGCCAAGTACAATAACCTCAATTTTATCTGAATTTAGAAGCAGAAAATTAGAGGTCATCCAGGTCTTTGTCTTTAAGACATTCCTGCAGTTTAACTAATTGGTGTGGATTATCTGGCTTCATGGATAGATAAAGCTCTGTGTCATCTGCATAGCAGTGAAAATGCACTGTGAAACAAGAATATGTTTTTAATTAAATTGGCTACACAAAAACATCACTGTGTTGGAACAGGAAGTGACACCGCAGAGAGCGAACACTTCTGAGAAGGTTCGTGTGGGCATGTTAATCCAGGTCCTGAGACGAAGTCTGAAGAAAGTTTGTGTAGCCCTAAGTGTTAGGACAGCTTGTGAGTCCTGATAAGGTTCATGTAGTTCAGAGACGACTCTGATACCTTTGTGAAGACTGTAATAGAAAGAAAAGATTTAGCTGGTTTAGAGAAGATTTAGGCAGTCGCGTGAAGCTGGCGGGGGGTTTTTTGTGTGTGGAGTTTGTGACAAGTATTATTTTTGTATATGCAATTATCTCTTGCATCTCACTTTTTCAGGGATGAGGATTTGTCCGTTAGTTCGGTTTTGGCTTCCGATGTGATCCACGCAACCAGGAAGGACATCCCCTGCATCTTCAGAGTAGGAGGACCCCATCACTGTTAAAACATTTGGTGTCTGAGCACCAGTGCGTGTCCTGTTCTGATTGTTTTTGTTGTCGTGGTCAGGTGACATCATCGCAGCTGATCTCGCAGCTGTCTTCAGTGTCTCTGCTTGTCCTGGCAGAGAGCGAGGTAGAGAAGAGAAAATGGGTCCGGATCCTGGAAGGTATGCAGAGCATCCTGACCAAGAACCTACTGAAGAGCCAGCAGGTCCACGTCCTGCACGAGGCCTATGATGCCTCACTACCCATCATCAAGACCACGCTGTCCGCCGCTGTACTCGGTCAGTAACGAGTGCTCTGCTGAAAAAGTGTAGGACAGTTGACCATGGTAGGCTGAAATTTTTTCAGGGTCTACTGATGGATTGTGCTGAGTTTCCTGTCGATGTTCAGTCTTATTGATTACTTGATTTGTATCCATTTAATCTCTCTTATTATTTTGTTAATAAGAACTAGAGCTGGGCGATATGAGATTTTTTTCATATCACGATATGTTTTTTTCATTTCAGGCGATAACGATATCTATCACGATATAAGCCAAATAACTATATTTGTAAGATTTAAATGTGCCGTTGCTCACAAGTAAAATGTGAAATAATCAGCAGCTTGTTTTTATTTAAATATTTATTTCCCATAATAAGTTCAACAGGGTAGATGTACTTAAGGAACATGAGACTTTTTCAGATAAATAAAGGCAAATATTGCACACTACACAAAAGGCAGCCGCTAAAGCGTTTAAGTTTCAAAATAGAACAAACGAAACAGACTACTAAATTGTCAATTCCACTTAGAAACAAAATATTAATTCTAAAAACAAATCTTAGTTTGTTTTACAGAAGAACAGACAAAACTGACTAACTTTTGTCAATATCAAATAAACTGAGAACTAAAAGGAAATTCTCAATCTCTCCTTGTTGTATAGCTTAGCTTTTCAAACAGTTTTAACGGTTACTTTAGTCTGACAAAAGCCGAATGACGAATTAGCGCTTCCAGTCAGAGACTGAGGCTACGTCCACACGTACACGGGTATTTTTGAAAACTGAGATTTTTCGTTTTAAAAAATAATCCCGTCCACACATAAAGGCAGAAATGAAGGAAAACGCTGCTATGAACATGCCAAAGCAGCAGGTGGCGCTAGATTCCTAACCGTGCAGAAATATTGGCCAATCAGAAGTCTAGAAGCCTCTGTGGGAAAAAGTAAACAAAGCTGGGGCATAGAAGCAGAACCGAGTCATATGTGTGGACGGACAGTAACTGTGTGTATATGTAAGCATTTAAACACTGCAGAGAGTAGAATTAACAGTATTGTAGAAATTCATTTCACCGAAACAATAACGTGGCGCACAGTGTGACGCATGCACCAGTTTATTGTATTTCCAGACTTGCTTTCGGCACAATTTACAGTGCACGCTACTCTGTTTTTTGTCAGACTTGAAATAGCCGAAATACCTTCACACTACGGAACTTCTATGGCTCTTCCGTTCGACAATCTCTCCGGCGTTGGAACCATCATCTGTTTTCTCTTCGGCCACGCTCGGTTGATTTTTCTAGTCGGCACACTCATTTCCTCCATTACCCGCTGGCTGCTTCCCAAACAAACACACGTGCGGCTTGGCACTTGTGCTGTACGTTACAAGTCACGCGACATGACGCTGCGGCTGTCATTGGTTCGGCTCTGCGCTACTTAATTTGGATTGGCTGACCTTTTTTTTTTTTTTTTTTTTTTTAAGAAGACAAGAGCGGCGAGGTCTATCGTGATAGCTTAATTTCTCTATTGAGTAAAAGTTATATCGCGATACATTGTTATCGTTCTATCGCCCAGCTCTAATAAGAACATTTCCCATCTGTGCAGATCGTGAGAGGATCGCCCTGGGAACAGAAGACGGACTGTTTGTGGTTGAAATCACGAGAGACGGTGAGCCCAGTGAACAGACTTTGTCCACGTGACTGATTGTGCTAACCTCCTTTAACTCCTCCCTTTCTTTCTACAGTGATTGTGAGAGCCGCAGACAGTAAGAAGATCTCTCAGATTGAATTGATCCCAAAGGAGAAGATCATTGCGCTCCTCTGCGGTCGCAACCGTCAAGTTCACCTTCACCCCTGGGGGGTGTTGGAGGGAGCGGAGTCCAGCTTCGATGCCAAGCTGGCAGACACCAAAGGCTGCCAGGCTATGGCCGCCGGTGTTCTCCGCCCAGGAGGCCCCCCCTGCCTGCTGGCTGCCATCAAACGTCAGGTCAGTGGTATGGGCTCACCTGGAGGCGACCTGTGGTTCTGCTCCGGTGCCCATCCTAATGCTGCGGTTTCTATGTCCCGCTTCCAGGTTCAGTGCTACGAGATCACTCCGACAAAGCCCCACCACAAGAAGCTGTGGGAGGTGC